>NC_064892.1:7471580-7777371 GCF_929443795.1 Astur gentilis
ACAGCTGGAGGTCAAAACCAGTATCCCATGGCGTTTCAAATGGCACTGGATGCTTATGTATTGGTACTTAAATTAAGCCATCTACCATTTCTTTTTCAGTGTGATCACAGACATCTTAGTTTAGAACCTCCCTCCAAAATCATGCATGGGTAAATGCTGAGAAGCCAAATATTCCAAACCAAAGAAGACCAGCAAAGACATTTGTATCTTCTCTATCTTGTACTTTCAGACAAAACTACTTCAAGAATATAAGCTCAGTTTATTAAAATACAAAAAACAGAGCCTCGAAAATTCCCATCTATTATAAATTAATTGATCTACAATCACTGTTTATCCATTCTGAATGAAATGTTAGGACCTCAATGTAAACATCTATTGAGATTAAACTACAGTTTGATGAGCTGTCTCCAACTATCACCCTGACCATTTCCTACCTTGTACCACACACGCATTTTGTTCAGACACTCTAAAATTGCTTCTTTCAGAAAACATGGGTTAATTAATTTTCTTGCATGCTCTAGCTGAGCTGCAGTGATACGTCTAGTAGGCAAGGAACCCATTCAAAGTTCTGTATACTTTGTAAGTACTTTACAAGTACTACTTTTGAACTGCCTTAAAGAATTAAAGCAAGGCAGTACTAATAATAGTGAAGAATTTTGCTAGTAATAAAAGCTAATCTATTAAAAATAAAAACCCAAACCAACAAAAACCCACCAGCTAAAACTAAACTGTAGTAAAGTTTTCGATACACTCACTTCATATCACCATAACCTTTTACCGATAGAATAGTTTCTCCCTTGGCCATGCATTTTACTGGCTCCCAACATTATAACCTTCTAAGAAGTTAAAGGGTCTGCATAATGGGCACTTCTTGATTTCTTATCCCATTTCACCCCATTTTGAAGACAAATCACCCATCCAAGAGTGTCAAATGTGGCAGAAGCACTAGCTCCCTCCATTCCCAGAGGCTTCAAGAACTCTCTCAATTTCATGCTTCCTTGCACAACTTTATTTACACTAAAACCATTCTGCTATGTGCTTCAGAGCAAATACTTGGTCTTGATCTCCCAGCAAATCTTGGCTATATTATCTGAACACTCTGTGAAGCCTTGAGTCTTTACTATAGACTGTGGCTGACATATCAGGTGAAATACAAGTGAACTGCATAATGGAAGTTAATGTCCCGTCAAAATGGGGTCAACAGGATACAATCAAACATGTGTATATCATCTACTCATAGTGTGCAAGCTTTTCTTCAAAATAGTATTTAGATTTGAAGTGGATACTGTAACACAGATATCTGGTATACATGGGTGGGGTGCTGCTGATTTTCGTTTTGAAATTCAAGTTGGTGTCTCAGAGACATTCTTTCAAGAACTGTTCAGATTAATAATAATTTGATTTTAAAATCTATAATACTTGTGGTTTCTCAGCAACATTTCCATGAATAAACACGGCTACAAATATAACCCCCAAAATTACTGTGGTTGCATCTGACAAGCTTAATTACACAGGCTTTTTTAAAAAATTACTTTCATACTGTTTGATTGTCTCTGTAAATTATCAGCTCAAACCCAAGCATTTAGCATAGTGTCTCCATAAAAAACCTTCATGCATGTATGTTAAGAAATAGATTTTATTCCTGAAAGATACTCTCTTTAACATTCAAAGCTTTAAAAAAATATCAGTAAATACTGCTGAATACCTATCTTTTATACAGAACATAAAGCTCTCTACAAAGCTCTTACTTAACTATGTTAACTACTTAGACACTTTTCTAATGCAAATTGGCATGAATTGAAAGACCCACTGAAAATAATTTTTGCTGCATGCCATTCAAAGTTAAATGTACCTGTTTTGTACTTCTTAGAAGTACATCTATTTCTTACTTCTCTGGAACTTTTCTCACAAGAATTTAAATTATAAGATGAAAGAGAATATTTGTATTTTGAAGTGTGATGGAAGGGACCCAGTTCAGTTCCTGACTTTGCTTGTTCAGACCCAGTAACAGCTATTTCATTCAAATTAAACAGACAAAAATCTGAGCTATATAGAAAACAACAGAACAAAATGACAACTGTATTACAAAATAGTGCTGAGCAATTTTCATTGCTATCCATACAAGTGCATTTTCCTAAGTTGCTTGTCTAAATTGAAAACGCTGATGAAACTCAAACTCGGTCTTCTAAGTACTGAAAGATCATTAGATGATTACACACTCCCATGTATGCAGAGCTATACTTGGACTTTCAGATCTCTTACAGCAACTTTTTTTCTTACTTTTGCAATTACAGAACATTTTTGTAAATAAGTGGGAAAAAAATTTTACTTGTGGAGATAATAGTATTTTACAGGTAAAGTTATCTCATAAAAGACCTTACAGTTCCTTGCTGGGATGTGGGAATTTTATTCTAAATCTGGTGTCTACAGTCAGCAAAGACTTCTTACAAAACCTTTTGAAAACACTTCAGAAATTTTACTGCTTTTTCTTAAATGACATAAGGGGCTGCTTCAGCAATGCCATACAGATTTTTTTCACATAGATTTATTGCTGTATTAGAAAATAAATCACACATTTATTTTATATTATTTACAATAATATTCTCACAACAACTTCACAAAGTATTCAAAGTGAACCTACTCTTATACTGACTGTTCTGTGATTATAAGAGTGCTTTATTTGTGGGAGGGAGGGGTTCCCCTTTACACAGCTATTTTTTGGTTCGTTACTGTTTTGGTATACAACTTATGAACTTCACACTCCCCAAATTAAGAACCAATAGCAGAGATGATAGCACTAGTTAAAATCAACAGATGCTCTGCAGATTGCCATAAAGCCCTGGTGGATAGCAAATACTCACCTATGACACTCAATTATTCTGCAATTGTTAGACAGTTGCACAAATCACCATCATTAAAGCACCATGAACTTAATTGAACCTCATGTTTTTTTCACAAGATCAGAGAATGGTTGAGGTTGGAAGGGACCTCTGGAGGTCATCTGGCCCAACCCCCCTGCTCAAGCAGGGCCACCCAGAGCAGGTTGCCCAGGTCTGTGTCCAGACAGCTTTTGAGTACCTCCAAGGACGGAGAGTCCACAACCTCTCTGGGCAACCTGTGCCGGTGCTGAGTTACTCTACAGTCCCAAAGCGTTTCCTGACCTTCAGAGGGAACCTCCTGTGCTTCTGCTTGTGCGCATTGCCTCTTGTCCTGTCCCTGAGAAGAGCCTGGCTGTGTCCTCTTTGCACCCTCCCTTCAGGTATTGGTACATGTTGAAAAGATCCTCCCCCCTCACCCCCGCCAGCCTTCTCTGCTCCATGCCAAACAGTCCCAGCTCCCTCAGCTTCTCCCCATATGTCCAATGCTCCAGTCCTTTAATCATCATAGTGACTCTTCACTGGACTTGCACCAGTGTGCCCATGTCTTATACCTCCTGGTCCTTTTCTGCCAAGCTGCTTTCCAGCCAGTTGGCCCCCAGCCTGTACTGGTGCCTGGGGTTGCTCCTCCCCAGGCGCCGGACTTTGCACTTGCATTTGTTGAACTGCATGAGGTTCCTGTTTTTCTTTATTCTTCTTAAAACAAATTACATTGGGATAACACTCTGGAGAAATACAACTAAAAGGTCAAAACTATCAGAAAGCTTAAACTTCTTGAAGTTTGAAGTACTATGGCCCTTTGAAAGAGCTTAAGGGATTTTACTTTGTAAACTTTGCATGTTTGTGAAACTTCTTTCTTCAATATTAAATCGATGCCTTCCTCCTACTCTTATCCAAAAGGAGACTGTTTAAATGTGAGCCTAAATAATGAAAAACTTGAGTTAAGTAATGGAAAAAGAACCAAAATTCCATATCTGAATTAGCACAAATCTTTGCCTTTTTTATTTTGGCTTAAACCAACTTTTTAAAGAAAAAAACCTTTTCTCTACAAGCCTGTGTGATATTTTTAAAAGTCATTCCATACATTTTCATTTTGTTTTCTTTACCTCAAAATTTTTAATTTTCTTTTTCACTTCCTGTATGAAGCCATGTGGTCATCACGTTATTGTGTCATATAGTGCCACATGACAGCAAGAAACAAAGACATATTCATCATGCAACAGACTTGCATCCAATTATATGAAGGAGAAAGAAGCCATACTACAATTCTTCAGTATTTATGTAAGATAAGTAGTGGGCAAAGTTGTCATATTCTTTCAAATCTTCCTTAAAACAATCTAACTCCATGCTCTGACTTCATCACCTTGATCTACAGACCTCTTTGTATCTCTGAAAGAATTTTTTCCAACATCTGCTCTTAGTTCTCTCTTGAGCATCTGCTAATTTGACATTTGTTAGTGCAATTTTTTCTCATTTTTTCCCTCTGTCTGTACTGACACCAAAAATACAAAAATAAGATAAATTCTTCTTTAGAGGAGTCAAAGCTGAATGACAGTATGATAACTTGTTTATCTGGAAGTCAGGAACTAGATTACAATTACAAATTAAGTTTCTTCATTTAGCAAAATGATTGTGCTGTGTATTCCATTTGATGTGTCATTGCTGTTCTGGCCTGGACCTTGTTTTGATTATCTCTAACAGCAGTGGTCTAACAACCAGGTTGCTATAACTTGTTCTAGCTTTAGCTCTGTGCAATTCTGTGGTGGCACAGAAATAGTAATTTTGATTTATACACACACACACACACACAAATATATGTAATTAAACGATAGTAACAGCAAGCAGTAATTCTGTATTGAATGAACATTACCCATGGCTTTAAAACAAAAGTGGCAGAGAATGAAGTATCTCTGGCTCTAGAATAAAATGTTGTGTAGAGCAGTGCAAGTGTAGGATGGTAGCACAGACTGTGGAGCTGCTGATGTAGGAGAATAACAGAGGCCCCAGAGCTACGAATAAATCACCAATGGTCAGTTTCTGATCACTACAGGGATTCAGCCTCAGGAGCTGGGTAAAGCTGGGTTTAGCTCAAGGGCAACAAAGAGCAAAGATCAAGCATACCTACGTAGAAACTCATTAACAGCTTTGCTTTGGGAGCTAATGAAGGAAGAACAGGCAAGCAGGATCAACAGATTTAGGGAAATTTGCAAGCAAATCCTCCCAGGCAAACCCAGGGACAAGGAGGAAGAATTGTCCAGCATCAGCAGTGGCCTTCTGCTAGTACAAAGCTGGGACACTGACCCCCTCTACCACCTCCTTCTTGAAGAAGATGAGTGCTGATGGCCTTAAGAACCAGAGGAACAGAGGAACAGAGGCAGGGTAAGCATAACCCCAGGGAAATGAGGCACAGTTACACATGTTCCTATACTGGGAGTGTGAGTGTAACATTTTAAATTGTATTACTGCTGGGAGATTTTTCTATGATTGTGTACTTTTCTGTAATTAGACCTGGACTAGCAATAATTATTTGGTTAGACTGGTAAGATTTGTACTATACTCACAAGATATTGTTGGCTCTGTATAAAAGGTGTGTTCCTTTTTTGACCATAAAACAATTTTGCGTGCAACACTGCATGTGTTTAATGGCAATAACAGTCCTGAGCTGCCATTCTGTGAAAGGCTCACTTTTAAAGAATAATGTTGTTCACATAGGGTTTCAGGTAGACAGAGTATCCTTACCCAAGTTTTTTTCAAACCCCCACTTATTCTCTTGCTTAAACCTCTTTTTGCTATGATCTTCTGCACCAACTTGTTCTGGTGCTCATCTGTCTTCTATTTCAAATTTGGAAATATTTTACATGCAATGACAACACTAGTTTTAACTTCTTTTTCTTCCCCAGTGAAACTCTGAACTTCCTTCACAATGTCTTATTGCCCAAATATCTGGAAAATTGACTTTGGGATTCAATACCTGAGATATTTGAAACATTGACCCATTAAGTCAGCAAACTAGTTCAGCATGCGCTTACTTGATATCCCTGTCTAAAAGTGGCAAAATGTAAGCATTAGATTCAGCTTTCTTTTGTGAAAAGTATAGTGTTCACCTAAAACAAAACATTTTGTGAATTTCAGGCTACATAACTGAGTTGACTCAGAAAGAAAAAATAAAATAAAGGGGGATTATTTTTTTTAAGTTGAGATTGTCTTGTGCTTGTCATTTCTCTAAAATGTCATTTGAAACATTTTGAAATGCCCAAATTCTCCACAAATTATTTAATTTTCTTTCTAAGGCTATCAATTCTCAGATTCATAAAAAATTTACAGAAAACATACTGCGTATTCGAATGATACATCCTCCCCTCACCTATTCTGGTTTGTCTAATCAACTTTCAAATAAAATTAAAACTATAAACTTGATTAGGATAGGACAGGACAGGGCCAGAATTATATCTGTCATCTTTAAGGAATGCATGCAATCAATACTTTAATCACTTTTCTGTATCCCACTGATTCCAGTGAGGTAAAAGTGCATGCTTGAGAAACAGATGCATTCTGTCCTAGATCTTTTTGTCCCTGGGCAAACCAAATCATCTTTAAGCATCCTCATTTCCCCAACTCTGAAAGCTATTTGGATGTCTATATAAAATATTCTACATCTGTGGATTAAAAAAAAAAACAAAACAGAAAGATCATAATATTATCACCATCATTATGACAGTATTAAAAAGAATTCTCACCATCGTCAAATATGAAATTTCTATTAATTGCCATTCCACTCTTTATGGAGTGGAAGAATATCCTCTCCCAGTGATGAAAGGAAAAAAACAAGGCCGTCAAAGCATCAAAGCAAAGTGGTCGCCCAGCTGAGATGTTTTGGGTATCTCATTGTGGGATCATATTAATGCTTAGCCTAGTAGCTCATTAGTCCTAGTTATCTGTTGTGTGTACTAACTAGCAAATAATTGTTTTGCACTCCTAAGTTGTGTATATCATTCTTTACTGTGCCTCCCTGTGCACAATAGAATTTGTCTATACAAGAAGAAATGGTGCCTGGACGTAGTGTCTAGAGCATGTTGAGATGGCTCAAAATATTATGCCTGGCTTCCAGCTACCATGCCAGGATTCTGTGGATCTCCAGTGTATCTGGGGTTCATCAGCCAGTCCCATGATGATGTGGCAGATAATTTAGGCAATTTCAAATGGCCCAAATGGACAACTGCTTCTGCCCATCCTAGCTGCAGTTTACCTGCATAACATGGAGGGGAAAAAATGCTCCTGCTACTTAATGCTCCTGCTACTTAATGCTCCTGCTCTGAAATGCCCTTTGGAGTATCCTACTTTCCTCACCGACTATGTTGAATTTTAGGAAGAATTGAGTCCTGCATTAAGTTTCCAGATTAGGTCACCAAATGCATCTCTTGGTGCCCACACCAAGCATTAGCTTCAGACAGGAAAAATCTAAATGTAGGTGCCTCCACAGCAAGTGTCTTATATAGTGTCTAATGCAAAACATCCCAACATATCTGATACATCTTCTGGGAATGGGAAAACCTCCTGTTATATTGACTGAAGATCTGGGAAGCTGATGGGTCTCAATTGCTGAAAACCAGTTGCTAAAAACTAATGCCATTGAGATAACCAAGGATGTATCTCGGATAATACAGGACATAACATAGAGAATTTGACACAAGCAGCTAGATAATTGTATAATGTTTGTCTGTGGGTTTAGATAACTACGTTCAGGCAAATGAATCAGTGGATCTGGAGAGCTATTGAGTTTATCCTACTGGATAGCTGAAGAAACGCCAGCATCCACTGATGAGTTTGGCTAGATTGCAAGCACTCAGTTCAACTTCTTTATCACAGGCATCTAGTATCATTTGAAATGCATTACTGTAATCTCCCTGGCCTCAAACTGTCACACCAGAAGAATGTGGGTCTCCAAAATGTCCCGTGTCATATCTTTCCATTGCAATTAATGGAAAAATTGCTGTCGATTGCAACAAGCAATTGAGATTGGAGTTCTCATGAAAAAGACAAACATAAAACAAAGCAGACTCATCAATGTCTCTAACAAGTCTTGGGTCATACCTACTACTCTGGTAGATACATTTTGGTTATTCTGGGTTTTCTCCAATGAAACTAGACACTGATGCTTACATAACTGAATTGTGCCCCCTTTGACTTTAACGGAAGTTCAGATAGCTAAAGCACTACTGGTTGTGTTGTTGAATAAGGTGTTTTTTAACAACTAACACAGTTTCCTCAAACTACATGATATAAGGTGTTTTCGGGGACTGGGGGGGTGGAACAAAAGCCCTACCCAAACCCAACCTACCCTATATTTTTTCTGGCCCAGTTAAATAGTAAACTAACATTGCACGTTCCTAGATATACTGTCTTTTGCATGCTTTCCAGAAGAATATTGGCACCACTTCTTTGCAAATTAGTCTCTAAAAAAGGTCTAGCCTACACATTGACTCATGGAAAAAAAAAAAAAAATTCTGAGTAGGGAGGAGTTTAGTCTATTCCATCTTTGAGCTTACAATCACAACATCAGCAATTGGAAAAAGGAGATTCCCCCACACACTGAAGAGAACCAAGACTTGTAAGGATTGGTTATGAAACTGGACAATTCTGTTTTACATGAACTGTTCTGCTCTGTCTCCCCTGCTTCCCATAGCCTTGTACACATTTCTACTGTATTTCTGCAGTAGAAACTACCTACATAAAATTAATCTTGATGACATCATGTGGAGCTAGTTAGTCAGAACATTTAAGGAGGATAAAGCACTTTAGCCTTAAGGACTCTTAAAATGAGAATCATTTATTCTCTGTTGTCTTCTGTGAAATGGATTCTTGCTGTTACTAATGTAAAAACCTGCTGCTAAATGTTTTGACTGTACATATTAGCCAGCTGGTGGTTCAGTTCTTACTATTGAGTTGCCCAGAACTGAAATAATTAATTTAGCTAAGAAAAGTATATTGTGTTATACCTTTTGAATTTGTGACTGTAATCTGTAATCACCAGGGAGTTTATCTGGATTTGCAATAATACTGGACTCGGTAATTTATAACAAAACAGGAGCTCACTAAGTAGAGCCTATGAAGCTTGGAGTTTTACAAGAACAAGTTGCAGAAATTTTATAATATGGATGCTGTAAGCAGCTCACAATTGGCTAAAATACTAATCTGTGTTATCCTAATAACCTGAAAGCAAACCCTGTGGATTTGAAAGGTCCCTTTCTAAACACAGGTATCCTTAATATTGTCTCTTCATACTTGTATAGCAAGGAATAAATCACAGTTCACTACAGTCTCTGGAAAGGCTCCTGTTGACTGTAAAAAGACTGGACTCAAGTTCTCAACAAAAAGACTACTTAAACCCAAAGAGATCCATTTGTGCCAATTTATATGATTTTTCACCACCTATTTGTTATTTCTGTTTACTTCGGCTCACTCCTTGTGTTACAATAGGTTTCTAAGAAATGTAATGTCAAGACTACCTGATACATGAAAATTGTAGTCAGGCAAATACTGCTATTCAAATATATTAATTTGCTATTTGATCCAAACACTTTTTTAGATTTTTAAAAAGAAGAAAAGAAGGGGGTAGGGTGTGGAGGAGAGAATCATATGATACTGCAGTTCTCCAAAAGATTCCTAGTAAGAAGATGGTATTTGTCCTACAATATTCATCGTGTCAGGCATTGTGTTTGTCTAACTTTATTTTTTTGGTTTTGTAAAACCTCCCTCATGGTCCAATAAGACATATATTTATCTTTGTTGCATAAGGACTCCCTAGAGAATGGACCTTCTCAGATATCTAATGGGGCCAGATGCTGATCCTCCTACCCTTGAAGAATACAGAAGGACCAGAGGATTCTCTCAAACTCTAGGGCTCTCAAAGCCATCTCTTGAATGCTCTGTTTCCTAAATAAAATGCGACTCTACTTGCAAGAATGGGTGGTTGACCCATGGATGATTTATTGATTTTATATTCAAAGGATTTGCGTTAGTCAGGTTTGGTATATGATAGATTCCAATACTGCAGATAGATGAAGAGTTAAAGGGAGCAGACCATCATGTGTCACTACTAAACAGAGAAAGTGAGAAAGCTGTAATGGCATCAACGCTAATCCCTGTGAAAGGCAGCTGGTTTTTGTTATTGTTATTTTACAACAGTGATTAATTTTATAATTGTGTATTGCTACAGTTTGTGTTTTAATGACACTTCTATTTTTTAAATTCAGAGCTAGCCTGTTAATGTACAATTATTCACAGATGTTTAATTACTGTTTACAAATGTAAAACATCACATTTTAGCAACTAAGTTCTCAGTAGTGACCCAAAAGTGTGTTTTTTGAATTGCTAAAGCCAGGAAAAAGGAATCGGCAATACTTAGCAGTCTATTTCAACCCAGGTGAGTCATGAGCTTAATAGTGTTACTAAATACTACCCCATTTAAAAATGGCAAATAGAAACTGCCAGGTGTGACTGTGAATGTCACACTGAATGTGTATCATAACTAAGAATAGAATCATTTAGGTTGGAAAAGGCTCTGAGATCATCAAGACTAACCATTAAACTAACACTATGGAAGTCCACCACTAAACCAGGCCCCTAAGTGCCACATCTACACCTCTTTTAAATACCTCCAGGGATGGTGACTCAACCACTTCCCTGGGCAGACTGTTCTACTGCTTGGTAATCCTTTTGGTGAAGCAATTTTTCCTAAGATCCAATCTAAATCTCCCCTGGGGCAACTTGAGGCCATTTCCTCTTGTCCTATCTCCACGCCCTGACAGAAAAGACCAGCACCCACCTCACTACAACCTCCTTTCAGGCAGTTGTAGAGAGCGATAAGGTCTCCCCTCAGCCTCCTTTTCTCCAGGATAAACGACCCCAGTTCCCTCAGCCGCTCCTCATAAGACTTGTGCTCCAGACCCTTCACCAGCTTCGTTGCTCTTCTTTGGACAGTAGAGAGAGTCCTGAAAACAGTACCTTACTTTAATTTAAATATACCAGAAACTACCATTGAACCAGCTTTTTTATGGGAAAAGGAAATGAGAGAGAGAGAGTGGGGCACTACCATTTTAATGCTCTTGGGTGAATCCTCTTCTGGATTCAACAAGCCAGAGCAGTTCTCTCTTTAAATAAAAACCTAAGAAAAAACCCACAAAACAAACCAACAAACAAACAAAAAGGTTTATCTAGTTCAATGTATCGTCTCCAACAGCAATTATACAATAGCAGATGTCTAGAACAGGGAAAGTAATACTTAATTTCAGGGAAATTGAGATTAAGACAAGCAAAGTCCTTGCACCATAGTGGCAGCCACACCAATAGTAATTTCTTTGATAAACAGCTTATGTGAGAAGGACACTGAAAAGTCTTCCTTTTTCTTCTCAAACACAAACCAGAAGGAAACTAAAGGGTTACAGACATGTCCTACCTGTCACAAATTGCTTTTCATAAATAAAAATGCCAAGTAACATTGCTTTTAGACTTATTCAAAAATTGTATATTAACAGATAGAGAGAGAGAAGATGAAGTATAGTTTAAGTGTTTATTCATTTTACCCACTAGCAGCATTTTGATGCTGAATGAACTTAGAGATACCCTTGCATTCATTTTTCAAAATTTACATTTAAATAAAATATTCTGTTTTACACTTCATTCAGTATTAAGAAGTGTATATAATAATATTATCCTTGCACAAGAAAATGAAATTTTCCTGTGATGATGTTGAAGGATTTCCATTTATATGCAGATTCTGGCTTTTACCTCAGTGAAAATGCATTCTTTGAAATAAAAACAGGAAAGTAAACATTGCTTCAAAAAAAATTTCTCAGGAAGAAAAAACATCATCTCTAATCAAGGATGAATTAGCTTCCTAGTGATGAGCAACCCCACCTTCCCAAGAAGATTTCTTTTATTGCTATTTTTTTTACTTACTGGCAAAAAAGTCTCAAAACGTCCAAACTGTCGTTTTCTCATTACTTTCCATCTACCTTATCACTATTGCTTATTGCCCTAAGCCATATATCCTCCTGAACTCTAAGGCTTGTGACTTTGAGACCATACTTTACTCTCTATATTTAAAAGTGGTATCTAATTTTCCCCTCTTCGTCCTCCACAATATAGCAGGAGACAAAATGTCCCTGGCTGCTCCAGCTCTTGACTGTAACCTAGACAACTCCAGCTTTGATTCACGGTAACATCCTCATCATGGGACTCCTTGGTATTCATGTAATTATTCTGCAGACATCAGCTGAAACTATCACACCTGTCGCACTCACCAATTCAAAATATAAATGTCAGTCGACTTCTACTGTGCTGTGTCTGCCATGGGGTGGTAAAGTGACCTGACACACCTGACTGCTCCACAGACAACTCACAAACTCTTTCTACTGTGGTTTGAGCTGCGGTGTCTTTTGTCATTCAATCACAGAAACACCGCCTTTTCTGTTCCTCTTAAAGAAAACCATCATTCCTAGGTTTCCAGTCCATATCTCCTTGCCTTAGGCTTATTCTGCACTTGAAAAAGCTGATGGCTCACTTCAGTTATCCGTGTAGAGGGGTCTGGTGCCATTTGAGGTGGTTTAGGCTATGCAAGACATCCTCACAGAGATAACAAGGCTGGCACAGGACCTCTGGGTCAACCATGCCCTTTTGAAGGGGCAGCTGAAGGCCAGGCAGGATAACTGGGGGCATTTCATAGGGCAGCAGGTGTATTTAGGAGGAAATGCTGCTCATAAGCAGACATTCAGCATGTGAATCAGTTGCTGAAATATAAGGGTATGGTATTATTTTGAACACCGGGAGATGGGCTCCTTCTGTCATCCAGGTCTCCCACACATACTGTATCATAGTTGCCAAACCCCTGCATGTGTCTTGGGAACCCTAAAACATCTCAAATGGCAAACACATCTATTTTCAGGTGAGTGGATCCCCCGCCTTGTACTTCGGTGTGTGCGATCTGGAGGTGAAATACCACCCTGAGAGTCTGAAAGAACAAAATTAACCATAGGCACATTTTTCTCAACAAAATAGTTCAAACATACTTGATTAACTTTGATAACCATTCAGAATAACAGAAAACAGCAGATAACAAGACAATCTAATTACAACGTATTGTTCCTAAATCCACATTTTCATAAAAAAACCCAATAATTTTGTTTTAAGGCCAAATAACTTAAATTTCCAGAGTATTCATAAAAATTTTTAGAAACAAAAGAAGGACTTTGAGGCTCAAATGAGTTAAAATAGCATACTCTTGTTTTCAATTTTATTATGTCAAAAACCTGTTATGTTAATTTTGGAGAAGAGAGGTAATCAATAAGCTCTTCTACCCCATAATCACAAAGGAATAAATGGTGAATATAATCATAGGTAAACATATTATCTCTGCCCTTAAGCAAATTTTGCTTCCTTATAAATTGAATTAATTCTTCATCGGCACATCATTATTCTTGAAGAACATTCCCATATGATGCCACAATGAGCCATGTAAAGCAGCCTAAGACTGACCAAGAGAGATGTTAGTGGGATATGTTCACAACAAAGTCTAATCTATCTAATAGCAGATATTTGGCACTGAAGTGCATATTTTGAAAAGACCAAACTCTTCTTTACCCATGGTGAATATGCTTGAAAGGCATTTTGGCTGAAGGCAGATACAATGTAGTGATTTATTTTTAATTACTTTTTTATATATTGAAAAGAAAAAAGTGAGGGCTAAGAGACCAGTGTCAAGAAAGTTTTCATTCTGCTTTCCAAGGGGAAAGAGACAAAAGTACCATTTTCAAAAATATGCTAAAACCTCCACTTGTGTCTGCTGCAAAGGGACACCTGACTGTGCTTAAGCAATAACTTCTAGTCAAACTACCTACAACAGTATTTAATAGTCAGAAAGAGAGGCGAAAATGGGCTTCACACTGAGGTGTTAGTCATATAAAGCACCCCAACTATTTAATAAGTGGTAAGAAAACATCATCTTGGTTAATTCAAGTTATAACATCTTTATTATAAATACTGACATTGCTTTGCCTATTATAAAATACTTACCACTTTGTCTATTACAGTGTGAACTTAGAAATAGTTGGGTCCCTGTTCTGGAGCACAAAGCTTGTGCAGCATTGTCCTGCCATTTCCACTATGCAGAGCACCCTTACAATGAACAAGGAAGCCCTCCTAGACAGAATGGGCTGGAGAAACCACAATAATAACATTTAAACTCTCGCAACATTTGTGACCACCACTGCTTAGGGGCATCATATTTGACTGAAAACAAAAGTTAAAATACCATAGAACAGGGTTATTCTATTGATTTTACAGAACCAGTTGTACATGAAAAAAAACCACAAATCAGAAATTATTATTCTAGGCAACACTACCATGCAGAAGAGAGATGGACATGGATTCATGTATGCCTGCTGCAGATAGGGACTCAGTGAAGAGGGATTTTTGTCTGCAGTGAAAATCAAAGACAATATGAATGTAGACATTTCCTGGGTATCCAAAACCAAAATATGGGCTAACCCAAATATACGACTGCATATTTGTTCCTGAGAAAGATACAGATCAAGTATCTCCAGTAGGGCTCATCCAGCATTACGCTAGAGCAGCTTTACAGTATTACGTTCTTTCTACTGTCATGCTCAAACTTTTTGATCAAGTAACCAAATGCAAAATAGGGAGCCTTCTGGCAGGATGAGTAACATCAGACCCTTTAGTCCTAACATCTCAGTGAGATCAACAGGAATGGGATATCGAGAATGGTGTCATCTCAGAAGTAAAGTTATTACCATTTACTAAAAAAGATGAGAAATTTTCCATTATGGGAGATTGTCTTGTGTTTTCTGTGATTTGCAATTGTCTCTGACTGTGCCGCTCACATGAAATTCATAAAAGGTAGAAAAAACCTCCTTTTATCAGGCAAAATGTAAAATGCAGTGTGAAGAGAGCTAAAAGTTGCTCCTCCACATTCAACTTCACATTTAACTTTGTTTACACTGTCACTGAAAGTGACTTTAATTTCAGTGATCTAAAACATAAAATAACTTGGAGGCCAAGAATTTCTCCAAGTTTACCTTTTCAATTCTATACTTTTCAAAACAAGTGAAAGACAAATGTGTCCGTATTTGTGCAATATTACTTAATAATGTGCCTACGTTTATGATCACATATGCACACAAATCGCTTAGGCTGTGTTTTGTGCTACAAGAATGATTATCAAAGGATGAAAACATGCCTGTAATATGAAAAGAGAAAAAAAGTTGGTCACCAAATTAATAAACAAATTTTATGTCAACCTTTCCTCTTTTAAATCATAGTTTTAATGAAATCTGGAAGAGTAGGAAACCTGATACCTGATGATCTCACATCTCTAAGCAGATGGCTTCATTATCGCTTGTGATTGGAAAAGCTCATCTCGTAAGAGTCACCAGAGATTACATGAATATCTGAAAATAAAAAAATTGGAGGTTTGCTGCTATGTCTATAAAGTTAGCCTAATATTGATATTTCTGGTGCATTAAAATCCAAAGTGAGCCAAGTTTAAATCTGAGGAGACTGAAAATAGTGCTACAACATTGGCAACTTTATTGTAAATCAAAATATTCTAATTATATTTCCCATGTATTTGGATTCCTCAATGTCCTCAGTCGCATATAAGGAAAATGTAAGTGTCTGAAGTCTTGATGCATTTATTACTATAGTCCAGCTGTGATAAAGAGCCATTAAAATCTCATTGGCCGTATATTGCTATACTTAAAACACAGCAGAAGCATTTTGTACCAGCCAGTAACATTATAATATTTCTCAGATTGGGGAACATTGATGGTATTCAGCATGAGGCCAATAAGTTAACTGGAATGTAAAAGATGGAAAGGAAAAAGGTATTTAACCTATTCTGTTTCTGTTGGGTGAAATCAGCATCTGCAAATCCAACAGTGAGGTACCTAGTACTGTGATCCTTCAATCATTTTTGTGAGCGTGAAAAGTAATTTCAGTGTCTCAAACCTCCTGATACACGCATAGACAAGATGCTGCACAAAAAGTAGGGGAGTAATGTCTCCATACACTGTGTCTGTAAATAAAAAGCTTAAAAATATGGGGAAACACAAAAGCCAGCACAGAAATTTAGGTGGAGGACTCTGAACATGGAAGGGATGACAAGTCCTTAAAACATGAAGAAGGAATAGCTCCTATTACTGTGGGATAGTGGCAGCATCATTCTTTCTGGCTGTGATCACTCTGATTTATTGTGATATCATCTTACCTAACTTTAGATACCTGTGACATGGATCTGAGAGGCTTAATCTTCATTTCTTGTATAGTCAATAGAGAAAAGGAGCCACATATAAGATGTACTCATCTAACCTATTCTAAAGTAGGAAATATGTTGTGCCCTGAGAGCTCCTATTTCTTTCCACTGACTAACAAGGGAGTTGAGACAATTTGCTCAGATGAAGTCACCCAAGCACTGGCTGACATCCCCATTCAAAAAAGAGAAACAGGGAGAGAGAAAGGGAGAGGGAGAGAGAGGTACCAAAGATGCAGAGCACAAGGAACTAAGCTAGATGGAAAAGGAAAAGACCTGGCATCAGGAGGGTGACTAGCCTTTAATATTGAAGTCCTGTGTAAAGAAGAAGGAGAATCATCAGGAACTGGGAACAACAGAAACCAACATAAATATCTCAATTAATAGAAAGTGAGAGGCCAGTGTTTGAAATGCTAGTGGAAAAAGTATGGACAGATTGACATTGGGACATAATTCAGAACCGACCAAGGTGATGAATAGATTTAACTGCCAAAGGCAGAAAGGAAAACACCCTGAATAACTATATTACCAAGCCTGAGGAAAGCAAGAAAAGAGAAGTATAAATGTGCACAGAGCGCTGAAACTAGAACACAACAGGAAGGGAAAATTCCCCAGCTTCCTACACAAGGCTAAGTCTTCCAGGCCCAAAAAGCTCTGCTATGTAGTTAAGAATATCCTGCTTCCTTTTTAATATATACACCATTTGTTTGTTGCTCCTCTTTACGATTTTTACATCTTTAAAATACCTGAAGTTTTTGTTTTTCTGGCTGCTCCAGATACTGCCACCAGACAAACCACAGAATCTCAGAAATGCTGGTTGGAAGGGACCTCTGGAGGTTATTTAACCCAACCTCCCACTCAAAGCACAGCCAGCTGGGGCCTTGTCTAGCCATACCAGGAAAACCTCCATGGATGGAGATCCCACAGCCTCTCTGGGTAGCCTGCACCAGGGCTGTGCTGCCTCTTCAAGGTTTTTTTTTTTAACCTGAAGATTTCAAGCTGCAATTTGTGGCCGTTGACCTTTGTTATATCATCTGGCACTTCTGAAGAGAGTTTGGTTCTATTATGTTTGCCACTAGATATCCTTTAAGAAATTATAAGCAGCTATTCCATCTTCCCTTTTCCTCCTCTTTGTCAGACTAACCAAACGGAATTCTCTCTGATTTTCTTTGTATAATATGTACTATAGGTCCCTGACCATTCTGTAACCCTCTACTGGACCCTCTCCTGTTTCTCTACACCTCTTTTGAAGTGGGAGCCTAAAATGAATGGAGTATTCTAGGTGTGGCCTCAGCAGCACTAAGTAAAGGGGGGTTGTAATTTCTCTCCACTGGCTATGCTTCTCCTCATATATCCCAGTAGAGGTGTTTGTAGCAATAAGGCAAAAACCAAACTGTTTATATTCAGCCTGGCACACACATTGACCCCTAGGTCCCTTCAGTAGGGCTAATTCTCAGGCAATTGCTTTCCAGTCTGCACGTGGCTTGTCATTCCTAGGTGCAGAGCTTTTGCCTTCTCCTCATTGAACTTCATGAGTTTCCTATTGACTCAGTCCTCAAGTTAATCCACGTTTGCCTTGATAAGCCTCTGGACCAAAATTCACCTTCCTCACATCAGTCATTTCCCCTAAGTTTGTGCCACATTAAAAGTTTGTTCTGTGTCACCATCGAGGTCACAGATGATGATACTGAACACTATGGGCCTCAGCACCCGTCCCCTAGCATGCTGGATACCCTCACTTCAGCAGCTGCCCGCTGGGCATCTAGCCACTGATCACTGCCCTTTGAGCCTGACGGTCCAGACAATTTTGTACCCACATAGCAGTCAGATTAGGCAGCCGGGGTCTCCTCAGCTACCAAATGAGAACACTGTGGGAGATGGTGTCAAAAGCCTTACCAAAGTCAAGGTATATTACCTCTACAGCTCTTCTCTCATCTGCAGAGCCAGTCATTTTGTCGGCGAGGCAATCAGGTTGTTCAAGCATGATTTGCCCTTGAATGCCTGCCGTGAACACTCGCAGTGCCTGAATGCAGCTGGCCTCACAGTCTTTTAATTTTAACACCTGCAAACTGACAATCTCAGTCCTGCAATGCTGTTGAACCCCAAAGTGATGTTGAAATGACACAGCCAGCACCTGCTGCACTTCAGGACATCATAGATTTGTACTCATTTTTTCAGCGTGCTGTTTGTAGGGATGGCAATAGGCTCCGTAAGATCATACTTGCAGATTAACAAGCAATAATAGAAATATTACATTCCTAAATACCTTCCCATCTCATTCTTTGGGGCTGTCTTTTATTTCCCAAATCAAGCCTTAAAACTAAATCAAATTAACTTGAAACTATTGAGTAATAAACAGAGAAAGTGTTTTCAGAGTCATTCAGACGTTCTAAACATTAGTTATGAGACATCCGATTAAAAGCATTCCTTTACCGCAATCTTCTGTGAATAAATACCATCTATTCATGTTTACAAGGGTATACAGCTATACAAAATACACGTACATCTTAGACAGGTTTCCAAGTCACATAAAGGTGTATTCGCAGTAATTACTGTTGGTATTTTTTGTCAATACCATCATCTCTATTAGGATATTCCACATGCAGCATTTTCAAATACCAGGTTTCATTGCTTCCATTTAAAATAGCATGTTTTGAAGTCATGGCAGGGCTACCTTATAAGACATGCATTTCTGTCTTTCAGAAGCAAAGACAAACAGATCAGTTACTGAACAGTAAAGGTCAAAGCATAAATCAATCATCTCACTAATAAGCTATCTTCAAGCAATAGCTGTATAAGGAATAGAAGAACATTTAGCTTGGTATTCTTTGCACAGATATTTCAAGAGAAAAGGCTCAAGATGACATCCTGATTCCCATCAGTCCTCTGAGAACAGAGCTTTAAAACGCTGGATAGCTCAGAGCTAAGTGCTGTAATAGGCTGGTGCCAGGCCAGCCAGCAAACTAATTACATGTATTGTATGCTGTCAGTTGAAGGAATGGACATTTAAGTGTATTTGTAGCATTTGCAAACAAATTTCCTATCTTCATCTGTTGAAGACATAGAATACATCTCTTTTTCCAGCTTTCTGGTTTATATTTTTTCTTCCTGCATATTTCTGACCACAGGACTGTGTTAGGTATGCCTGTGCTTTCACCTCTGGATTCACGTCTGGTCCTGTGGAGATGCAATGGTTAGTTTTGCCTTTTCTGTTGTTTTTACTTGTACATATTTTTGTTTGCTTGTTTCTCTGTTTGCTTGTTTTATACAGGTATGCTGACGTTCTGGGAATGCAGTCACAACTATTTATATCACACCAAGTAAAGAGTGATTGTAATAGTTAATTATATCAGAGAGTATCCTTATCATTCAAACACCATTATTTAGCAACAGCTGCCACTTTCCAGTACCTGTGATATCAGAACACATTCCTGGAGGACAAATAATGTGGCAAGCCAGAGAGGAGGAAGAAAGAGTACAAGCCAGAAGCTGCCACAAAATTAATTTCCACTTTACTAAGCGCATGTGTTGTTAAGCAATACTCTTCTTCCTCTTAAAGTTATGAGCAAAGCTGGCTCTTGGAAATCGTGCACATGCCAGAAGAAAGCAGCACAAAATCTCTCTCCAGCTTAAAAGGCAGCATTGTCTTGCCTTTATGAAGAAGGCATAGTCTTAAGAGAAGGAATAAGTAGGTACCACTGAGCTGAACTGTTGTTCACTGTTATTAGGTAGGACATGAGGATAACATTGGTTTTCCTGTTCTGTATAGAAATATGGTAAATATAAAGTATTTGACAATGGAAACAAAACTTCTAATAGAGAAACTGTATTTGAAATCGTTACCTACAGAACCTATCATCAGGGGGTTCTGTTTAACAGCTAAGGAGTGATGCAAAATATGCTGAATTTTAATAATCATCATTTATAGTTAGCTCACTACAGAATGGTGCCTTGGTGCCTTGGACAGAATTTAGTAGCTAAAATCAAAACCCAGCCTGGCCTAGTGAAATAATATATTTATTTGTTCATTTTGGAGAAAATTTGAGGAAATCAAGGATAAGTAGTTCTTTCCTGTTTTAGAGATATTCTAAGCACCTTAATAACCAATGAGATACAGAAAATGGAGTGGTCAGTGCAGTAATGGTACTCACGGAAACAATTTTAGTGCCAGCCAACCTTAAATGTTTCTGTGAACACTGAATCTAGGAAGGCTACCAGTCTACTGCAATTTGGTAACAGACCTGAAGAAAAAGGCTTGCTTTGTTTGATAAATAACTGGGGTTCAATGATCCACTTTAGCTGTGGGAAGCTGGCATGAAGTTCCACAACAGAAATTTGATACAACGAGAGCACTGTTGTTTTGAAAGATCAATGGTAAGAGGAGGTTATGGCAGAATTTCAGCAGTCTAATTAGTTATGTTAGTAGTATATCCCAAAGAGCTTTTGTCAGATAAAAAATGGGTGTTCTTTTCAAATGAATCATCTATTAATCACCTGCAAGAAGGAGTAAACAGCACATTAATTAAATTTGTAGATGATTCCAAAACGTGAGGCACTTCAACAACTTATATAGAGGTAAGACAAAAAGCCTGTAGTGATTGAAAATAAAAATTGGCAGTCAGTACTGAAGTAGGTTCTATCTAGAAAAATACAAGTGAATGCGTTTAAGACAAATAAGAAAAAAAATCAACAGGAATACCTGGGGGAAAATGTCCTGAGGGTAATAAACGTAATGTGAATGTGTAACACAATGTCACAGCAAGGAAAAAAAAACAGTTTCATTTCATAAGGCAAAGGACATTGTAAACGAGAAACCTCTTCAATGGCAATGTGGTGCACTCACTGAATATTGTGTATAGGTCTCAACGTTTCTACACCAAAAACCTGAACTGAAAGGAATTTACAAAAAAGTAGTAAAAGTGACTATGAGAGAAAATTAAACTCATAAGAGAAAATAAAAAGAATTCTTGCTTACAGGAAAAGCTTGGATCAAAGAAAATCAAGAAAGACTGTAACTTTTTCCAAAAAACTTTATGGCATTAACATCATGAAAGATGAGGTTATATCTAAGGGTCCAAGACAATGCAGGTGAAAAGCCAGCCTTGTTCCATTTGCAATTTTGTCACTACCAAATTGTGTGACCTCAGGAAAGTCAGATTGCCTTTATAAGCCTCAGTTTCTTCATCATCTTTATAGGTATATGAATATTATAAGAATATTTTCTTAGTTCACAGAGAAGTTGCAAGACTTTAATTAACCAATCTTGATTTAAATTATTAAAAAAAATAAGAGAAAATACAAATAGTAGAATGAAAATACATGGGGTGAAAAACAAAATAAGTCTGAGATATTTTCACATACAGAAGAACTGTCAAGATCTGGATAGGTTAAACTGCTTGAAAGAATGAGTTAGCATCCTTGTGGTTCAAAGGTTTAGGGATATGTGATTTACATTCTCATTTAACACCTATGAATTCCATCTCTGTCATTCTGGAACAATGATCCTTTGCATATTCATCCCCCTGTGAATAATATGTGTGAAGTCTTTCTCTGTGGCTTGAGAGAATTATATATTTAGTTAAAATATAACAATGCAGGACAACTCTGCTAAATCTGTCTACAAATTTTCTTTTCAGCAAAGTGCCTTGAGTCTAATTTCAGAAATGTTTGAAGCAGTGCAGATTTGAAAACAAGCCCTGTCATTCAGAGAATGAATATGCAATTCATAATTGTCTTTTTTTTGGTAGTTAATGGGGTAGGGGATAGTATTTTTCAGACCATGTTAATTTATCTACTGAATTCTAATTGCTAAACTGTTTTCAGCCTTTCTTCATATCTTACCTAAGAAGAGATGTCAACATTAACAGGAAAGCCTGACAATCCAGAAGCATGTTCTATGTTCAACAATTAAACTATGACAGATAGATTGACACCAGCATCAGAAAAAGTTCTGTTTATTAATTATCTGTGTGACTAATCTCAGAATCTTGCTTTCACAAGGAATGTGGCCTTAGAAATGTTCTATTCTCTAGGCATTTCTAAACCATTCCCTAAATTCTTTCTTAAATGGCACTGAACTCTTTGGAAGCAAAACCAGATTATTTTCTTTCCCCCAGTCATACAAACTGGGATCATTACTGTAAACTTTGAGCTGCCCTCATGTACTCAATAATTAAGTTGGCAAAGACAGAGAAATGAGACTTATTTGGAAGACAAATTCCCTGCAAGAAGGAACAGCATAGTAATGTATAGATGGTAAGGATTCAGGGATAGAAGAGTTGTCATCCACCTTTATTATTAAATGAACAAATAACATTATTGTCGTATTAGAAAATGTGGGCTGTTTCTATTGTAAAGCACAGTACATCTAAGTAAAACCTAGATCTATTTCCTGAAGAGACTTCAGGTCAATGCCCCAGCACTATATAAATGTGATACTCCATTAACTCACACATGTTTTGCAAACAAAAGCTGAGAAGAAACCTTTTAGCTGTTGCAGAACTTGCTGCACTTGTTCATAGATGGTCTATTAGCGAATTTGATAGTGTGCTGTTTCGCTGGGTACTGTAATAACATCTTTTAAAAAGACTAAGTGGTAAGGCATTGGTGGGAGCAGGGTCCAGCCCTTTCCTAGGAGTTTGAAATCTGCATAGGTACTTTGATGTTTTGTCCTGGTTTCAGCTGGGATAGAGTTAATTGTCTTCCCAGTAGCTGGAACAGTGCTTTGTTTTGAGTTCGGTATGAGAAGAATGTTAATAACACTGATGTTTTCAGTTGTTGCTAAGTAGTGTTTAGACTAAAGTCAAGGATTTTTTGGCTTCTCATGCCCAGCCAGCAAGAAGGCTGGAGGGGCACGAGATGGGACACAGCCAGGGCAGCTGACCCAAAGTGGCCAACGGCGTATTCCATATCATGGGACATCATGCCCAGTATATAAACTGGGGGGAGTGGGGGTGAGGGGATCGCTGCTCGGGGACTAACTGGGCATCAGTCAGCAGGTGGTGAGCAATTGCACTGTGCATCTCTTGTATATTCTAATCCTTTTATTATTACTATTGTTAATTTATAAGTGTTATCATTATCATTATTAGTTTCCTCTTTTCTGTTCTATTAAACCATTCTTATCTCAACCCATGAGTTTTCCTTCTTTCCCCGATTTTCTCCCCCATCCCACTGGGGGGCGGGGGGGCAGTGAGTGAGCAGCTGCATGGTGCTTAGTTGCTGACTGGGTTTTTATGTCACAACTGAACATAAGCAGACAGCCAAGCACTAAGTTATCAAGTTCCTCCTCCGCAAAATTTCTACCTCCAAATTTTGTTACTCTCTTGACAGTATTTTGTTCTTATCTCCAAGAGTTACTTGCTATACTACACGGCCAGACCATTGAATTTTCACCTCTCTCTCTCTTTCTATTCCTTCCTCCCCTTTATTTTATCTGAAGAAACCACAGCACATTTTTTGCTGATTTAACAAGCTAAACCAATTTAGTTGGTTTAAAGTTGGCTGCTGGTATGCATGACCATCACAGTAAGGTGACCCTGTGGTTGATCCTAAACTTTGACATCTAAAATTCTTGAACAAGATGAGTTTAACTATAACCAGCCAAACATGTTCATCATATTAATGAAGGAAATTTCAAGTGAGAAGGATATGTAAGGTCTGAGTAGCAAAAGGATATTTTTAAAAAGACAGAAGGAAAGAATCCACACCTAGGAACACTGAGGTCCTGTATACAAGTTCTATGCAAGGAAAACAAAGGTCACTCATTCAAACAAGAGTAACTTCAGGCAGTATCTTTTAAATCTTTGCAAGCAGAAGTAATTTAAATTTTTTCCTTTTCATTGGAAATTTATTCTTTTAAATGACTTTTAATATTTTGCTCTAAAAATGTATTTGTTACAAAGATGACTTGTTTTGCCCTTTCATCTGTGCATCCTATAGCCATCAGAAAATTATCTTGCTACTAGCATGTCTAGTAATCGTACAACATTTAGAATGCAAGAACAATATTAATCTCCTTATGTAAAAAAAAAAAAAAAAAGAGAGAGAGAGAAAGAAATTTTCTGTAAGCCACAAGCAAAAATACTGAGCAAGAAACAAACAAGAAATAACACACAGCCACAGTATTAACTTTTTAATTTCACATGGGCATGAACAGCACTGCACAAACTCACAAGCAATATTATCACCTGAGTCTCAGTTTGAGACCCGCCAATAGAACATCCAGGGATACCTTCTTTTGCACACCTACAGCACCGTATTAGGGAGCAAAAAATCATCCCTGTAAATGACCGGGCCTGTGCTTTTTCCCCCTACTGCTGTATTTGTTTTTATTCCAGAGATTAGATAAAAAGTTTCTCACATTACTGCTAGTCCTAACTTAAATAAGGATTATAGCTTTCCTGGGTATGCTTAAAGTAGTACAAATAAATAAATACAATATAGATTATCGATAAGGGCATTGCCAGCCTGCATAGTAACACATTTTCTATTTAGAGAATTTGTAAAAAGCATCATTAGAGAAGCAAATTAAAGAGATTAAGACATTTAGAAATTTTAAGTCAAATCGGGACGCTGTTATTGTTTTTATGCTGTGCTAAGATGGTTTCCTTTCAAGCTGTGCATTTGAAAACCTAGTTACAGATACTCCTTGCATTCTGAAGTCTCTTTCGAGTTGAAGAGGAAAAGCAGGTGCCAGGCAGAGGGCAGATTTACCTATTACATGATACTCAACAACAATAAAAACTTCCTGCTGGGAAACAATCCTCAGGTTACAGCCTCCTTCTCCTGCTCATACCTTTAGATGATTTACCAGATCCTGCAGGCTTTGACAAAAAAATCCATTGACTGCAATGGCACTAAAGCCCTGTAGGTTGCCCAGTGAGATACCCTTTCCTAGGTGGCCTTCCTCAGGCCGCCAGGTTTCAACACTTAACCATCCTTTTGTGGGAGTAAGGCCACCATAAAAGTACAGTCAGTTTTCATCTGTTCTTCTCTCACCTCTAATCTTCCCTTCCTTTTCCGCACTGCTATTCTTCCACGTGCCTCTTTAGAAACAGATGAACAAAACCATTTCCTCCTAGGCACACTGCTACAACAGTGATGAAGTTTTAGCAAGCAACTTACTGATTTTTAAGTAGAAAACCAGATCATGCTAGAGAAACACATCTCAGCAATGTAATTCCATAAATCACAAGCATAGACCAGGTGAAGGTGAGGATAAGGTGTTTTATTTCAAAGTGCTTTTTTAAAAATGGTGGGCACCACATTGCTTTGGGTTGCTGCATTTTATTTTATGCATTAGCTGAAAATGCAGTTGATCCCCATGCAAAGGGCTAGCATTAAGCCTGCATATATTTAGGTCCAGCACAGACTTATCCTTGGGCTAAGAACTGAACAGGGATTTTTCTAGTTTTATGTACTGTCATGGATTTCAGTGCATATGAAAGCAAGCAGTTCAAAAACCCAGTCACATTAAGGAAGAGAATGTAGGAATGTAAGGTGCCAGAAAATCCAAATAAATCCCCATGCTTTTAGGCTTCCCTCTGAACAGTTAAGCATGGTATTATCCTGGCAAGAATAGTATTGTGTCTCTGGCTCAGTTGTTAGAACTGGTCAATTATTACTTTGAACTAACACTAATATTTTTTTCCTTCTCAAGAACTATGTAAAATCAGAGAAAAACAGAATTCAGGTACACTCAGACTCCTCAGACCAGAAGTACCTTCTTTCCACATGGAGCATTATTAAAGGACCATTTGAAAACTTTTTCCTGTTTCTCTTTCACTTTCCAAAGCCTGTCCTTTTTTTTTTTTTTTTTTTTTTTTTTTTTTTTGGCATAAAAAGAAGTACTTATACAAGGGTATGCAGATATAATAAGGCAGGTCCTGATCACATCTATACAGAGACTGCATGGCACTGAAACTGCTAAAAATACTAAAGATACGCCCATAGTTACTCAAGGAGTGTGACACCATGACTATAAGATGTGGGGGGAAGAAAAGTCTGTGGTAGGGAAATTTCCAGCCTAAGAGCTGTATAAATTCTTAATTTGAATTTCCTTAATGATCACTTGATATTTAACATCTCATTTTTATTTAACAGAGAAGCTGTCACATCGGGGTCCCTATCCTGCAAGGCATTTTATTTTATCCCCATCTTTAATTATGTCACCATACAACTTGCTTGAGAAGCTAGTATCTGGCAGTGGACTGCTGAAAAAAATACAACACACTAAAATAACTTCAGCTTGGACACAAACTTCCACAGAATACTAATTTATTTGTTTCAGTCTACTTATTGGCATTTGGAGCTATATCTATGCCCAGTGTAAAGAGTGTGACATAGACATGGATTGATTGATATTTAAATAGTACAACAGTGTATCTGCTAAATAATATGTTTAAGTCAATAGAATGAACAGAATGAAATTTAATCTTTACAATGTCTTAATAATTGCTATTGATAAAATGATGGCTATGCCAAAACATTAGAAGAGTGGTTAAGGAGGAATGTGTTGGAGGACTTCCATTTATTCATGACATTTCAAGAACAAATCCCAGGAAGCATCCTAGAGACAGGAATGTGTGACAGTGGGTATTTCTCATTAGCCTATTTGGAAAAATTTACTATCACTACTCAGGTCTCCATTTCTTCTCCCCTATCTCCAAACTGTTCTGGTGCCACTGTGATTTTTCAGACATGGCACTTCAAGCTCTACATTGGCACAGAAAAATGCCACATGTGGTGTAGGGTACACTATATAACTGGGGACTATTTAAGAAGGTTGTTTGATTTAGCAGCATCTTGCTTCTGTCTGAAATGTCGTCGTTGCCATTGATTGCATTGCTAGAAGTAGAGTCTGAAGAAGTAAAACTCCAAGAATGATTGGATTCTGGGTTAATGTGGCAAAACTGGACCAAGTAGCATGTGGCGATGTAATGAACCTCACTAAACATGGAATTTTCACTGGTTCAAGTTTCCAACTAATAGAAAAAAAACCAAACAAACAAATCTCCTCCCCTAGATTAGAATGATCAAGCCTTTATACCTTTACTTGGACTTAAAACCCAATGTGTGAATAAATAAATCATAACTTTTAGGAGCTGAATACCAACATGCTTACAAATGCACAGTGGCCTTTTAAAATATCAGATCATATATGTTTTGGTATCAAAATAGGAAGGTAAATCTCAATTATAGACTACATATAGGAAAAAGATGGCTTCTGGGCATCACACTAAAAAGCAGACTAATTTCACAGCTGTAGCTCTCTCCACTAGGTAGCAGGTCTCAGCTAGCTGGGTTTGGGTAGAGTCCAAAAACAATCCTGAGATGTCTGAGACTGGGATCCACTCCTCACAGTCTAGAAGCATCTTCAGCTCATGGCCAGTACGGAAACTTCATTAGGCACCAGAGAAGGTGAGACAGGTTGCCCCTGCAAGTTATTTAATGAGACCTTAAATTAATATGTTATTTACTTGTAGAAGTGCCAGGAAAGTTATGGAGATATATACAACAGTAGACACTGAAAAAACACCACTTTCCTGGGAGTGTTTGAGATTTGCTTGTAAAGCTGATCAAAGTGTTAACATCAGAAACTTGTAAAAATTAAAAATGCAGTGCTGATGCTTTTCACAAATTCATAGAACTTCACTGTGCCATAAAACATACTACTGGAAAAAAGTTTACAATAATTTGTTTCCTCATTTTTAAATGCAAATGTTGGATTTTTTGGTTGAAAGTAACCTTTAGCATTCATTTGAAATCCTTCAGAATACCTGAATTTACTGAAATTCAAAAAGAAATCTGTATAGCATTCTGTTGCCATGAAATGCATATTTCAACTTCAAATCTTGCTTCTTGCTTTGATTGGTGGTGATTGAAACAAGGTGTTTTCTTCAAGCAATTGTTTCTAGCTTTTAAAAATTACCCCCCCCCCCCCCAAACAGTCATTATTTGCTTATTCTTCATAGTTAATAGGTCTGAGAAAATTGTAAATTTCCAGTCTGTGTTCCTTCATATGCATCCATTTCTTGTTATGCTTTGAAAGCTTGTCCTATTTTTCCTCTCTAGAGATTTTACATGCTCCAAAAACCAGTTCACATGAAGCAGAGATCAACTCTTCTTCCAGCGGTAACTCCATGGTGCTACCAAACTTTGATTCAACTTTTATACAACAAGTATGTATAAATTGATGCCTTCCTTACGCTGCACACCCCTGTGAAAATGCTTCAATGTCAGAAGAAGGGAAAAGCAGATAACAACAGAATTTATTTCCTCAGCACAGTTTTAGTATCTGCATAGTCAAGTTGCTCTTACCAGAGTAAAAATTAAACTGCATACATTGTACCCACTCACTGAAGTTAGTACTCAACAACTACCTTCTCGTGCCTTTTTTTGGCCATGATCTTGCTGAGATTTCATTGACTGAAAATGTCCTAAGTTACTGAAATGAGCTGTTTTCACCTCCTTCCTGCTTCACATATGTCTAATGTTTTCACTATGAGTGTAGCTCTTCAAGAGCAAGGACAGCCTTTTAGCTGTGTGTTGATGAATTTCCTAACTCAGAAATAGCAAATGGTTTCTAGATGCTCCCGTAATACCACAAAAAAGTATCAATTCACAGTAAATAATTTCACCTAAGAATGTTACATTATTAACTTGCCATATATTAAAGAAGATATATCACAGGCCTTATGGTTTGTTGTTCATTTTATTTAAATTCTTTGTATGGCTTCAAAGCACACTTCACGTAGTGATGGTGTCCACCATCTGTCTCTCCACTATTATGAAGACTATCTTCCAGAAAAGCTGCATCAAGTTACCTAAGATTGCTCCTGTGAGCTATAAGATTATAGTCATAATAGATAGTACTTTTGCTCCTACCTCTCTGTCTCTCTCTCTCCCCCCCTTTTCCAGCTAATCTCCTGCTCTATGCATTGCCCTTAGAGTATCACTGCTGTTAATGATAGGTAACTGACCTGCACATTGGTGAAACATTCAGCTGACATTTCAGTGATGTATCATTCTGAATGCATAAAGCACACAGGTTACAACTAGAAGAAAATGAGTTTATTTCTGATAAAGCTTGTTAATGAATCTATACATACCCCAGAGTAAACTAAGCATGTGATGCATAAACAATAAATGCATTAAACAAAACCATTTCATTGTAACTTGGAAAAGATGGGAAAGTTGAAAATAAAGATCCCAATTTATGTAAATATCCCAAAAAGTGAACAAGTGGGAACTGTAACAGTAATATTCAGAAAAAGAATCCGTAAAAACCATTCTGGAGAATCAGTGAAATTTAGTGTTCCAATATATTTAGGAAAATTGGAACATCTCAACAATATAGGTGCCTCTATCTATTGAGCCATGCATTTTTTTAAGTCCCAAGATTTCAGAAACGACACCTGAATGTTCATGGACAGTACCAACAAGCAAGAAATACTGCAGTATGGATAATCTGGTAGGGTTTGTATCTTGGTGATCTGCTTCTATTTTGTCTGTAGCAGTTTGGCCAGCAACAACTGTGCTAGTTACGGTGGTGTCACATCTAACAACAGTTGTGCGGCAAGCATGGTGTTACGCTAACCAGCTTGCCTGTACACCATTTGTCAGCCCTCACTGGCACCGAGTGGGGCTGCCCACACAGAGACCGACTTTTACTCCTTTCAGCCAGCACCTACACAGTCAAGAAGCTAGATTGCAATATGGGACTGTAGGCAGCATATGTTTATTTTTACTTCTCAGCTATCGGTATAGAATGAGACCTAATGTATAGCAAGAAGGGAAGACTTCAGAAGCAATACCCCTGTGCCACATCTTTCCTATCTTCTTCCTGCAGATCTGGTAGCTCTGATTTATATATGCAATTTTCATAGTTACCACTAAGTATAGCAAAACTGGACCTTAATATGCCTGGTTTTAAACTATTTCTAAAAGTATTCTTATGGCACATAGGCATAGTTCCCTTCTCTCCCTAAAGGATCTATCTTACTGCTAAAAGTGACATCCCTATGACACCGCTCCCAGAAAAAGAGCCATTTCCATATTATTCTGGTAAACCACAGAGCAGAGGTAAAAGGCAAAAAGGAAGCTTAAATTTAAAATAAACTCTAAAAAGACTTTTAGATAAGTAGAGATACAGGGATAGAGATTCACTAAATCATTTTTCAAATATTCCAGGATCCTTTTCATGATATAATATTTTAAGTTTGCTTTTAATTCCCCAGTTGTTTGGACACACATACAAAAGAGTTGAGAAAAGAAGGGCAGCAAAAAGACAACAGTGCCTGTGTATTACAGTCAAGAGATTAATCTAAAAAATAGCATTTCTGCATTTAATGAGGGTTGAGGACAACAAATGAGAAATTATAAGGCTACAATTCCTATTATCCAGGGTGCTGACAATATGTATGAATACCCTTGTTTTGTAGCTGGGTTTTTATATTCAGTCCCTATTTTTGATTCTTACAGCATGGTTTTGTCCTTGCTGTGTGTCAGGTGAGCACCTACCATCAGAGTAAGAATCAGGTATGGGTAACAAAGCCTCTGACAGCTGATTGTCAGAAGACTGATGTCTTTCATCAGTGTTACGGACTTGAGGCTGGTCCTTTATTAATCCTATTCTTGTCCATACGCATATGAAGCATCTTTAATCTCAGGATTTTTAGTATCTGTGAATCAGTAATTTTACTTACGGGTTAGTATTTTTGAGGCTTGGACACTAAGTTCAGAAAACAATTTCCATCATAAAATATTAAAAACATACAGTATTCAGAGCTTCAGCAAAGATTAAGTGTCCTTTGAATTCAACAGGACAGCGTTTTTTTCAACCAGCCTAAGATAATAACTGACCATCACAGTGCTTACTTGCCTCAATATTTTTAATGTCTTTCTCCCCACAAAATACTACAGAGAAAAACAGAGGATGACTTCTGTAAAAGAGGTAAATAAAGCACAAAGAGAGCTTCAAAAGTGTTTTAGGTGTTTCACTCCTTTATTCCGTTCCTTGGGGTGGAATTTATCTGAACAAATGTGTAAGTAAGTCCACAGTGTAGGCATCTGTGTCTGAACTAAATGCCCTCTCTAATCAATATCGAGAAATAAGCACTTCAGGGAGAGATTTTTCCTGACCTATTTGAGGTGTGAACTTTAAGACCAGCTTGACTTGCACCTATCATTCCCTATTGACTACCGAGGGAACCCACAGGAGTACCCTACACTGTGGACATCCAACATTCAGCAAGGCAAATTCTGCTTTCTGTTTAACAGGCAAAACACTGGATCCCTACCCTCTCAAAGCCTGTTTGCATTTGGCTATACCTGGACAACATGCTTTCTAACGAGAGTGGGTCACATCTGCCTGTTCCAGCACAGGGTAGCAGCTTGCCCTTTGCTTTGCAGCTTCATAAACCTAATGCAGATGGTTAGAAGATTACATGCCCCACTGACCAGCTGCACTTAGTGAATGAAGTTGCAGAAGAGCAGAGAGAACAAGCCATCCAAATGCATGAAGTGCATTTCCAGCTGCAGGGAGCGTGCAGAAGAGACCAGCTCCCACAGCGCTGCCTTTCAGTATAGGACTTGACAAGGTTACAGGAATTTGCAGCCCTGGCTAGAAACTGTTCTTACCATTGAGCCAATTCTCCCCTTCCAAGATCTGTAGGCTTGTCACCTCTCATTTTTTGGTTATTTTTTAAAAAATAACTTCTTTTGATCTAATGTAATTCACAAATTTTGACATAATATGTGAAACTTATAAACAGTAATCTCAGTGCAAATCTTACAGGATCTCCCTTATGTTACTTTCCATGCTTTTTATGTCAAGTTTAATGAGATAGTTACACCTGGCTACAAGAGTTCATCCCATTGAACAGTTCCTACTTTGTTGGAAAGCAGCTTCACAGATTGTTTGTAGGCAACAGAGATTCCTCTTAGGCTATTACCAACTCTGATAGGATTTGGATCAGGTGTAGAATATTTTACTTTCAAATTAGTGTTTCCTGTCAAATATAAGTAAGGGATCTTTTATCAAGAACCTCTGTAATGTTTAGAAACTTGCACCAGATGTCCAACGAAGGCTTGTAAGCAGTTACATACTACAAGCCAGCAGATGTTATCTTTATTTAAGGCTTCTAACCGCTCTAAGGCCTGTATTTTGGCAAGTGCAGAAGTTCTGTAGTGCGTTAAAACAGTAGATGAATTATACAGAAACTGTGGCCCTGCGAGCACTGTTACAGTTGAACAGTTGTGGAGTTTTAAAAATCCACCTGTCCTGCAATGGATTTTGCATTTGATGGGAAACACATTGCTAAGCAACACTGAAATCTTGTAACACAAAGAAAACAAAACAAAACACCACCACCTTGCCTAGAACTAAACCCAAAAATATCTGGTATCCCAGCGTTTGTATGGTGGGAGTCTATGTTCTGTCACAGACATGGCAGCACTGGAATAATATGAATAGCTGCATAAAGTACACAGATTATGCTATATCTGTTTGACTTTCCCACACTCCTTAGAAGCCTCCTGTGTCCCAAACAGGCCTGTGGAAAAGGCAGACCGTTCTGATTCCGTGCTTCCAAAAAACGAAACAAAACAAAAACCTTCCTGTGAAAGCCGTGCCCTTTCACATTCAAAGTAAGCAAAGCATGAAAAAATATCCTGCTGCAAGTCTATCCTTCACCCACTGACCATGACAGCACCAGTGCACAAGTGGGCTCCTGTGCTGTTGCAGAAGTCCACGGAGATCAGTGCAGCCCCAAGTATAAGCTTCTTTCATAAACTGTGCAATAAAAGAAAAGGGAATAAGGAATGTCTGGGATGCTAGCTATTCTTGCTGGTATTGTTTTGGGGGATTATCTTTGAAACTTTCGTTCCTGCCCTGTAATTTACACTGCTACTGCTGATAATGACTGTAAGGAATATAAGCAGCACTAATGGGTATGGATCACTGTTCTCCTAGACTGTACAAAAAAGGAGCATGGGCAATGATGACCCTGTAAGATAGATCAATGCAGCTGCAGATTGGTTCTTACACTATTCAGGTTATTTTCCTTAAATGGCATCATGTCTCATGCATTCTGCTGAAGGCTATCCATATCCATTCGAGTTCATGACAGCTATTCTTAGACATTCCTTCATTTTTAACGCCATTACCAAGACTACTACTGTACTTTTTAGAATGAGAATGAAGAGACAGTGTCTCTTTTATCAAGTTCAGACTATTTAGCTTAAATTAAAATTATTTGCTATAATTTTCCTATAGTTATTCAAAGGATTAGTGAGAAAATGTCACCGAACAGCTACTTGTCTCCTCATTAACATTCATGACAAAACCTTCTGGTAAGGCTGGTTTTGGCTGCCGATGGAGCAATACTTAAAAGAAATTGGCTTGTCTGCACTGCTCAGCAATGCCACTATGCAAGGGAATCGGTCATAATAAGATGATATTATTATAGCTACACTGGGAACATAATATATTTTAAGCTGCTTTGAGGTATACAGAGGGGGTCCAAGAATTGCAGCATGATTGCTTGTCTATTGCTATGAACAGGAAACAGCTGATCATTAAATGTCTGCTTATTTGGATTAGCCTTACCCAAGGCCTTGAGGTAAAAGAAAAATCCGCATCTGCTGGAACTGTTCACTTCCTGTTTGTTTCCTGTCTGCTGGAACGTGTTTTTGTTCCTTTTCCTAGTTTTTGGAAGGGTGTATGAGTCCCATTGCTGAAACAGGTATTGCATTCTTTGCTAGGAACATCAAGCACCTACTGTTTCAGTGGAATTTTTCTCATTGCAAGGCTTGCTTTCTTAGGCAAGATTCCCAGGAGAAGATTCTCTGGATCCTTGTGCACCCATTAGTGAAATTCCAGATACCCTTTTTTTAAAAAAAAAAATTACCATCCAGTATGGCAATGCAATGGCAAATATACAGATATGGGCAATACAGTTGTAAACATCTGCACATGAGGCTCAGCCAAGAAACAATTAGCAGCTGGTATTATGTTGTATAGTAACTCATGCTAATTCACACCAATTGTCTAGAATATGGAAACCAAATGGGAAAACTATTGTCAGACCTTTGGCTCTGAGACATCTTTGAACCTCACATACTCTGAGGAATAAAACACTTAGGAACAAATGAATCTAGAAGAATGGAGCAGTTAAAAGTCCCAGCACAGTGACAGCCCCTTAGAAATGTGGAGGACAAATTAATAAGAAATGAGTAAGATTGTACGGGGCTTTAGGATGCAAGAATTGATTGCCATTTAAAAGAAAGGGATCTTTTCTTCATATCATAGCTGTTTCCAAAATATCTAATAGTTTCTAAAGTTCTCTGTTACAAATTTCATATTTAGCTTCTCCTGCTTAGAGTTCTTGTAGAGATTCGGAAAGTACTGCACTTCAGGTAAAATGAAATATAAAACTGACATAGAAATGATGAAGAAACATTGCCAGCAGGCTGAGGGAGGTGAACCTTCCTCTAAGCTCAGAACTGGTAAGGCCACGTTTGGAGTGCTGGGTCCAGGTCTGGGCTCCCCAGTACAAGAGAGATACAGACATACCAGTGCAAGTCCAGCAAAGGGCAGTAAGGTGACGAAAAGACTGGAGCATCTTTCCTATGAGGAGACGCTGAGAGAGCTGGGACTGTTCAGCCTGGAGAAGAGAAAGCTCAGGGGGATCTCATCAGTGTGTATAAATGTCTGGTGCGGGGAGTAGAGAAGATGGAGCCAGGCTCTTCACAACAGAGCCCAGTGTCAGGACAAGAAGCAATGAGCATAAATTAAAAAAACAGGAAATTCAATCTAAACACAACCCCCCCACACTTTTTTTACTGTGAGGATGGTCAAACACTGGAGATATCCATGGAGATATTCAAAACACAGCTGCACAGCTGGGCGACCTGTGGTAGCTGACCCTGCTTTGAGCAGGGGGGGGTGACTAGGCCATCTCCAGAGGTGCCTTCACACCTCAGCCATGCTCTGATTCTGTGTAAGAATCTTTACCAGAGGCTAAAGAGACAATGTTTAAGTTACAACAGATTGAGTTTCCTTGTAGATTATATCACAAATAGGAATCTGGGGCAAAATCCTGAAAAAGAAAACAGACCTTAAATTACCTCTCAAAATGGAAATCATAAAATCATTCCATCTATGCTTAAGTATATGGTTGTGGGACAGAAAGCAAATAAGATAAGAAAGCCAAGGCATATGAAGGTTAGATCATAATTTAACAAAGAGTTCACATACCCCTAGAAAGTCTTATGTTGCAAAGGTTAGCATTACTGTAAGACATGCCTGGTACAGCAGAAAAAAAATTGCAAAAATCTACACGACCTTCCATGTCCCTTTCAAGAGTTTACAAAATGACATAAATGTTTGCACACCAAAACACTAGTTTAAATTAGCTCCTCATGGGAGCAATGCTAATATACTCTCAGCATTACTTAAATTTTCATATATTCTGTTATTGCTTAGATATGCTGCTCTTGATAAACACAGGTCCTGTACACAATTTCCACAAAATCATCACAATCAGTTGTATTTGTTTTGTTATTTCTGTTGTACAGCATCAAATGGCAGAATCATGTATTAGAACTCAATCGAAGTACCAAATTAAAACAAACAAAAGATGATCCTTGAAGAGTTAAAACATTGACGTTATCTAACAATCCAATATTTGCTTTATCCTGAAAACCATCATCCTATTTTAAACTGCAACAAATCTAGCTGGTTTTATACTGAAGACAGCTTATTAGGTGAATATATTTTTCCATTAATGTATTTGCCCTTCTAGAAAGACTCAGCAGTTTTTCCATATAAGTGAACAACTTCTGAATAGTTTTAGAATAGCATTAAAATACTGAAACTATACACAAAGTTCAAATGCTCTTTGATAAGACTTCACATTGGAAATTCCCTTTAAAACATCAGTGATAAGCCAGAAGAAACCACTTAGTCTTTTAATTCAACTTTCTGCAGAGCAGATTCATAAGAATCCCAGAATTCAGTATTTACAACAGGTCAGTAACTTCCAGCTATGTACCTTGCTGTCAGTATTAAAACACAGAATTTCAGGTTACTGAAAAAGCCATAATGTGCTTAAGCTCACTGCAATATGAAAACGCCTCAAGTTGCCAAAGAATTAGTAAGGTACCATCTGAACTCTGTGGTAAATGACCCCAGGGTTTTCAGTAAACTGCACTGCCCACTGAACACCAGTGATCATCTTGGGTTTCCTTCTAGAAAAAGAGAAAAGCCCTGTACATGCTATAGATGGTTTGAAATGTCTGTTCTGCTCGCATACACATCTTGTAATATTGCACACAACTTCTGGATTATTTTTTTTTAAGTCCTTCAAAGCCAAATAAAATTTTGAAAATCCACTACACAAAAAGTTCCAACTTCCCATTAAAAAGGGAAGCCATCACAATGCAGAGCACTGCACAGTCATCCACACTTCAGTCCTTCCAAGGATTAAAGACACTTTCTAAATTATATTAGCATCTGATCTACTGCTGGGGACTTTTCTCCAGTTCATCCTCATATTATACATTTCCCATTCCCTCCTTTTATAATTCATCTTCCCTTCTGTGTCATATTGATAGAATCAATATTAGAAGAAAAAATCTTTAATTGGATAAAGAGAAGACACAGAATTGCCCTAAGGTGTTAGAGACATCTTTGCTTTTTTTCTGAATGCGACCTCAGAGTTTCAAAGTAGGCTTCCAACTTTCCACCATTCTTCTACATGTGTGCATATGCCCCGTTACCTGGGGTTAGCCAGCTTTACTGCACCTGTTTGCAGGCTTTCACCTACATGCAAAGATGCAGCTCTGCAATCCTCTTAGCAACGGTGATTTACACCTCTTAGTGACAGACCCTTTCCAATTTACACACATGCAGAAATGCTCAGGGGAACACTTTCAACACAAAGAGAGAATTCATATTTAGATAAAGCCACGATTGAGTATTCTGAAGCTCTTTGACTCTTTGCTAATCTGCAGTTTATGAGAAGAGCTCAATACAGTGTGACTTGTAAGTACAGTCACAACCATAAAAACTGCTTAACATTCATTATTAAAGACAAGCGTTTAGCAAATTGTGACACTGAACCCTTGATCTTAGAAAGATCTTACAAACGCTGAGGACCAGAGTAGATTAGAGTACTGATTAGGAACAAATAAAACCCCCAAACTGTCCTTGTCAATTCTTTCTAGGTATAAAAGATATGTTCGATATTGCTTAAGTGTCATGCTTTGCATGACAATCCCTCTCAAATCCAACTGAGGCCTCAGCGTTTGGAAGCCAGAAGCCCTCTAAAAGACTCTGTACACCACAAGAAAATCACGCATGAAAAAAGTACAGCCTTAAGGCTACAAAAGGCAGACTACAAAAAAACCTGCTTTGCAATAACAAAAATCATGGGAGATCCACAGTTCATCTTGCAACAGTGAACATAATTGCAGACCTAAATTTTGCATCTGAAACTAGGAGACAAAAATTATAAACCTCTCTATGCATATCTAATCTCTTTTTTTCAACATTAGCCAAGCCTGCAGGCGCTTAACAGTCCAGATTCTTGATGTCATTGTAATTAAAGGCAATACTCACAAGGCTGATGAGCATACCAGCTGTAAGTTAACCCTTATCTTAGCCAAAGTGACAACTGCAAATGTGATATCTAATTGTAAAGAAAAGAACACTGGAATTTATTATGGATAACTGACTTTTAAATCCCATAACCTTGAAAATAAGTAAATAATATCCAGCCTACCATCAAACTTCTTGTGCCGGGACACAAAAGTGGTGCGTAGAAAGTGACTTGTCTCCTCCACTAAGTTTTCAAACTCCAGTTTGCTCTGTTGGCTTAACTTGTCCTCCATTTCTGAGGTGCAACAAGTATATTCCTGAGGGCAGATTCTCAAATGTTCCCCTGGAATCACAGGAAAAAAGGAATTAGAAATATTTGAATACAGATAGAAATGTGTCAGAACCAAATATACATGGTGTCTCTTCAGTTCAGGAAGGTGGGCTACCCAAAGAGCTCTTTAAGGCTTGACTACTTGATTGGGAACAATTTGAATCTCTATCAAACAACTTTGGGCATTCCTCACACAGGAGGGCAGACACACTTTGCAGAGTTGTTCTGATACTTAGAAGGCAGAACTGTCTCACACCAAAAGTGATTCCTCATGCTGAAAAAGCCTTCCTCATAAACAGACACATACTTAAAAATTCAAAGACGATTGCTTGCTTCCTGTTTGTATTCAAAATGCCTGGAGAAATACCTAGTGAGATGACCTGTTAGAAGTCATCGGAGCTGTCTTGCTGTTAAAACCTGAAAAACAGAAATTATGTATTTCTGTAGATAAGTCCCACTTGCCCAAATGCACCAAAACATTCTCCTCTTATACCCTTCCACCCTTCCTTCTCTTCTGCTTGAGAAAGGTATTTTAATGACTGTGTTAGGGTGCCACATGTTTTCTTGGGCAGCATTTCTTGTCAGACTGAGCAAGTGCTCTGCTGAATAGGAGAAAGCAATGAAGAGTTTAATTAATGCTTATGTTATAGGGAAATGCAATGTAACAGGTAATGAAAGCCTCTTATTTAATTCAATAGATTTATCTCTTGAAGCACTGTGGCAATACTTCTGACAATATTGCTTTCTTCGGTACAATTTGCAAGTGGAAACCAATTCTTTAGCTCATGAAATTAAAATGGTCTGTTATTACATGAAATGTGAATTTCCAATTGACACTGTACTATGTGTGTCAGAAACATTTAGCTCAGTTTGTACAAAGGCAGGAAATTCTACCATTCCCTCTTGAGAAATAAAAAGAACGATCTGCCTCTATGATTAAAGTTACTTGTAAGGCAATGAAAACATTTAGCTTTCTGTACACCGAATCCTGATTAAAAATCCCTCTGCAAATCTCTTAAAGGTGCAAATAAAATGATATACAAAGCCCAAGGGTTAAATAAATACTGGGGACCTGATTCTCGTTTATATAGAGCCTCCTTTCTACCACTGCTGAGCTATAAAGAAGATTTAAATGCAATTTATACCTACTTTAAGGCTACTTTTCACCATTCTTATTATGTAGTGAGGAGAATCAGGCCCTAAGGTTTATGCTTCCCAGGGGTATAATACATTTAGCTGCTGCATCATTTTGAAAAGAGCATCAAAAAGAGGTTTGCACATGCTTAGAATATTGTCTTGAGTTCACCCTCACCTTATTCCAGTTTTTGTTTCAGTTTTTGAATTAAGTCTTTTAATTTGAAATTTAGTCACTCCTCAACCCTGACCTATCACCCTCATCTTATTTTTTTTTTCTGCAAGAGTTCATAATATATGAACTATAATGCCATGAGATTTCTCTCAGCAGTCTCAAGACTTTTTAAAAGCTCACAGCTATACATCTTCAGGAAGGATCATTTCATTATTATCAGTTACTTTTTGGCAGTACTACCTAGAAGTCCCAGTCATGTCCAAAAGCACCATGATATAAAACACTGCATAAACCTGGAAAAATAGATACCCCATGACCATCAAAATACTGTAAGGATTATTTCCCATGTCTACTACACCCTCCCAACACAATAAATTAATTCCTCTCCATTCTCAAAATCATACATCTAAGCCATAAACAACAAATATAGGGACTGGTGAGCCAGCTGCTGTCAAACATAAATGATAGTGGCAAGATAATGGTTGCTTTACCCTCTACATCACTCTCACATTAAACTGAAACTATTCAACAGGTAACATGTGACTGCAGAGGTACCATAATAAGACACAATAAGAATTATTTTAGTAACAATAATGTTCTGAGTTTTTATTAGTTGTCAGAAAGACAAGGAAAGCTGAAATGTTCTGTTATTAGAAACAGTGCCATGTGCTTGATTAAGTAAAAAAAATATACCCCATCTATAACATCTGTAACCCCCTTCCTCGAGAAACCCAGGGGTTTTTGCTCATTGGAAAGCACTGGGTAGACCTACTATCCCAGTTCCTGCCACAGTGGTAGTTTGTGATTCCTATAATCATAATGTCCTCTAGTCTGTTTCAGTCAAAAATTTTTATAAAATTCAGTTTTATTTCCTCTGTTCATTTCAGTTTTCTTTCTCTTCTGTCTAGCTCCATTTGTTTTTCAGAATTGCCGGACTATCAGCTGAACTAATGCTAATCATCAAGGCACTGTGCTTAGTGAGTAACAGCCATAGGTCTAGATTTTTAAGACATTATGTTATGCTGAGTATTATGACAAATTAAACCATACTGAATGCAGTATAGCAGTCATTTTTGTAACAATATTCATTTTTCTCATGCTTATTTATTTATGGTCTGTTTTGTGGTTGTGTGGCGGGGTTTTGGTAGTGAGGGAGGGTCTGCAGGGGTGAGCTTACTCTGAGAAAATGCTGGAAGCTTCCCCGTCTGGGAGCTGGAGCCGCCTCTGGGAGAACAGATTCCAGAGGGGAAACCTGCCGGGAGTCGGGGGATCGGGATGGGAGAGGAACCCCTGTGCAGATCCCGAGGGCAGGGAGGAAGGAGGGGATGCCCCTGCAGCCCGTGGGGAGACCAGGCGGCAGGCTGTGTGTCCCCAGCCCACAGAGGGGAGCGGGGGAGCAGATGCCCACCTGCAGCCCGGGGAGAGAGGAGCCCACGCCGGAGCAGGGGGTGGAGGCCCCACAAGATGGCCGCTGCTCCCTGGGGAAGCCGGAGCTGGGGCAGCCGGGGACTGAAGGACTGCGGCCTGCGGGAGGGAACCGTGCCGGGGAAGTTCATGAAGAACTGCACCCACGGAAAGGACTCACACTGGAGAAGTTCATGGAGGACCGTCTCCTGTGGCAAGGACTCACGTTGGAGAAGTTCGTGGAGGGCTGTCTCCTGTGGGAAGGAGTCATGTTGGAGAAGTTCGTGAAGGACTGCAGCCTAGGGGAGGGAACCCCCGGCAGAGCAGAGGAAGAGTGCGGAGTCCTCCTCCCCCTGAGGAGGAAGGAGCGACAGAGACAAGGTATGACGGACTGACCCCAACCCCATTCTGGAGGGAGAGAGAACCAGGAGTGGGGCTGAGCCGGGACGGAGGGAGGGCTAGGGGAAGGGTGCTATGGTTGGGTTTTACTTCTCATCATCCTTGTTTTGGTTTGGTAGTAAATTAAATTGATTTTTGTTTGATTGACAGTTGATTCTGTCTTTTGCCCATGACCATAAGTGGTGAGTGATCCCTCCCTGTCCTTGTCTCGACCCATGAGCGTTTCTTTATGTTTTCTCCTCCCCATCCCACCGGGGCCGGGGGGCAGGAGTGAGCGAGTGGCTTCATGGTGCTTTGTTACCGGCTGGGCTTAAACCACGACATGGTCTTACTTTCTCTTTACTACAAAAATGACTTCCCACCTTGACTGCTACAAACTTATTCCAATTCCTACTGCATTTATTTCTTATACATGTATTTTCATTAAATTTCTTCTTTTTAATTCACTGAATCTTCATTGATTCATGAGGCTCTTGACTGATGAAATATGAAACTCATGCTCACAACTTCTACACCACCCCATTGCTTTCCTCTCCTGACAATGTATATTCCTAAATCATCTATGCTAACCACCCACCTTCATCACAAAAACTTCGCTAAACCATAATCAGCTTTTTTAAAACAATACTTCTACTTCTTCTCTCCTCCCCTGTCATATACTCCTTGTGTTTTGATAGAAAGAAATAAAAATGTAAATATTGTGCTACTCTTCAAAATCTGCTTCAAGATTTTTTTCCCTTCTCCTGTTTCCTCCACGGGAGGCTCAGGTCAGATTATAGATAAAGCAAAAGCATTTTCCATTGCTCTGTGGCAATGGAGTGTGTATAGGCTTAAGCAGTTCAAGTATACTTTGCAAAGATGAAGCCTTTAGAAATTGTGGCTCATAAGACCTAGTGTGTTTGTAGTGCAAACCATCTGCAGTCTTGAAAGGCTCACAACTTGGACAAATCTTGGGCCCTTTCCTGGGAGTGGTGAATGGAAACTCTCTGACAAACAGTCACTTCTGTATGCTTAATCTTAATTTCCTTTTTAAAAGCAGCAATTACCATTTTGTGTTTGTTCTTATTAAACCTCCAACTCATGTTAGAATCGCCAGGTCATTAGTTCACTCCTTGGACAAAAAAAGTGGACATAATTGGGTTTTTTTTAATTAAGGGGTGTGTGCTTGATTTTGGATTTTTCTGCTTCTTTTAGTGCAATATAACAGAGTGCTTGGATTGGAAATAACTCTGCAGGGTATATTTGATTGTGCTTCCTCTATTTCCCTGAACAGGATCATTTACCATTTGCATTTTGTAATATATTGTTCTATTACTCTAAAAGGAGTTTAATCACTGATTTGTGTATTTGCACACCTTAAGTATTTTGCAGGCTGAAAATGTGCTCACAGCTAATGTACCAATTCTTGCCCTGGGAAACTCCATATGGTCTACGTTCTTATGCTAATTTTAGCAAAGATTTTTATGGCGCAAGTGGCATTGGATATAACTGACTAGTTTTTCTTTGTTGCAAATGGTGTCTCCCCAGACAAGTTTGACAGAATGTAGTTACGCTGCACCAGCATTTTGCCAGACTAAACAAGTATTAACTCAGCAGTTCCCAGCAACCTACCAGAACTCTTCTAACCACCATTTCCAGCTGAAGATGCTGACCTACATATCTCTCCTCATGTGGTTTAGGTTATATAAATCAAATCAATTGCCTACTACAAATTCAGCTACCAGTATTCAATTTCAGTTTTATTACAGCTGTAATCTCACACCTGCCTTCACATGATCCAAATTGGCAAGTTTTGCAGTTGAATTTGGCAATCCTGCTAGCATGTTCCTTTGAAGTGTGATAAAACAATTTATAAAGCACTTGTTTTATATTCAGATATATTGCAGTTTGATGTCCCCATAACATGCTACAAACCTCACAAGAGTCTTTAAAAAATTGCAACTTACAACTCTCAAGATGAATAAATGCTTCTACTGTATATCAAAATGCCAGAACTGATTTGAGTGTGATAACCACTTGCAGAAGATACAATCTGAAGGAGCAGTAAACCCTATGGAATATAACATGACACTTAACAATTTCACTGCCAGATTTCCTGAACACCTGATGCAAGCATTGGTTATATTATTAGAACTGGAAGCATGAACATGTAAAATATTTTACTTCATCCAGAATTTTTTATGGGTCATGTTGCAAGTTTAACAATTTCAGAAACAATTCTTCTGAGGCAGTCAATATTTCATAGTTTCAATTCTAACCATAAATTTAAAAACCTGATACTGTCCTGTTGACACAATGGTAGGACTAACTGTATGACTGGTGAGAATAGAAACATACAGTCACCACACTGCTTCAAAAATCCAGCAATGAATAAATGTTAATAAATAAAAGGGGTAAATTCAAGGTGTGCTTTCAAACTTGGTCACCCTGTCTGAATCAACAGAGCCTAAAGGAAGAGAAGATAGCTCTGCATCCTTCATCTTGCAGATTAGATTAATGTGATTGGGCTTTGTCATTAACCATGTCCTTTAAAATTAGAAATACCTGCTTCAGACCTGCTCATAGTCTGCCATTTGTGGAGAAGGCAGCATAACGAACTAACAGAATGAAGTTTAACAAAAACAAATGCAAAGTCCTGCACCTGGTACGGAATAACCAAAGATCCCAGGACAAGCTATCATCTGTGTGGCTGGGGAGCAGCCTTGCTGAAAATGACGTGGGTTCCTGGTGGACAACGAGCTGAACAGGAGCCAGCAGTGCACCGTGGCAGCAGCAAAGGCAAATTGGATACTGGGCTGCATCCACAGGGGCATTATTAGCAGAGGGAGACAGACATGATCATCCCCCTTTACTCAGTGCAGGTCAGGCTGCACCTGGAGTAATGTGTCCCATTCTGGTCCCCACAACTCAAGAAAGATGTGTACAGACCAGAGAGGGTCCAAAGGAGGGCCATGAAGATGATCAAAGGGCTGCAGAACCTGCCCTGTGAGGAAAGGCTGAAGGAGTTAGGTCTTTTCTCCATGGAGAAGAGAAGGCTCAGGGGGAACTCATCACAGTATTCCAGTACTTAAAGGGCAGCTACAAAGAGGACAGAGGCTCTGTCTTCACAAGGAGCACGTGGAGAAGACAAGGGGCAAAAGGTACAAGTTGCACCAGGAGACGTTTCATCTTGACATAAGAAAGAAATTTTTTACAGTGAGAAAAATCAATCATTGGAACAACCTCCCCAGGGATGTGGTGGAGTCCCCATTGCTGGAGGTTTTCAAGATGCAATTGGACAGGGTGGTAGATAATACCATCTAGGCTCCCTTTCCCAGAATGGCCCAAACTGGGCTGTTCTGTGTTTCTATGATTATGTACGTCAGGGCCTCCTACCTCTCAGAATTATAAAGGACTGGCATGGTTGGAGTTTTGTTTCTAAATGAATGTGTTCCACCTAATCTTCTGTTTTGTTTTGTTTTGTTTTTTATTATTATTATTATTTAAAAATATTATTTTAAATTATTTTTCAAATATGATGAATAGAGTTAAAATGAAAACCTCATTCAGCTTGCCCACTGTTTTGAGATTTGGATCTTTTTCTGTGTTGGCAATGTTTCTGAACACCTGCTTTTTGAAGTTTTCAATTTAAGTGCTCTACTGGTGAAATCAGGAGCATGGGAGAACTCTTCATGATCACATTATCAATGTTCTATTATAGAAAACTATTCTCCTCCAATACACTTACACCCTTCTGTCAAAGGGTAGAATTCTGTATAATTTGACTCACAATCATCTTTAACTTAAAAAAAAGCCAAACAGCAGTATCATGCTTTCTGCATTAACTTATTTAGCAGTTAAAACTAAATTAGAAACATGAGTTTCATCATTTCAGCCAATATTCAAGCAGTGAAAATTAAAATATCATTTTGTTGGCCAAAACCTGTTCCCTAACCAAAAAGTCCTAAGGCTCCTTCTGACTTTGTAATTATCTTCTCTGTGGGGTATAACAGCCCTGCAAGCAGCCTCTGTAAAATTGCACCTGACATTCAAGTCACAGCATTGAACTTTCCTACTCAAACTAAAAGGAAACAGATTATGATTTAAATTAATTCCAATGTAATATTGGCCTGACAAGTGATGATGGGAGAAATGTTTGCACAGAAAACAACAGCTGAACAAAAGGAGGGAAAGCTGTCTATAACATACAGATCATGTCATCAGACACAACTCTCCTAATTTTAATCAGTGGAATATTGAACTTGAAAAACTTTTATGTCTGGTGGTCTCCAATAAACCCAACCCATGCAACTACGCCATGAAAGAAAATGACTCATTTGCTTGCCTTGGACCCAAATCTCAGATTTGCTGAGATTCCTTTTGTTCCTTGAGTGCTTTGAGGTCAATTAAAAAATGAACGCCTTCCAAACAGACTGATAATTAGTTAACAGTCTCTTCATTACAGGTCCCACAGGGAACATTCATTTACAAGAAGACCTGACCCTGTTGTCCTTGGGAAGCCCTCAATAATAAGTTATAGAAGCAGAGGCCAAGGCAAGCCTGTTCAGACTAGGACTATACAGATGCTAAAGAAAGAGCTGAAGTCCCTAGAGTCTTCCTAACTAAACTACTAGAAGCAGCACCACTACTCCAACACTCAGGTTCATTTTATTTTCCAAGCCTACACAGTCAGACAATTGGTTTTTGATAGCACAGTTTGTGAGAAGAATCTTTAGTTACCTCTTGGGGGGTGTATTACTGGCGTTATGCTCAGTGCCTTGTGGAAAGCAAATGGTAAGGCTGTGATTCAGCACTGTATGGTTTCATCGTCTCGCTGCCTACATCACTACGATTTTCTGATTTCAAAGCATGTTTCCACCTGGGAACAGCAGCCAACTTCCCCTCCTCCCCAATTGATTTTTGCTGTTTATTATGTTCCCTACTATAATAGCTGAAATATCTTATATAGCATTATAGTGAGAAGTAGAATACAAGCAGCACATCACTTTACCACGACCATAAAACACAGTGCAAGCAGGTTTTGTATTTCAGCTGCTCTCAGAACAATTTTATTAAGATAACAGGATGAGATTGTACACATTCATGCATTTATAAAGATTGTAATCAACATTCATCACACAGAACTGAAATCCAAAGATGTGATTGCAGCACATGATATATCAAAGACAGATTTACACCACTTAGTTCATGTAGCCACAGAAATACAATCACAGTAGGACAGAGTGGACTTAAGTTACCTGAGGCTAACTGGGTATACGGTATTGCCAAAACAAGTCCTTAAGATAGTTACAGCATTACTAATATACCTGCAGAGAAGTTAAAGCTGCATGAGCTATAGTTGTGCCATTTGATTGCACTGTCAAGTATACTTTAAAGCTGTGCATATCCCTTGCTGATCCCTGTATTGTCATGTATAAAATCCATCTTTCTGTAATGCTAAACTTAGCAACAACTGTTTAAAAGTCCTTAATCACAGTGCTCTTCTCTTATTCATATGGCTTCAGTCAGTCCAAGGAAACCTTTCAGGCTACCATTAAGCAGATGAATCTACCTTCCTGCATTCTGATTGATAATGACATGCTTTCCTGAAATGCCAGTCATAGAAACAGTTCACAAAGATAACCATGATATAGGTTACGTTGATCTTAAATCAGAGGCTGTAATGGGTACATCACTGGTAAGATTTTGGTGCTTCTGCCATAAGCTCTTTATTGAGATAGTCTTCAGCCTAATATCTTTCCTAGTTGCTTAAGGAAAAGAGGGTAGAAAAAAGGGAGGCTATAATTTGTAAAGATCTGAGATTCCTGTTATCGTACTGACTCAAGGTCTACCCATGAAATTTCAGGGCCAGAAGTGCTGGCATTTGTCCTTTCATTGCTTTTTGGAACCAAGCAGTGTGCCTCTACCAGCTCTGAACTATTAACCTTACTGTGACACAAGTCGTAAGGCAAAAAGCAAAGCACTTCCTCCAAGTCTGTGTGTCTGAGTTTATAGGGGGAAAAACCCACCTTCCTTTTTTTTTCCCAGAGAAGCATGCTAAGAATATGGCCACAAGTGGAATGCACAGAGAAATCACTCAATGCAAGACAGTTCAAAACATGCAAAAAAATAATGCCCTATTACCCCATGCAGGAGTTCCACGGTCTTTGAGCCAAATTTGGTGCAAGTTTGTGTGTTCTCGGCTCAGTTTTACAGATCCAACTGTAGTTACAGTGTGAGAAAGTCCATGCTAAAGCCAAGTAAGGCACCACAAGCAAAGCCACAGACATGATAGTGGAAGTGAAAGGATTCAAGAGGAAAACTACCGACATGTGAAGGTAAAAAACCCCATGGAATAAAAAAAACCTGACCAACTGGAGGGTGGTAACCCAGCACCAAGGAAGACCAGCCCATTCCCAACTTGGGTGATTACTGCATAGCCACTTGAGAATTATTGGGTGTCTTATCATTGATGGCAATCATACTATTGCTTAGCCTCATAGCTCATTAGTCCTAGTTATCTATCGTGTATAGTAACCAGAAAATTATTCTTTGTAGTCTTGTATACATTCTGCAGTTGGGCATATTCTGCAGTGACTCAGAGAGCATTGACTCCCAGGGGTTAGGGGAACCAGCTGCTGCTCCTGATGGGCCAAGTGGGAGAAGATACCACAGTACGGGGGTGCCTTTTTTCTGCAAGTTGCTCACTGACAGTGGCATCTTCTTCAGGTGAGAAGGCATCAGAACTACAGAAGTAAGTATTTAGTTCTTTCCTAAAGGTGTACAAGAGAATGTTCTGTGACTTCCCACAATAAATCTTAAGCAGTTAAGGAATTCAGACCTTTTTCTGCCTACTCCTACCAAAATTCACACCACTGAAATGGCTCTCCTTCAGTGACAGGGGGTACCAGCTGACACAGGAGGAAGAAGTATGGGTACAGATTTCCACTGAGAATGTGGCAGTGGAAAGTTCTCTTATGCAAAATTTTTTTCTATTGACTTGGACTATTTTTAGACTGTTTTGATTCACTTATGTGACAAATATAGCTTCACTGAACTGAAAAAACCCATGCATTAAAGTATAAATAAAAATATTCTGAATTTCAAGGCTTCTAATTAACAATATGAATCTAAAGCTTCTCTGTGGATATTGTCAGCTATAGCATGAGACAGACATTCTATTATTAACACCATGGATAGGCAAACTTTTGATGAATAAGCAGGAAATTCTGAAACATTTTAAATATATTTCCTTAGGAATCTCAGGATTCAGCAATGCAGACTGACATTTTTTAAATCCTTTGTTCATTGCTGCTATTAGACTCTCAGTTTCAATAACCAGCTGTCAGATCTCCTAGAGCTTGGGCTGGGGTGTCTGGGTGCTCACATTTTTCAGGGAAGCTGGACTCACGGGCATCCTTCTGAAGAGGGAGGCAACTGGTCTGTGCACCTAGAAGCCTGGAGGTGTTTGGACTGAAGGTAGTTCAAACAACAGTGCTGTCACACTTCAGCATAAGCTGGGAAGTCTTGAAGGCTTCCTGAGTCTGGACTATGTAGTTTCCTTCCTGTTACAGTCCCAAGGCTTTCTCAGAGCTTGCTAGTTTTGAAAACCTTTGAAGTTTCCACGTTTTCTATGATAGGAGAGAGAAATCCTCTCAGCTTCTGGTTCAGGTCAAGTTGTCAGGTTTCTGTAACCTTCCCTGTGTATCCAAAGGCTGTATCTTTGGTAGCTATATCACTAGACAAAAAGGGGCCAGCAATTGATCCATGTGCTCAGAGGAGCTCGCAACCATGCTTCTTAGGGCAAACTCCCTCTGTATGCAATGAACCTAGGAGCAAAGTAGTTGAACCAGTCAAAAAAAGCCAGGGTGGGACCTGATGATTTTGGGTCTAGTGCTTGAGCTCATTCCTTTTTCAGATTAAGATCTTGACAGGATTGTTGACCTGCTTGAGGGTAGGGAGGCTTTACAGAGGGATCTGGACAGGCTAGATCAATAGGCCGAGGCCAGTTGTATGAAGTTCAATAAGGCCGAGTGCCGGGTCCTGCACTTGGGTCACAACAACCCCATGCAGCGCTACAGGCTTGGGGAAGAGTGGCTGGAAAGCTTCCCAGCAAAAAAGGACCTGGGGGTGCTGGTTGACAGCCAGCTGGATATAGGCCAGCAGTGTGCCCAGGTGGCCAAGGCGGCGAACGGCATCCTGGCCTGTATCAGCAAGTGTGGCCAGCAGGAGCAGGGAGGTGAACATCCCCCTGTACTCAGCACTGGTGAGGCCGGACCTTGAATACTGTGTTCAGTTTTGGGCCCCTCACTACAGGAAAGACATTGAGGTGCTGGAGCATGTCCAGAGAAGGGCAACGAAGCTGGTGAAGGGTCTGGAGAACAAGTCTTATGAGGAGCGGCTGAGGGAACTGGGGTTGTTTATCCTGGAGAAAAGGAGGCTGAGGGGAGACCTTATCACTCTCTACAACTGCCTGAAAGGAGGGTGTAGTGAGCTGGGTGCTGGTCTCTTCTATCAAGTAACTAGTGATAGGATGAGAGGAAATGGCCTCAAGTTGTGCCAGGGGAGGTTGAGATTGGATATTACGAAAAATTTCTGCACTGAAAGGGTTATCAAGCCTTGGAACAGGCTGCCCAGGGAAGTGGTTGAGTCACCATCACTGGACATGTAGACGTGGTGCTTAGGGACATCATTTAGTGGTGGACTTGGCAGTGTTAAGTTAATGGTTGGAGTCGATGATATTAAACATCTTTTCCAACCTGAATGATTCTATGGTTCTAGACAATCAGTTAGAGTAACGTTTTTCAGAGGCCAAAGGACTCTGGATTCAGGGAGCCTGGCAGAGCAGGCATGACATTGTCCTTGACTTGAAGAGGTCTCCTGGCCTGGTGGAGGACACAGGGCAGGTGTGCCTTGCACTGCTGATGCTGCAAGCTTGGAAGCATAGGCAGTCTTGTAGTCTAACAGAAAACTCTGCTTACAATATCATGATATTTACTTAAGTCAATGTTTTCTAATAGAACACTGTTTGCTCTGAAAACTTTTAGCTCACTCTAACAGAAACTATGCTTCCATAATATCAGCCAGCCACAGTAATCGCTGCCAAAAGGAAAATGAAAGCTTTTTAGAGAAGAGGATAGTAGCTTAGCTGCAACGATTACACATTTCCACTATTCCCAATAGTGCTTGAGATCTGAATCTATTGTTAGTTCTACACAGTAGGTTTTTTTGTTTGTGGGTTTTGGTTTTTGGTTTAGTTTTTTTTTTATTGGATTTAGATACAACAAAGACTGAACAATTTTTTTAGCTCTTTTTATTAATATACTTTTGTCAGTGCCCTCTATGGCCTGTGATACTTGGCAAGGCTCAGGGTCTTCAAAATCAATAACTGAATGTAACAGAGTTTCTTGCCCTTCAAGTGTTTTAATGTTAAAGGTTTGACCTTTATGATTAAAGATCAGCTTGAAAGGAAATCCCTATCTATGTCTGAAGTCTTCTCTTTTGTAACCATATTTTTGAATGGACATTTTTGATTGCAAAAATAAAGGGCTTCTGTGCACTTTTACAGAATTAATCAAAGCATTTAAATATAAAAGGATACAGCAATAAGCTAGACAGGTTCTATCAGTTCATTAGAGAATTACTGTTACCTTATTAATATTCCTTTTTGGTACATTTGTCCAGTACAATCACAGCTTTTGAATAGCTGCTTACAGCAGTGACCTCTGATTAACTTGTGATTACCTTGCAGCCCAGATTTTAGGAAAAAAAAAACCCAAACCAAAACAACAACCAACCTTTCTCTTTAGTTATTTATTGAAAGAACATTATATTCTGGATCTGATAGGCACTGTATTTTCCTTGAAGATGCCTGATAATCCTTCTTCATTATGGCCAAACGGGCTATTTCCTATAAAGATGACAAGGCACTCTTGAATCCTATTTACTCTGTGCACTTCAGCTGACATAATATGGACAGATATCATCCAAAGAGAATACATGTCTCATGGAGGAAACTCTCCGCAGATCTATAGCAGATGGAGCTGGGAAGAAAGCAGGCAAAGACTATGTCATAGTTGTTTGTGCTTATTCTCTTTCTTAAGGCATCTGTCTAAATTCAGAGCCCCTTGAATACATTTCTCTCTTGGTTGCTTCTCTCAGAAACTACTCAGAATAAGACATTCCCTGGCCTCTGCTGCATGGATGGGGCCACAGTAAGATGTATCACATTAATGACAGGTAGAAATTTAAAGAAAACTCTGGGCATGTCTGTACAAACCTCAAATGACTTTGCCCACCTTACCCCAAAACCTAAAAAAAACATCTGTAAAACTCATAAAAATGTGCAAATCTGCATTGCAGATGCAGCCATAATGCTTCCAGGTCTTACTATTATCTCTGACGGTCTAAATCTAAGGGTTTCTCAGTCCCTGTGGAAGTGTCTCTCGCCTTCCCTGGGTGCCTCAGGTTAAACAGTGTGAATTTGCCTTGCTTCCCTGCCCTCCTTCCCCCCCTCCTTTCCTTCTGTGAGGCTGTTTTCCGAGGGAGCCCTGTGGCCCTCACTGCCCAGGGGAGGCTGTGCAGCGTGCTGCTGTCCCTGTCCCAAAGTAGAAGTACCTTCTGAGCTGAAGCAGTGATCATTTACACCCTTAAAACGTAATAACTACGGTTACCTATAGAAATCTCTGCAAAGAGCAAGAATAAATCTAAAATAAGAGCTAGGTCAACATGCACAGAACTCTAATATGTATCATGTATATTTAGGAAGGAGTAATATTTTGGGATTTTATCTTTTTTTTCTGGATAAATTATATAGTTCAACTCTGGGCCCAGCAGCAGTGGTAGTAAATATATTACAGTACTTTCTGGTGCTGTGCTGGACTAATGCATGCCTAAAATCTTTTGCCTGGAATATTTTTCTTTTGTCACCTTGGCAAAAAACTTGAAAAGAGATACAAATAGTATTGGGCAATACCCCAGAAGTTTTTCTTTAAATACAAGTTACTTGTCATTGCTAAATTCTAGTAATGTTGATATTTTCAGACAACAGTATTGAATTTACTGTCATTAAAATTATTTTTAATAGAAAAAGTCCTAATAAAACTCGTATTTTGCTTTTCCCCATCATTGTCTTTACTGACTATCAAAAGGAGGTCATATATATTTTATTTTCCTTGTATATCACAAATACAATTATAAAAGATGACTGACAAGTTTCAGTTAAGGAATACATCTAGTAAACTCTATGTGTGAACAACATTACATTGTCTTTTCCAGTCCTTCCAGAGTATCTGTCTCCTTGGCAAGTAAAGGTAATATCTGTAATTACAGAGGGGACGGGGGGTGGAAGCCTAAATTACCAGGTAGATTGTGTAAAGTATCTGAAGTAAGGTCTCCACTGACTGTCACAGGAACAGCCCTTCTATTTCTATATGACTTAAGTTACTGCACAACTGTGTCACATTTCTTCAATGTCAGCCTGTGTAGTCTCTCTTTCCTGGTTTGATTTATGGGCAATAAGGAGATACCAGGAGATGGAACTTTGCTCTGAGGTGGCAATTTAAACAATCAGTCTGGAAATAGTATGTACAAATGATGAACATTTGCACAAAACTACATATGTAATTAAATGTACAGCATGAAAAAATATACTTTCTTCTTGTGAAACTGTTGAAAGCCATTCTCAGAGAAGCTGGACTGAAGCCTGGCTTCTTCTGTCATATCAAGATTGGTCTGCTTATAGTGGGTCTATGAGATAAGGTAACAGATCATGTTCTGTAAAAGCTAAGACTCGGTCATCAACAAAACAGGTCAGAATGGTGTATGAAAAAGACATATACAAAATATCCACACCTACCAGTAAATAACCTCTTCACTGAGTTGGAGCTTTTATAAATTAAAAGTTAGGGATTCATGATCCTAATAAATACAATATACTACTGGTTAATAGCTCTCACAGCATTTTATGTTTTTGAAAGAGATTTATAGGTTTATAATGAGGAACATTACAGTGCAGGTGCTATTAACTTCACTGTAAGCTATGTGTAAAAAAGGAAAAGCAAATCCTGTACATCTTCCATTAAATAGAAAATACTAAAGCATTTTGTTAAAGTTTTTCCTAATCTACTGTTTTCTAAGAAAAGAAGTGCATTTCAAGGTGACTTCTCAGCAGTGTCATTAATTTGGTGGAGTTCACAAATTGCTTAATGAGTACTGTGTTTAATGAATATTCTCTGAAACTTTATGGCTATTTTCTACATCCATTCAGCATAACAGCAGTTTTGAGCACTTGTTGCAGATGTTTCTAACGGTTTTCTGCCAAATGCAAATTCACTTCTTGAGTGATTGAATTATCAATGCCAATTTTAGCTGATACTACTGTTAAAAGATTAATGTCCTAAAGGGAGAATCAGATTACTACTTGCATTCTTTTAACATCACTTTAGGAATACTCTCAACCCCCTTCCACTTGGACAGAATGCTTTTTAAAAGCAACATAGCATGGTTGAGTAGGTTTAGCCTTCTCACAATATGGTTACAAAGTATCTAAGGCTAAAATTGTATCTTAATGGGTTATCATCCAAAATTAATATTGCATAGTCTCATGAAAAAGTTCTAAAACTTTACATAAAAACTACTAAAAACAAGTCATAAAACAGACATCTAGGCTACTCCTTGCTGTCATTTAATAATTCACTATCATCTGGCAACTCGTAAAGTAACTACCTCAGGGTAACATTACTTCCTAAAATATGAAAAGCTGCCCACAATGTTCAAAATAAGCTCTAAAATGATGATGATGATGATGATGATAATGATGATGATGATAAATATAATAATAATAATAATAATTCTTAAATAATTTCTGCACCTGAAAGTTCTATGGGATGACTTACATACCTGAAGTTACTCAGCCATAAATATTGCCAGAAATAAAATTCAGCAGCACAAGCTGCTGGAGTACATAACTTTTATTGATCTTTGGGGTTTAAAATTATAATTGAATTATTATTAACCATTTATTCATTATTGAATTATTGATTTCCCTTTTTATAGCTCTCTAAAATACAGGTAGTTCTGGGGATGATCATGAGCTCTGTGGAAGAATCAAAGACTCTGTTCTCCTTAGATTTGGTCAAATAGCATCTAAAAGGAATCAAACCTACTGGCTTTTAGGTAAAGATTTATTTGGGATACAATTAACTAGCATAATTCGTGTATCATATTGTCAAAGTCCTTGCTTCAACCTTCCTTTATTATAAACTATAAATGTGTGGTCACACTTAAATGATTACTTACACATAATCTGGTGATAAATTCAGCCGAGACAACCTTAATATGCTGATATCTCAGATATCTAAGAAAACATCAAATTAAGCACCTGCACTGTCCTTTTCTTTCAAGCTTCCGGTGCAAGAAACTGGAAATACTGTGCAATTAAGTTCTGAAACTATTATTACTATTAACATAAAATTCTGTTTAAAAGTTTAAAAAATTGGTAATCATATAATAATAAGACTTAGGCATACATGCTAGTGACATAATTCTAAGTTGATCTGCAGTTTACTATAGCAATGGAGATGAAAAAGTAGTACAAAAAGAGATTCAAAGCTTTAGCCAAACTGTCTCCTTCAGGAATGAATTCTAGAATAAAGATATGAACTCAGCTGCCTGCATTTTTAAAGGCAGATACTGCATACTTCATGTCAAGCTGCAGATCTGTGAGTATGAACTTTGAAAAGAGAAGCAGCAAGCAGTGATTTAATGCTAATTTGATGCATCATTCAGAGTCAAGACACCATCTAAGACTTGTCTGACAGGACACATTCAAAGTACAAAATGATCAAACTGAAACTGTGTCAGTTACTTTATGAGCAAATCAGATTTCTGAATGTTGCAGAATTTCCTTTACAAGGGGCTATATCAACAGAACAGATTAATTAGATGAAAGGTGGAAGTAATACAGTGAGCAACGTCCACACTGGTGAAAGTGTGATAGATCAAAGAAATACAATGGCATCATGTTGTCTCCGAGTGAGTACATCTTACTTTATTAAATGCTCCCATAGCATTGCATGATCATTGCTGCACTTTAATTCTACTGCTCAGAACTGAACAAAGTTCACCTATTTCATTTCACAGAGTCAGGCTAATATCGTCTTCGGTTTTGATCTGTGTAAAGTTGCCCTTTTTCAAGTTTGAATGAACCCACAAACCTCAAAAAGAAAATTCAGTCAAACTTGTCATATTTTCCTTACTTATCCCCTTACTCAATGCATAAGTTTGCATAAATATGAGGTTCAGCTGTGACCCAGGATTGGATCACAACCCCTAGGTAGTCTCAGTTTGATTTTATATCTTGTCATTAAATTGTCAAACAAAGGCCAAATGCTTATGAAATATGAGAAGGAAAGGGGGACTGAAAGAAAGGGAAATGAAAAGAGAGAGATGGACAAAGAATATTAATAATTGAGAGTATAAATAATGTAACATTTGTCCAGAAAGAATCATGTCATTGCTATTTTAATTTTCATAAACTCTCAACTGAAGTAGAATATAAAAGCAAATCACACTAATTCTTTAGACAGAACAAAACCTCACATTATTTCAGATACTTTGAACTGAATAAATGCACCAATCATGCCACCTGAATAAATGCACCAATAATTCCACAGCATTACCCTATTATGGGACCACAGGAAAATCAAGGTTGAGGAATATGAAGTGTGGGATCAAGTAGGCAGCTTCTGCTCCAGAAGAGGTAGAGTAACGTGGGTATGAGCCTGACTATGCCACATGCTTTGGGGCTACAAATCAGCCCCTGTTGTTAGCAATTTTCTGGTTAAGCCAGGGTTGCAAGCAGAAAACATCTCCAGGTCTTCCACATCTTCCTAATTCACACATGGTTCTTAAGGAAGCAAGATCCCATGTCAGACTGAACGGTTTGGATCTAGAGGAACCTTACAGTTGCTGATCTCCAGGAAGCGGCAGGCGTCCTTCCTGAAGGTCCACTCAGCAACATACGCACTGCAGCTGGTAATTCAGTTCTGCTTTCAAGATTTTGCCCAATGTTGTATAGCTTTGCTGTGAATGCAATACCTTGATATTTTTTCACAGAATCCTTGTTTCCACAGTAACTTTGAGGAGGTTATGTTGATTAGCATATTTTTTTCATGCCAAAACCCATCCAAAAGAGGATAACAGCAAGGAGCTCATATAACTGTATATGGGTGACAAATCAAGCATATGGAGTGTGAAAAAGAAGAGTGAAATCATTGAAGAAGAGCTAGCAGATAACTCTTCATACGAAGTTTAGCCTTTTTTTGAAACACTGCAAAGTAAAAAATGTGGTGCTATTTTTCTAGATGTAATCTGTAGCATTCCAGACTTCTGGAATTCATTTAAACAATCTCATTCAGATCTTTTTACTTTACTGACTGATGTTTCTGCTTTAAAGTTGCACTTATATCTACATTGCTATTTGTCAGTGTACCACAATTATAAAACCAAACACATACAACTTTAGATGTAGGATACATACAAGGTCTTCATACATACAGTCTTCCTTATTCATATGGTCCTCAGTCTTCAGAACTGACTATTCAGTCTTCCTGAAATCTACTACATGGGCTAGGTTCAAGCACAAACAGTCTTTTAAATTTATAAATTATCAAAGGGCAGCAGGCTAAAACTTTAAAAATATGAATTAAAGCTCAGTTTTAGATAGAAACTTGGAAAAAAAAAAAAACCAAAACGGGCAACTCAGCTGTTGAAGTAAAGCTAAGGCAACTAGGGCTTCACAAAAGCTCTGGGTAAAAACACTGCAGTTCATCATATAGTATTTTAAAATAATGCACTTAAATACTGCTGCAAGCTAAAAATGTTTTTCCGTGATCATAATCTTATACCCTAAGAAATTAAAATGAAAACAAGAGTTTTCACTGCCAAACCATAGTAAGGATAGTGTCTTATCAAGATGCAAAGATTTATATGCTCAGTGTATTATGTTGCTGTAGATGCCTTCAGGGGACAAATTTGCCTAGGATGCTTCACTCACAAAATAAATTACGATGCTTTTCAGTTTCATCATGGATTGATGAGAGAAAATAAAAAGATATTTTTCTTCTCAGTACACTGACTTTTTTACTGAGTAATATTTAAAGCAAACAGAAAAAAAGAGGGTTTTCTGATCTGTATCTTCTGTTCAGTTGAATTCTGTAGAACAGACTGCAGATACAATGATTGGCATGACTCACCAGACTGAAAATCTTTTCTCTGAACAGTTTTCAAGGTCTATAACTTTATGAAACCTTTTCTGCACAAATAGTTTGCATATGCATTTTGCTTCTTAGGACACTTTAGAAAAGCTGCCTTTCTGACTCCTAGTGTTCTCTTTCCCTTTTTGTTTCAGAAAACAGCCAACAGTTTGTATATTCACTTGGGATCAGTCTTTAATTCAGTCTAATACATTTAAATACTAGGAAGATCTGACCATTTTCAATTCTTTTTCAACTTTTTTACATCTGAGTAAAATGAGCTGTCTATTAAAGTGATAGTCTACTGGGTTCACCTCTCCCCATGTTACATCTCTTATAAATATGTAGAAACTTGTTTTGATGTTGAAAATTATCTTATTGTTTTTGTGTTATCTTGCTGTCCTTGAAAAAAAAAACCAGCACATAGTACTTTGAAAGAAGTTTTCACATATTATCTACGTAAAGTATTATATTTACTACACAGTAGAAGATCTGTATGATTTCAATTTATTGGAAAAAATAATCCTCACAAGTTTGCAGACAAAAGATGAGTCGTTTTGCTGCAATCAGAGTCTTAAACTATAAACTTACATCTGCGAGGACTTACATCTCTGCAGAGAAAAGATTCATATCAAAGCATTTATGTGAAGGACAGAAATGCACGAAAGTACAGGCTAATACTGGTCCAAATTAAAAAAAAAAAATAATTACAACATATAAGATATTTCCAGTTTACAGTATATAAAATGAGTATTTAAATGATTTTTTTAAAATATATAATTTTTCAATATAATTTACTTCAGGCATTAAAATTTCCTTAAATGCATTGTAATAAAGTTTATTTACTACATATTTACTGCAAATTCCTTTATCGGCAGGAGGAGTTAAATAAACAAGCAGGAAGGCAGGAATGGTAGGAAAAAAAATGTCCCTAAATATACTCAAATTTCAATGTAAAAACCACAAAGGATGGTATCAACAGGGAAGCTGATTGGGGACTATTCATTCTACTTCCTTTAAAATGTATTTCAAGAGCAACATATATTGCTCAGCTTGAGTATACACCACTTTAGAAGGCTATGAATTCATTTTACTATGATTTGGGAGCCTATGCAATCTAGGACATGCTCACTTACAATTTTCCACTACGAACACTCTCAACATACACTCAAACAGATGCACAAGATGAGCAAGAACATCTCCTGAAGTACAACTGCAAGAATACTTTTGGGAACCCCCTACAGTTCCCAAAGCATCCTTGATGTTCCCAAACCTTCCTGATTTAGGAATCCTGCTAGATCACCAGTTACTGTCTAACTACAACATTTTGTCTCAGTGACTACAGAGAAAAGACACATTTATGTCGTCATTTTGACAACCAGTTTTGTAACAAATCTCAAAGTTAGGCAACATTTTTCTTTTCATTTGTTTCTCCCTGTAAATTAAATACGTTGATCTAAAGCTTAGCAGAAGAGTAGAGACTTGCAGTTAAGAGTTACACAGAAATAAGAAAATTTTCTGAGATGCTGGTCTTTTTCAGAAATTAGTTGATTGTTCATGCATTTATTTATATTGGCATTGTAAGAATACAGCATTACAAATGTCAAAATTTAGTGTGAATAAATTTGCACTACAAATGCAAAGAACTGGCAGCTGGAGAAACCTACATATGCTCTTCTTTCAGATCATGCAAACCTGGATATTCTCAGAAGAACAGAAAGTTCTATCAGTGGTAAACTGTTGACATTTCCAAGGCATAGTGGTGCACAGCTGGCTTGTCATCTAAGAGTACAGAAAGAAACAGTGAAGGCCAAAGAACTATTTATTCATTTATTCAGTAGATGATAGAAAAGAAAAGAGACACCACCATAAGGCAGATATATTTGTGACAATAAATAGCACTGTATTGACATGTTTGCATTTTGGTCCTGAAGAATGTACTCACTGTTTGACAATATAGGATAAATTGTACAAATGAAAATACTGAAAGGAAATTAAGACATGTAGGAAAAATGCAAAAAAATCATTCCTCCCAAAGAATTAATTTTAAGCAGGTACCAGTTACTGTGCGCCAATCCAACGGAAACATAAACAAATCCTCTTGAGACTTGTGTGAAACTATATTTAGATAAACATAAAAAATGAGAGAAGAATATTTTGCCTTCACTCAATACTACCTAAATATAAAAATAAAACAGTATTTCCTTATGTAAAAGACTTCCTTATGCAAGATCAGTGCAGAGCAGTCCATACTCAGTACTTGATTGAAAATTAGATGTTTTTATCTACAAATTTGTCCTATCCTAACTTAAGCCAATGGATCTCTGGTGTAATAGATTAGGACTTTCATTTGAGTGTTCATGATGAAGCTGCATAGCCAAACTTTCTGCAAAATGCTGGAGGAACTTACTTTTTTTGATTGTTTTGAAAATTTATGACTAATTGTACAACTGACTTCTGAATATTTAGAGAACTTGTCATCAAAAAGCCTGTGAAATATCAAGGTTACTGCAACAGTATTTTAAAATTAAAATGATACACACGTTCTGAAACTATTTTTATGTAGCTATCAGTTAGCTTCTAAAACCTCCTTCTACTCTGCCTGCCAAAAACTAAAATAATATCCCTGTTAGCCAAAGGTATTGTGTGACAGAATGTTGTTCCTGTTTATTGATTATTAGTTACAAATAAATCATGAAATGAAATATATGATTAAAGAGTTTAAAAAAAAAGACTGTGAGATTTAAGAGCAAAAAAAAGAAGAAAAAAAGGACTGCCAAATATATGTGTGTCGAATAAAAGATAAAACTAATTCTCCATTGGGTGAGGAAAAAAAGTACTTTTGACAATATAACACTGGGATTTTACACCTTTTACTACATATGTCGTCAAGTAGCACTGGTTATTACCTTGGGGACTAAAATATTTCTCTTATCCCAGAAACAGTCCCTGGGAATCTGCATATTTAATGCTGTCCTCACAATATATTTCCTCTTTTATGAAGCTTGCATCTACTGTCTTTAAAAAGTTAACCAAGGAAAAAAAGTGTATTTTTTTTGTGGCATAAATATAGAAAGCACATTCTTACATCTATCAGGTTTGTGGTTTGATTCTTCAGGTAAAACAGAATGTTCTACATGCTTAGGAATTGAACACGGTATTTTACATTTGTCCAATTCTGTATTGTAAATAGAAGTCAGCAGTAAACAGAGCCATTAGTTTCATATGGGGGCATTAGACCAAAAAAAAAATAATTGCAAAATACTTTTTTCTTTTCCTGACCCAGTTCTAAGTACATGTAGAAGAAGGACAAATTAAAAACACCCTTCTCAGAGCTACATCTGAACAATGCTTTCCTCCCTGGTCTGTGGTAAGAGTGAAGAATACATATGTACAATTATCATATTAAACCTCAGCTACACTTTAACAGATTCCTCAGATTATTTTCTATTTCATTGTGACCCATTAAATATATTTTTCTGAGAACAAGAAGATGTATATAGATTCTTGCTTAGAACATCAAAACTGCCATACCGGTGATTAGCGCATCAAAGTGCTCAGCTTTTATCAAGAGACTTACTTTAAAAAACTCCCTAACCCCACAAGAAAGCTAAGCCTGCAAGTGGCAGGTATGTGCAGCTTTCCCTTTTTTGTTTTCATTATACTGACGGATAAAAGTTATGATTCAGAGAAAATAGTGGGGTTTTAATTGCATAGGGCACAGTAATAGTTACAAATGAAGAAAATAAACATAGCCTTTTAGGAATGGCAGGAAAGCAGCCAGCAGCAGTTAAAACAGAGAAGCTGTAGCATTGTCAAAAATACCGCTATCCGTGCTGATGTCCTTAAAATGGTACTGCAGAATCAGTGTCTCTCTTTAAAGGAGACTATTCCTTATTAATTAGTTGGACCTGTGAAAAGCTAATACTTCCCCAAAATGCTTCGTTCATGCTTTCAGCATTTCTTCAGGAACAGGACAACTCAAGTTTAGTTGCAAGCCTTTAACTCTGCTCTTCACAAATCCATGAAGTTGGAAGTGTTTGGGTTTGCTGTTGTCAATGTTGTTTTTAAAATACACATCACTTGTGGGCTGGAGAGGTCAAGGAGGAGCCACAAGAAATGTGCAGGCAGGCTCAAATGCATTTTTACATGGATTGCTCGCTACCTCTGATGTGTATATTCTCCACTGACACAAATTCAGCGGACTTCAACTTGATTTATTGTTCTGATTTATAGTCAGGAAATTCTCATCTAGTTTCCAACCTGAGCTCCACACATACTGTGGCCTAGTCTACAAACAGAGCTTGCACAGTGTTTTTAAGCCTTTAAAAATTTAGTTAGTAACAATACTTTTCTGTGTCATTTATTCCCCATTGCAAAAGACCAGTCTTTGTTTATGGAATAGCATTATCTGCCAAACTGATACTTACAAACAGAGGAGGAAACTTAAGTTTTGGGAGAGTTTGGCAGAGGTTGAGCTAATGGTGTTCAAATTTTATGCTATCTTTGAACTATACGGTAAATCTCAATTCTGAGTGCCTCCTATGGATTTCAGGGATTTAAGAGATTGAGAGCTGATTGTTTTGCCTGTGTTTATAAACTTTCCATGAGAGTTTTCCTACATGCATCTTGCTTCTCTGAGGATGCTGAAGAAAAGACAATATATTGGCACAGTCATTTAACTCTCCCCATTGATAGGAAAAAGTGCTCCTCTAAACAATGGGAATTTTTCTTTTATCAATGTCCAAACCAGTTTGTATACTACAAGCACTATTTCCTTTGCATCCAGTCTTTTATTACAATCTTCAAATTTTATTAAAATCTTCACCTTCAGCTGATGATGATATAGATGTAATCTAAATTCTTCATGGTTTTCCTCTTTGATCACAGATATATGTGTGTGTTGAGGGGTGTGTGAGTGCATACATATACACGTTTGTGAGCATCTATGTCTGTATGTATATACACATGTGTATGTGGATACTCTCTAATTAAAGTCGGCATTCATACATAAGTTTCTGGGAATTCTATTATTACAGGTTTTAAGGTGGTCCAAAATGAGCAAGTTTTCTAGTAGAAGGAGGCAAAAAACTGAAGCAAAACCAGTCCATTAAACACTCCTTCCAGAGGATAATCAGTTCACCATATCATCAATTTCTCATCTCCACCATTAGAAGTTTGTAGGTCTAATTAGGGCAATAATAAGCACACCGAAAAATACTTGCTTATTGTAAGTTTCTTCCATACTACTAAAAGGTTAAAATACAATTCCATGAATGATTCAGGCATGTTAACAATTATTTTTCTGTACTGATGCTGTCAAAAGTAAATTTAAGTTACAGCGTTTTGACTATCAAAAATATTGAGTATTGAAGACTCAAAAGTATCTGAGACACAAACAGAATGAAATGAAATATGTTTATATTTAAAAGGACTTGTTTACTCATTACCAAAAATATCTCCCTCTACTCAAAAGAAAACTCTATTGGTAGTATTTGTCCTAATCTTAAAATGCAAAATTTAAATGATACCTGCTTTTTAAGTTATCAGCTGTACCTGTCAGTGGCCTTTGTCAGCCTAAGTGAAACGCAAATTTCATACTACCGAAATAGGGCTTACCTTTCAAAGGATTGATTAAAGCTTTGGGGTTGTTACTTCAGTAAGATTCAATAACTTTAAATTTAAAAAGGAGTTCAGCTAAAATAGAACAGAAGAGGTGTTTGCTAATTAAAAAAATTGGTCCTTAATTTTCAACATTTTTTTTAAGAAGAAATGATTTCCCAAGGCACTGGAAGTAACATTCACTATTGTGATTTTGTGGTTTTTCCAAATAATGTATTTTTCAAGCTGTGGAAAACAATTAGTGAAGATGATTGGTTTGTTTTATAGTTCTTGACTGAGAGCTCCAGCAAATTACTTAGAACACTTTTGTTAAAGCTTTTTTTCTCACTTAAAGGATTTGCTTTCACTTTTTCTCTCCTTCCTAGTTCTTTGAACTTCCATTGTGAGACTACTGAAAGAAGTAGTTTTTTCCTCCAGAATAAAATGTTATGCAAAATGTTAAAGGCCAAACTACCCCCTCTCCCCTTCTCATTAGCAGTGTTAACCAGAAAACTGCAGAGCAGTTTCCCTACCAGTCTTTACTCCATTTAAATGGAAAAAAAAAGTTGCTCAGAGTTTACCATTAGTATTTTATCTGTAGAGTGTCTAAAGAATATCAGCTATATCAAAGATCATGCTCTAACATGGGAACACTGGATTTTTTTATTTGGTAGCCAAACGAGAAAAATAATAATTTTCCTTCCGTCCTTCATTTTATTGCTCTGATTTATTTTTCACAGCATAAATGATTCCCAGGTTAGATCAAATCTGTCATACAGTTTTCACTGACCTACGCACCTTCTTTTACTGAAGTAAATGTTTGACAACAACAATCATAATTGTAATCATAATCATCATTTAGGTGTTGGACAGATTGTTATCCAGCCTAAGTTTCACTGGGCTCCCTTTGGCACTTGTGAACCTTTAATTTGTCATTCTTTGCCACAGAAAACAGGAAATATAGATGTCCTATCACATTAATATTGTGATCATTCTTAGGTATAATCTCATTCATATGAGCATGCATTAAAAAAATTAAAATGTATTCTCTTCCAGTGATCAACAACTCATCACTAACTCTTCTCTGGATATCTGCAAATTATAAGGTTCCTAACACAGGTTCCAAATGAGAAGTTTGCATTGGTATATAGAGAAATAGGAATATGGCAATTGGGTTTATTTTCCTTAATGAGGGGATTTATCTCTTTGCACAATATGTCAAGCAAGTTAACTCCCTCTGAAAGAGTCAGGGTATGAGATGTTTGTACTGAGATACTCTTTTAAAATGATACCTGGAGGCTACTCTTCTGAAAATTGCCATCAATAAAAGAAAGCAGAAAAAATAAAACTGAGATTTTCATCACAGGTAAATTACAGTGACAATTAAGAATATTACTAATTACAGCTATTTTTTTTGGCTATTTGGATTACAGTTTGAGAAATCCTTTTAGTTATTGCTTAGATCCGAGATGTTTGAGACACCAATTATCATCCAACTTTCAACGTCCTGCTGCTCCCACATTCAGAATAAAGCTACAACCCTGCGTGTTTCAAATCTCAAATGTATTATAAAATGGAGATTTCAATCCAAATCATAATTTCCTTTCCAATCTTTAATTAAAAAGTTTGCTCGAATCACCACAATGGAGCTGTAACAAGGCTGTGCAGCACGTATCAGGAATAAGAAACATTCATCAACACTAATCACTTGCTGTAAATTTTTGTCAACTGTGAGCATGGTATGAAATATAGTAGTCAGTAGGAACAAAACAAGGATATGTGTCTGCAGGGATTTGAGGCTTGTCTGCCGATCAAGTCAGTGAGCCCATCTGCTAGCAGGCTGTTTTGGAGCTGCTCTTTGAAGCTGCTGGGAAGCATCACTGGTTACAACCACTCTGAGAATTGCATTGCATTGCTACTCTTCCAAAGCAGGGGTGAACGATGATACGTATCACTCTGCTTTGTCCTGCAGCTCGGTGCTGCTTGTTTTCTAAATAAAATGCTATAAACCCAGTAAACTATTTCATGATTTCAAGTGCTGGCAATGCTTTAAGTTTTGCTGCAAACTTACCCTCCTGAAAGAGATTTTTTAAATAATTATATAAACCCAAATGTTTAAAAAGACAAAAAACCTGAGGTGTGTCAAGGGTCTTTCTGCTTACAGAATTGGTAGGAAATCAAAACAAAACTCATCTATACAGTTTTACATCCAGATTTAGTAAGCATTTTGTATTTCTAAGGCGATAAAAACTATAATTTAGACTAATTATTCTTGACATTTTGAAATTATGAAAATACTGAACTTCCAAAGAAATTTTGCTTATGCATACACCATGTGGTAGTTTTAATGACGATGAATATGTAATTGTACAACACAATAACTTCGTAATTACTTTGTAATTAAAAGGTCTACTCCTCTGATAACTTGCACTTAAACTTAACACCTAATTAGATGTAACATAATTAATTATATAAAATATCAGAAACTGGAAAAAAATAGATTAATGTTGAAAAGTGGATAAAATAAAAAAAAAAACCTTATTTGAAACTACATTGCTTTTTGAAAGGGAATCGTTTCAGTGGTTACTCTAAGATTTACATAGAATGCATGCTAAAGCATGTAATGGTTTTTTTGTACAGTGAGATAATTCCTTCATCATAGCATGAACTTTTATACTTTGGATAAGATGAAGTCAGGCTATCCCTTTGTTGACCCCCTCCTCTTTTGCCATACCCTAGCTCTCAAAACGCTTCAGCTATCCATTTAAGACGATAGCCTGACTTTTACAAGTAGATTTTTCCCCTTAAAGAATAGGGATCAAAGGCAGCTGTTGCACACATGCCCCCTTGAGACATGGATTTCAAAGGCAGACAAAGACCTAGTCTCCATGTCCCTCTGTTATGTGGGGACTGCAACAGCAAATACTGCTCTTCTATGTGCCACTTTTGGACAGGGAACATGTTTCCATTAAGGAAGGAGTCTGTCCCTAATGGTGGGTTATTCTATATCCTAAAGTGGTGACAGCTGTGGATGTCTCTGTGGCAGCAGGACAGCTAGTGCTTCTGTAGATCTTCTCCAAGACATCTCTCTACTCCTGCTCTCTCAAATCTAAATTTTCTTCTTCCCTACCATGTACATTTTTTTCATAGCCACTTTTCTGAAAACAAATGAAGCCTACCTCCTGAGTTCTGGGATACCACTGCCTTCCTGAATAGCTACCTATTTGGGCCTAATTTGACATACTTCTTTTCTGTTTTGGGGAGATTTGCCAGTCTCAGATAATAACAGTCCTTCACTTAATTCTACCAAAGAACTACTGAATCTTTACAACATAAGTACAGGTGATTCTGTCCACAGTATAATAGTACATGACTTGTTTTATCGGTATTGGTTGGTTGTTAGTGATTTTGAGAGTATGAGAAAATCAATGTACTCCAAAATATGACATGGCTTGGATGGTACACATTACCTTTATCAGGGCCTGTTGGTAAACTTTTGCATACAAATGTTGTGAAAATTAAGAGCTTGATTTAGAATTACACGTAGCACAGGATCACTCGAGGTAATAATAAATTGCTATTCAAGCAGCAGTGTAGTAGTCCCTGGTGACAGGAGTACTATCCACCCTGGGAACATGAAATCTTTGGATCAAGAATGGACAAGCTTGGAAAACATTAGGAGGAGGTAACTTGGGGACATTTCGTTCTTTTTACAATTCACTTTTTGCACAAACAAGGAAGCAGCGGTATGGTAGGAGATTTGCTTCAAGTGACAAGAAGACAAGAGAGGTTTTCCTGTTGTGTTAGCACAGGCAGATGGCTGTACTTGATGTGCTTCATTGGAAACATATTCGGTGCATTGCAGAGGCATGCAAAGAGATGACAAAAGTGACAAAAGAGCAGCTGGGCTTTAGGACTGACATCATTGATGAAACTGGGGTGGCATGGCTTGAGATTTATGTGAAAGCCAAACTGGCAGGAGAATGTGAAGAACAGAGGCACATGGGGGGGGGGGGGGGGGGGGTGGAAGCAACCATGTGCTTTAACAAAGCTGACTTAAGTGGAAATTTCATGGTTTAGAAGATTTTTAATCGGATTTTTTTTTTCAACAAATATAGAAATATTGCAAAACACAAAAAGACAGAAAACAGTTGTTCAAGAATATTTGTGCAATTCTTGACATACCAAGTATTTCTTATTAGAGATAACTTCTTGTAGCATCTTGCTACAATACAATCTGACAACTAGATTATGTATTGTTACACCAACAGATGTAACATACATTTTTCTATGAATCTGATTTCCTTTCAACATGGATTGCTGAACTCATTCACATAGTGGATTAAAATGTGAAGAAACCTCCAAAATCAAAATATGGTTTTTAATGATTACAGCTGAACAGTCACAATAACAGGGCAATTAAGATTGTCATATCTTCCAAAGAAACTTGATATTTTAGCATGAGTGTGTTTACCACAATGTTATCTTTAAGTTACCTTTTTATGAAAGGAATTCAGTTTATATGTCATCAAAAAATCAATGTGCTTATACCATCTGCAAAGCCTCCTTAAAAGAGGAAAACAGTTTGAGCAGAAGTAACTATTATGCAAACAAGAAAAAAATAACAAAAGAGTCAATTTACTAAGGCAAATTAAAATGAGATGGCAGATATTTCTTGGATACTTGAAAGCATCTCCTCCACACAAAAAGTATTTAGATGTCTTTTACTTGTCTTCCAAAGGTATTCAGAGCCAGTTGATTTATATTTCTGTTCCAAAGCTACGTAAATGGATAAAAACTACATAAAAGGAGATTTATTTAAACTTCTTTTAGAAGCATCTCTGAAAAAACACATCATCCTTCTGTACCATTTTACAATTCTCATTAACAGACTTTTCATAACATGACTTACACTGTATTATACAACCCCCCCCAAAAAACATTAGAGCCAAATAAGTACCTCGTTATATTTGGGGGTGTATATTTTCAATTTGTGTCCACTACAGCACAGTCAGTCATGAGAAGATTAGAGCAAATAGCAAATTACAGACAACAGAAGAATAGCAAGCCAATACATTTGACTCACTTAGGCATGTTTAATCTCACTGCTAGGCAACATTAAGAAGAATTCCACACTATGCCTGTAAACACAGATTGAAAACCTGACATGATGCTACTCTCAGTTCAGCTAATATTAGTGCTGAAAAAAATATCAGGACATAAGAGAGAATCTGAGAACGTCAGATCTTTGTCTGGTTCTCTCTTCTCTCTCCCCCTTGTCCCAGCTCGAATATGAAATTGGACAAAATCATCTGGAAGGAAGACCACATTTTTAAGCATGGATGCAATGGACAAAGTTTGGGAGTCCCTCTAAAAGGTGTGGTTTTACTGAAACAGAAATGACAGGCTCGGCATGGGAAGTGCCAGTGAAGTCTGCGTCCAGTGCTGCAGAACAACAGCAAAACTCTGATGCAGAAGCAACACACTCCCAGCACTAGTGCAACGCTCCGTTTGGAGGGCAGACACGGGCACAGCAGCACAGCCAGTACAGCTCGATTTCTATTTAGGACTATTCTCAGTCCTGCGATAGTTTGGCTGCAAGTCAAAAATGCTCTGATTGCAATTTGGTATAGATTACCAGTGACTAAGATGGTAAAACTCACAGAATTATACATGTATGTCTATGCCACAATACACGAAGACATCCCTGACAGCAGAGTTGCTCCAAGAGTGCTAGAGAACTAACAGTAATAATCACTTTATTAAAGAGAAAGGAAAGCCACCCAAATTAGACACTACAGGATTTTTTTAAGCCACACAGAACATGAGTTTTAATAGCATTAACATTTAATGTATGTCAGACATCCAAAGCTCTGCTCTAGTTGAATTGAATTGCAGTTGTGACTGCTGGACACCTCTGCAACTGTAACACTGACATTTCCTAACATTTGAGCATGTGGCTTGACAGCCTTTCCAGATCTTGTGTATGGGGGTCTATTGGTCTTTTAAAAGTCGCTTTTTTTCTGTATATAAACAAAGGAAAGTAAATGTCACAAATACTTTCTGAAACCATGATGAGCTCTGCACTAAACGTTAGATGCACTGGATGTTCAAGCTAATTATCAGTTAGTTTTGCAGGCTATGTATATGTTAGCAAGTAATTTGGAGCAACAGAAGAGGATCTGCAGATCAAAACAGATGGTACTGAGGGCCCTGCAATGATATGTATGGTACAGGAGTTTTATCTCAGATGAGATTGGACTGACTGTTCCCACCAGGCACGTGGGAACTGACTGATCCAAAGGTCATTGGTAAGGACCCTTAACCCCCCAAGAAGGGTTGGAGTGTATTTGGCTTGCACCTCAAGTGGAGTTGGTTTTGGTTGGGTTTTTGGGGGGGGTGGAGAGGAGAGGTGAAGGTTTTATTGGTTTCCTCTGAAAATGCAAACAGCTCTGTGACTCAGCTCTCTGATGTGCAGTAAGTAGGGATGACTTGGGGCCTCTTCCCCCAAGCAAACCATGAGTGGAGACACAACCTAACGGAACCAGTTTTTCAAGAAGGATGCTGTTTTGCCAGTCTATTTGACAGATATTTGCAGAGGAATACTTAATTTTCTTCCAAATTCTGAAGAAAATTTGTAACTTTAGACCTCCCTGCCCTGTCTTTCCCATTTCCCTTATCTTTCATTTACTTGAATTTCCCCTTGCCAGTTTATTTATCCCTTTAGTCCTGTAAAGTGCCGGTTTTCTGCCTGCGTCCTTCCACTTCTCCACTTTGTCCCTATATTTGAATGAGGCGTAACTGTGTGCCAACCTAAGGAATGACAACATGATGAGCCTTCAGTTCCAGGGACTGACCCCAGGGTCCCACAAGTGGGGCAGAGGAATTTCCTCATTTAGCCCTGCCATAACACAATCGGAGAGCTCTCTTAGCAGTAAGAATTTGAATTTTGCAGTTCAGTTCCCAAGGAGTTAATAAACTTAAGAAGGCAAGACCGATGACAAAAAGTATGGAATAGTTTCATACAAGGAGGACATAGATAAACTAGGGCTTTTCAGCTAGTAAAAGAGATTACTGAGAAAATGTGCAGGAGATCTGTAAAATGATGAATAGCAGAGAGAAGAGTAGGGAACTCTTACTAGCAGTGTGAATGTACATCACAGTTTTGTTTCGATCTGGAGAACACTTGAAGCAAATATTCACTTTGGTTCACACTGGAGAGCGGCTTCAGCACACATGAAATAGATTCCTTTAAAAGGAAAATAAACTTAAAGATGCACTCTAGAGAGTCATCTAAAATGATCCAGCCACTAACAGGTGTTCATGGAACCAGAATACAGTTAGCTTGAAATAAAACCCCCTCAAATGCATATTGTAGAGTATCAGGTCATCAGCACAAACCATTTCATTCTACGAATTCCCTTCCATCACACTGTATTACTTGCTAAGGTAGGCATATCCTATGTTGCAAAACCCAGAAGGCGTCAAATCAAGTAGTGACTTTGAAAAGTAGATATTTGGTATTTGACTCATTGCCACATATTCCATTTGGGTGGCAAAATTATAAATGGGTTCAGGAGTTACTGGACAAATAAGATGTCTACAGAATATATTGACACAGATGCAATTTCCTGCTCAGAAAGTACCCAGATCACAGATTATCAGAAAATCAAACCGGTAGACAGGTCATTCCATGCTTGTCACATTATCGTACCTTTTTTGTCACACGCGACAAAAAGTCATTTTCTATTTCAAGCTGAGTACCCTGAATTCAGTTGCAATAGATCTCGGAGATTCAGAGTTCCCTAGTTGCTCGGTTTGCTTAATAACTTTGTCTTGCAGGATGGCTTTCTGGTGGTGCCTAGCATCACTAGGTCCACTAGTATCCTCAAGGCAGAGCGAAACACCATCCACCAAATACTGAGTTAAGCAGGATTCTCAGTACTGTTGTGTGCCTCTACACTAGCTCCTTGAACACAGGCTGGACATTTTGGAGTTGCCACTGTTTGATAAAGAATAATGGAACATTTTGTCTTCTGAAAAAAAGAACATTTTTCCCCAGGTACTTTTACCTCATAGTGCTCCTACATGCATTAAATCCTTGGGTGTGCGACTTCAGCATTTTGGTTTGGATCAGAAGTCAGATTTTTTAAGTGAACCTTGTAGTGCCTGCACCTGCAGTGCTTTGGATCATGTCACATCTCAGACAGCAGGCACAAACTGCATTGCTTTCCAATTAAACTGCAGCAAGTGAAAAGATGCACTACAGGACTTTACCTAAAGTATTCCAGTATCTAACACAAATACAGTCCACAGAACCATTACAGCTAGAATTAAATAAACACCCTGAAATGCATATAATATAGACATCAAGTCCTCAGCAGCAGCTATTTCACTCTACAGATCCACCCTTACTGGAATGCACTACTTGCTAACATAGCCATAACCCTTATTTCCTAACCACTGATGAGCTGTTTTGTTTCAGTTTGACTTTTATAAAATAAAATTAAAAAAAAAAAAAAAAAAAAAAAAGAGAAACTAACAGAAGGCTTAAAATGAATGCAGTGATAGGAAAGATAATGATAAATGTTCTCTTGGCCATGCTACAAGTCACAAATTTGAAAGGTACCATTGACTACCCGGGCCAGCAATTACAAATTAAAGACGCCCTGCAAGATCCCAAGAGAGCAATTAAAGTATGTGTGAACAAGCTGGCTGCAACAACCAAATAGTTCTTAAGCTTGAAATAAAGTTTGGAGTAGAACTTAAGAAAGAAAATATTTTATTTGTACGAATTCAATTTAATTCAATTTAATATATGTTAAGGTTTGACCTAATGTTGTTGTACCAGGAAGTGAGAAGTCAAGATCTACTACATACTTAGGATTTTACACTTTTCAGATCAAAATGAGTTCAAATTATTACTTCTTTGTAAGTGTTCCACAGCCAAAACATGCTCCCAATAAAGGTGTGGCAATAGTAATTGACTGACAATGCAGTCAATAGCCTGAAATTTGTTCTACATTTTAACTTCCTTACTCAGTTGCACACAGATTTCATGAATGAAATCTGTCAAAACTTGAGTTTTTCCATGCCACCATTAGAGATATTTTTATGGCACTGCTACAGAGTTTAAGGAAGGGAGATCGGTCACTATTGCTTCATGAGTATTAGAAATTTTGCATTGCCTGTATGCATTGGTAGGAATGCTGAGGCTCATTCCTCTTAAATAAATCTACAAAACTTGGGATTTATATTGGAACTTGGAGAGATATTTAAAGCCAATTCAGGCTTAAGGGTGCAGCTTTACAGTGATCAGGTGCTGCTACACAAACTCTTTGTTGCAGGTAGATTCTAGAAATACAGCCTGATACTTGCAGTGTGACCAGCAACAGGGGAGGGAGTCTAGCATGGCATAAGTGTTGCTATGATTTTGGGAAGTTTGTCTTTAATGCCTTGTCCAGAATATGAATTTGCACAGATGAAACACAGATGGTTCATAACGGCCCTCTTTCTTCCACACTTTCTAGATTCTGTCTCTTTTCGCTGCCTTCACTTTTGCTTTTTTTTGTATTCTTGGATCCCTGGGACTCATTCTTTGTGCATGTCTGCAAAACATCTCCTGCAGCTGGAGCGGTATTGACATAGAAGCTGGAGACAATAATAGTGGTACAGAGGAGCAAAGATACTGACAACTGAAAGGAACAAAGAAACGGGAACAAGTTAACCTGACTGCAATGTAAATTTCTCTGTGTTGGGAACAGACTCCTTTTGCTGTTCAGCGAAGTGCTGAATATAGTTCTCGCTCAAATAACAAATGTAATATCGCTTTACAGTTAGAGGATGCAGTATATTTAAAGCTGTATTCCACCTATGACACAAGATACGTTAATTACACTTGATCAGCCAGTTCAGCTAAGTGTTGAAGATTGTTACTGCCAGCTTTAATTCTCTAACATTTGTTTGCTAAGCACATCTGATCAAACAAAACCTCAGACTTTATCTCCTCTCGACTTACTCATTTAGCCAAAGTAATGCACAGAACATCAACATGATTTACTTTTTAAGTACAAATAAATCATATGCACTTAGGAGTCTGGATCTTGGGCTTCACAGTTAGGATGTACACCTACTACAGAAACTATCAGCAATGCTTTCAAGTATCTGATATAGTTACATTCAATTTAGTAGCTTTGTCTCCCTCTCTTACTGTTTCAGCTCGGTCGCTGCTTTTCATGCATCAGAATCATTAGTGGTCACACAGAGATACTTGTCTCCGGGTTAAAATGTCTGCAAGCTGTCAAAGCATTTTAGTGTAAACCTCTGTGACTGAATGTTTAGTGGTGCTCTCAGCATACAAGAGATAGGCTTGCCAATATTATTTACATATGATGATAAATGGGCAACATTACTCACTTTACCCTAAAGTAAGCAGTGCTTTTGGGATTCTACTTAAGAAATCTTTTTCTCTATTGCTGTTTTCTGTTAAAGTGATCTAGTTTTACTTTGCTTCTTTTTTTTTTTTTTTCCAGATTAATTTTAGGCTTATCATACATGAATGAAAACCATATGCTTTCTCAAAAAAAAAAAAGTCACTAACCTGAAAAAAGGGATTAAGAGAAAAATACTCTTGGATGTTTTAATCTGCAGCAAGAGAAGAAGGAATAATGCATGCAGCAGCAACTGTAGCTCAGGGATGTTTTTCTGCCACTTCAGAATATATATTAGAAACACTTCTGTTCACTGTATTATATATACTCTCTGTTTCTTTTTTTTTTATTAAAGATGTTTACATAGAAATATGGGGGAAAAAAAGAATTTTGATGATGGCTGAAAAAACAGTCATACATCTTGGACAACTTTAGAAAAAGCAATTCTGTTTAGAAACAATTTTGCTTTAATACTGTATTCATTACCAAGGATATTAATGTTAAAGTAGAATCTTTATTTATAAGAATTTGTTTGTTTCTCCAGCTGCTTCTCTACCTGATCTCTTAATCAGTTTTGGTAACAGTGCAATTATTTCCACAGCAACCAGTTTTGGTTTCACAAATAGAAGATTATGACTTCAGTATAAGAAAAGAGCAGCAAGAAGATTAACTCTTAGAAACAGCCTGGGGGAGGGGTGTTCTTATTTAATTTCCCTAGTATTAAAGAATACATGAAAAGAATCAAATATATACAAGCATAGAAATGTTTCTGAAGAAAAGGGCATACAAGCACTTTTCATGAGAAGCAGGATTATTTCCAACCAGTAATTCTATTATTCTGAAATCTGGGGTGGGATTTAAGTTGTAAATGAGACACCTAATTTACAGGGTATAGGTGTCTATATATATATATAATGGTGGAGGGGGCAATCAGTTGCCTAAACATAGGTGCCAAGCTCCATCTAAGACATTCTGGCATACCTGGGATAGCTGCATGTGCTATCAGGTAAGACAGAAGACATATGGGAGATGTGTGACCTTCTGAATTTGCAGCTGAAGGTCAAGCAGGATGCTGTAGGACATTTCAGATGGTACCAGACACCTGAACTGAACTGACATATGAAGACTGCGTTGTGCCAGTCCTGTGTCATAAGGATGTTCTGGATATTGTAGCATGTAGCAGAAAGACATGAGCATTTATGTTTAGGCAGGTGTATTGAGCCCCTACAATGAGGTGTCTGAATCCTACCTTTAATGACAATTTAGAGACATAAGTTTTATTTCTGTGATGGAATTTCAGTAAAAAAAAGAAGAGGAAAAAAAAACCCCCAACAAAATCAACAACACTTCATGTCAGGGACCATACAGAAGTTTCTGCCTGCCTTTGGAAAATTTTGTGATGGCTACCTGTAGAGAGAGTAGTTCTGCCTGATCATGGAAAGTATCTGTAAGCAGAGGTTCGGATTTGGTTTAAGAAGATACAAGAACATTGAAGACCAGTCCGTATTGATTTCCTAAGCTCAAGCCTATCTCACTAGTACAGGAGAAATCAGAGGGCGGTTAGTGCATTTACTAGGTAGGTATCAGGCAGCTAACATTTTTAACAGAGAAACAAGACATCAGGTGAGAACAGAGAAAGAACTGAGGAGGGAATATCTGGCTTAATTAGATGTTGTCAAATCAACTGAATCTCGGAAAATTTGCCTCAGAGTACATGAAACACTGAGTACAACAATGTCAGAAGCATTCATGGTTATCTTTCAGAATCTGGAGAGGACGATGACATTTCAGAAGATTTTAAAAGGTCAAACAAAACCTTTATCTCTAGAAAGTGGGAAAAGGAAGAGACAAGGAATTATAAACTACTCAGCTTATGTTCAGTTCCTGAAACAATACTGGAAGAAATTAAGAATTTTAGAAACTTGAAAGATAACACAAAGATGAATAGCAGCCAACATATATTTGTCAAGAACATATCCAATTCAATTTCCTTCTAAGAATAAGGCCTTATGAAAAACAGAGTAGCAGAAGATATACTAACTTAAAAATTACTTTTGACATTGCCTCACAAGACATTTTTATAAGCAAGCGATGTTACAGACAAAACTATTCTAAGATGTGCAATACTGGTTTAAGAACTGCACTCAGGGAGTAGTTATCAATAGTTCATTGTAAGGCTGGAAGGATATATGACAATCAACAGATGTAGATCCAGTAATACATCAATAGTCTTCATACTTCATTGACAACCTGGGTGACAGAATAGAGGATATATCTATTGACTTCACAGACAACAACATAAAAAAATGGTTTAGAAAACAAGACCAGCAAACTGACAAAGTGGTCTGAAAGAAACAGGATGGGATTCATTATGGAAAAAAACCCAACACAATGTTCTTCAGTGAGGCAGAATAATCAGCTGTAAAAATACTAGATGGGAAACAACTGGTGGGGTGGCAGCTGTAAAGGGAAAAGTCTAAGGCATATATTGAATTCTCAGCTGATAGTAAGCTGTCAATGCCAGGTGACTGGAAAAAGGCTATCATACTGAGATGTATAAAAAGAAGTATTTTTGCAAGCCACGTGGAATAATCGTTTGGGATTGGCAAAGCCTTCTCTGTCTACTGAGTCTAGTTTTGGGTCTCGCATTTCAAAGAAAAATTGGCCAATTAGAGAGATCCTACAGGGGAGCAACCAGATGTCTAATAATCATAACCTACAGAAACAGCCAGATTTATTGTTCATAGAAGAAAAATGGCTGAAGCCAGAATATAAGAATGGTCTCCAATATTAAGAAGCAGTTGTAAAGAGAAAGGAAATAAGCTACTTTCCATGCCCTTAGTATATAAGAAAAGAAAAAAATTATATTACATTCCAGCAAGGAAAATTTAGTTAAGAAATATGAACACGCTCTAATAGTAAAGCTAACTGAATACAGAAATAGATCGTCTGTGGAAACTGTGAAATAGTCATCCTCAGTAAAAGGTTAGATCTGCCATGTTGTAGGTATAGGAGTTCTCTCTTGGATCAAAAAGGGAACATGAACCTTTGAAGTTCCTTCTAGGACTTTTTTTTTTTTTCTGATTCCTTTGATTTTTATTTCCTCAGCCCAACAGCTGTAAAGTAAGGACCTGCACTTTTATAATGTTCCTTATTTTGAATTTTGAAAGGATTTTTTTTTTCCTAGTCCAAATTTTATCTGGTAGTTTAGTTTATTATTATTTTCTTTCTTGCTTATAGCATCAGTTTGGTACAGTCACAAGGCTGTAGGTATGGCCTTAGAAGAATGTTTAGTGAATCACCTGTGGTTTGCATTGGGATAAAAGGCCTCTTAGAAACAAAGCAGCTGATACTTTCTGAAGCATCTTATGGGACAGAGAAAGAGATGAGCAGAATTTGATGGAACTGATCTCATTCACTGAAAATGGGAAGGACACAAGAATACAAACATTGCAATCCCACTGACAGTTTGAGAAATTTATATGACAACACCATGTTCGTATGGCAGGAATCCTATCATCCCCTCATCTCACACACTTATATTCTACAACTTTGCTGCATACATAAAATCCATCCCGGCATTGGTTTTAAATCCAACTCCAGAATGCACTGGCATTTTATTTAAATTCTTGCCATAATTCTGCTTTCCAGGCACCTCCTCCTGGAACATAAAGGTGGCTAAATATCTTTATATTATATATCTCAGATCTCTTTTGAAAGCCCATTTAAAAATATTTTCACCTCTTTACTGGATCACAGTTTTACAAATTGAGTTTCTATTAGTTATTGTACTATTACAGTTACTGGGCATAGTGTTACCTTTCTTGTTTCTTGTTTCTTTGGTACCATTTTACTTTAGTGTTTTCCCAGTTTAATGTTATTATATACATGCTTTATTGAGTATTTATTTGTTGCTTCCCAGTTACTCTCTCCTCTAGGAGAAAAGATAGGAAAACCAGGGGACTAGCTGTATTTTATTCAAATATCTGTACATTTGTAAAGCTTGGAGTAGAATGACTCAGCCCAGAAATATCCAGAAAGTTTGGAAATTATTGGGCATTTAATTCAGCAGCTATTTATGAAATTGTAAAGGAAGTTTTCTGTGGGGCAGGTAAGAACTCCACCCAATGTTTCTGCAAATAGTCTAGGAAGGGAAGCATAACAGTTACACACAAAATACTGCCAAAGCAGTTCTCTGCTTCATTTCAGTATCATCAGTTGTTTAATGATCTGAGAGAGAAGATAATGGCATCAAATATTGACATCTGAACTGCTCCACTAGATATTAGTTTTCTGTATGCTATTTTGTTCTTTATCATTCACCCTCCCATACATACTTTTTTATTATTATTGGCTACTGGGGTCTAGGACTAAAGAAAATGTAGCCAAGAAAAATAGTCCCTGGCTTGGCAACAGAAACCAAAATTAATGTCAGAGATCAGAATCAGCTGGGAATGGCTATCTTTCTGAATACTCAGTATGAAATGATTTGAGGGGAGAAGAAAAAGTATGGATCATTAATTATCCTTTTATGACATTCTGTAAATTTGAGGATAGACAACCTATGCCAAATGACTGTTCCCAGCCTCCCTCCTCCAAAACCACCACTGAGGACTAAAGAATAAGAGATGCAATAGTAAGTGTTAAGCCAATGTGTTCCAATTTTCAGGTGACTAATTCAAATGCATCATCCGAAATTAGCTGCTTAGGTTTCCTGGACCATGCAGAGACACTATATGCCTCAGAGCATAAAGGTAACTGCATAAAGTACACAGAAGTATACAGTATATGAAGTATATTAATACAACTTCAATGACTAAAACACAATTACTGCTTTCATTGGCCAACGCAAGGAGCTGTCTCATTGTCTGTTTCTTTTTTAAGGACGTACTTAAGTATACTCATAGTCTCTGGATATACTTCCAGGGCAGGGAGGCAGGGGGGGAAGCTCTTCTTCCTAGGGACTAAAGCACATAGTTTCTTATGACCATCCTTTGGGAACGCAATAAGGTGCGGCAAGAATCCCCCCCCAATAAATCAGAAATAATATGCAAAACAAAGACTCTGTATTCCCACTTGACTTAGCAGATTTATTTCATTTACACTAAATTCCCAAATGGGACATAAGCATTCAGTTGCCGTTTTCAGATGCCTAAATTGAAAATGAAGCTCCCCCAAACCCACACAGCACTGTTGGCCAGCACTGACATTACATGACTTCCTCAGGTACCTAAACCACTACAGGAGTGTTCCCAGCACCACAGTCTCCCTTTTTGGGCACGCTCAGACTGCATGTGTACTGACCCAAGTAAGCAGGCAAATTTCTGGCACACATCTAACTACTGTTGGGCTCACAAACTGGGTATTCCTCCATTTACCGTCCTTAAATGACCGGAGCAAGTAGGTGCTTTAAGAGATGTTGGGGTTTACGTGGTGCAGAGACAATCTGGAAGCGCAAGAGCTGTGGCGCCTGGCATGCTTCTCTGCCGGTATTTCACTGCATAGAGACTTTACTCCAGACAAAAGAGAACCAAGTTCAGTTCTCTACCTCTGCCTGAGAGAACCTGATCCTAATTCTTCTGGTACTCATATTATCCATTCTGGCTACATCTCACCTGTATTTAGCTGTATAAATGTCATTAGTTGTCAATCTCAATACCTACAACAGCAATCTATTCTTGATGACCATTTTAGGATGGAGTCCTTTAAGTTACAGCTATTTCTGTTTTTTTCCCACCACCTAACTCTTCATATTAACAAAATTCCTGCTTTAGACTAAAATCTTTAATAGCTCTTCATTGCCTAAAGTTTCATAAGATGAAATCCAGGTGGCGTATTTAACACCAAAGGTTGGTTCTCTCTCAGTCTCTCCACCTGAAACCATTCAATTTTCTGTGAAATAGTTTAACATATGTAAACCGGGTAGGATATGTTAAATATCTTACGTAAGATGGATACAGAGAGCATGATCCTGTAGTTTAGAAGATCAGCATGCAAACATTTGTGCTACATCAGCAATTATGCATTTATAATACACAGGCAATTCTATGGGGAAAAGGTTACTGATCTGAAAATATTTAGAGAATTTTAAAAAATTAGAGCTTTTGTTTAAATAAGTGTTTATGGACAATACTTATCATTGTCTCTCATTCTGAAAGTACTGTTTTATTTCTTCTACAGGTGCATATAAAAACTGTTGTGAAATTAATTTCGACCTTTTACACATAACTAATCTTTGCGTGCTAGTGCTGTGCCTACTGAATATCCTTTAAAATAATTTAAAAGCAGAAGAAACATTGGCAATTAAGACACAAAACTCATTTTGATACTGCTTTTGGGTAAAATGGGGGAAAAGAGTTGTTAAACCCTGTTATTTTTCACTATTGTTCTAGCAGCATAATATACACAGCTCGTCTGAAGGGGTGGTAAAAAAGTTCAAGATTTAACTATGTTTATACAATCTCTCATAATCAATTACTTCATTAGTGGTTTACTTAGGAATAGAATGAAAGATGAACGTGAAGAAGAGCTGATCTCAGCAGAAAGGTTACAGCATACTTATGATATAAATCAGGAGGGCTAAGTACATTTATCCCTTAAGACCTTAAGATCTGGATTAGCAGCTTTTTTGATACTTCTCCCAAAACGAAGCACAGTTCAAGTCTTGTTAGTCTTTATAAGCCATGAGACAAATAAAAGGAAATATGAAGATAATGTGCTTAAAAATTATTTCAATCCTTCAGAATGTATCTCTAGAAAATACGCAGTATTCTTTTGGTAAGGGCAGAGGGACGAAGATCCTGTGGTAATTCCCTACTTTCACCTTGGATCTCCACAGAGGAGTCAGTGCCTGACTTGAAAATTTCCAGGTACTTTCTCAGTCTTTTTTGGTTATTTGTGGAAAAACCAACGAGTGCAACGCCTCCACCATTCATAAGACAGAACCATAAGAAATTTAAGTTTCCCCATTATGTACCACATGTATTTCACACAGCTGTGTGTTAGTTGTCCCTGTGCTTGTGCAGATCTACAGACAAGATTGAGATCAAAGGAACAATGTTTAGTCTTGGGTAAGATGGATATTAAGTTGCAGAAAGATTAAAATCGATTATATAATTTACTATGAAAATTACTATCATAAAAGAACAAAATAAACCCACAAGAACTTACTAAAAAAAAAATTAATTCTGCTCGCATATATTTTTGCTATATCTATGGATATCAGTTTAAATGAACAGAGGACAAGTTCTAAAATCAAAATTCAATTATTATTATATTTAAAAACATCACTAGTAATTCACAGTATTGTAAATCTTTCAACTCTAAAGACCAGCTGATGACAGATACGCCTATTTATTTCTATTTTATTGTGACATCTATGGTTACATGATCACCTTCAATGACAAGGAAAACTGCACCTTCATGCTGAAGAAAAATTATAGATGCTGTGAAATTTTCTATGCTGGCTGCTGCTTTTTTTTTTCTTTCCTCTCTCTCTTCAAAATGAGAAATTCCATCATAGTCTGGTAACATATTAGATTAAGATACAATGCAGTTTTGGGTTTTAAGGACATAGCAGGGCACTGTGGGGGATATGCAGCATTCAAGATTTTTCTGAGTCTCTCTCTGACAAGAGAACTATTGGTAGCAGATTGAAGGACTGTTAGAACTCTGCAACAGAAGAAAATTATATGTTTTTAAGATAAATGAGTACAAACTGTCTAAAAAAACATATCTTAAAAAAAGCACAGTTCTTCAATGGTAGGAGAAAGAAAACTTTTGGATCAAACCAGCAAAATTATATACTTCTAAATCTCATTAAACTCTGTTTTTTAAGAGTAATGGCCAACAGATTAGGGGGACTTGTTAGTTGACAGAAAGGTATGAAAGTTAACATGTTTGGCTGGTTGTTAACCTTTATAATATAAGGAAGGATTTAGACGTGAGACCCTTAGATTTCTTCTTCTGTATGCTGCTAACAGAATAAATATCAATAAAAACATACAAGTCATATTCTCTTTAAAAAGACTAACACGTGAGAACAAAAATTGCCAAAGTTAATTAACACCTAACACTCTTCAGGAGTCAAATTAAAAGAAATGTCAAATATTTCTTAAAAGGAAATAAATATTCTAACATTATCTGTACTTAATTATTACTCTTTCTAATATCAGCAGTTTTCAGGTCTTACCTTTGCTATTTACATATCATAAGAGCACTTACTGCTACTATAGTAAGATTTACATCAGCATGAACACAGATTTCTGTTCCAACAACTCTTCATATGTATTTGAGCTTGAGAATGTGGTTACTTTTGAAGAAAAAAAATAATCCCTAGTATATGCCTAAAGAGTTATATTTGCTGCTTATTAGGAAAGCATTTATAATCTTGGATTAAAGTTGAAAACAACTTGAGGAAGAAAAGGATGAAGGGGCAGTAACCTGCATTTACACTTAGACTATTTGAATCGTTTGCCCTTTATAATAAATTTCCAATAAACAAACTACACAATAAAATGAAGCAGTAACAAACTGAAAAACTAGATTTTGTGAACTCTGCGTGGACCATTCAAGGAAGGATGGACACATCCTTAAGGTAATGTATCTTCCAGCTACATCTTGCAAAGCCCAGGCAGACCTAACTGAATATCAAACTCAGTATTTTTATAAAAACATTTCTATGTAACTAGTTAGGTTACTTACATAAATTCCATTTTGGACTGGACAGTAAGCAAATGTCTAAACCTCAAGCTTCTGTTTCACTAGTAACCTGATAAATACACCACTGATTTCTAGTTTCATCCACAAGGACCTGAAAGTCTCATTCATGCTCAATTTACAATCCTGGATTTAGCTGCTTTAGGGTGGCTTGCCGTGATTACCTATCATACTGACTACCGACCTGTCTTTCTCTTTCTGAAATGCATTTTCCTTTTGGCTCTCTGCCCAAATACTGTTGAGAAGCATTAGTTCCCAAGGCAGTCCTCATCCTTTTCCAGTTAAATAGAGTAGGAAGTGCTGATTCTACTATTTTACTGATATCCTCACTATATTATTCTTTATTTTATGGCTTGTCTCTGAATGCTCCCTGACCTAAGAACTTGCTGTTCATAAAGTGACGTGATTGCTCCTTTCACACAATTATAAAAGAACCCAACAACCCTGTTACTTTTACTTCCACTTCACTGATCCGAACACTGTTTGAATGTAAATGTTATAAGCTAGTATTTTGTCTGAAAGGAAAGCAAGATAACACTCTTTTAGCCACCAGGAAATGTTTTGATATTTTTTCTGGCTTTGTTTATGCATGAAAATGAATAAAGATAACTGGGAAGGGTAGTCAAGGCAATTCTTTTCCACATTTTCTATTTATTATTATCTTTTAATGATTCTTGATTAATAATTCCAGAAAATGAAAGTGTTAATATTTGAATGCCAGGTGAGTTTTTCAAAATTACTTCATGTTTTAGCTGCTGAGTTCAATGCTAAAACTCACACTGATTTAATGAAGGACAAAATGCTATTGCTGGTATACCTGCACGTGCACCATGGTTTTTGCTACTACAGCCATATTATATATATATATATGGGATGCCAAATAATGTAGTTAGTTTGGCTAAGTGTGGATCAAGATCCTGTTAAGTTGCAGGTATTGAGCCTGAGCAAGATATCCCAGGCATCCCTACAGATCACAGATTTGCAATACAGCACCTCTCTTCTCCACTGTGGTTCCACCTGCCCTGTGAGGACGACAGTTGTACCTGTAATTCCTTTGTACCGTCACAGTTTGTACCCTGCAGCTGGGTAGCTACAACCACAAAGCACATTTGAAGGCATCAGTGGGAAAAGTTAGACTCTCCTTTATACTGTCTCCTTCCCCTAAATCTGTTCTGGGGTCTGGCAAATAGGTGCATCCATCACCCAGACTCAAAGAAGGTAGGATAGTTCTCAGCCCTTCAAGGCAAGTGAAAACAAGCCAAGTCCCCTCAACAGACCTGACATGTCTGTTGAATGGGAGCAGACTTGTCTCCTTTTGTTGATGCTATCTGGGACTAGCTGCCCCACTGATTTCTTCCTGTCCGATCCCATTTTTTTTTGTAGGAAGATACTTTGTAATTCTCTGTCTAGGTTTTTGTGACACTCTCACTTGTCTAGCAAGAAACATCAGCATCTTGCACAGGGTTTCATATGACTAGACCTTACCAAATGTAAAACCTATGAGAAAGAGAAAACAAGACATAAAAATGTACGTTCCTTTAGGATGAATGTTAAAAAATTACATGTTTTAGAGTAACTTTTGAAAGAAACTATATTGTAGAAGAATGTTGATAAGGGAATAAACGATGTAGAGGTATGCACTAAGCATAGGTGCCAGTCAGGCTTTATATCTAGAAAATAATTTATTTAGAAAATACGAAGTATCGTGAATATATTTTTCAGAATTTCCCAAACATTAGATATGATAACACTTGAAAAGTTGTTAGTTTACATAAAAATGTTTGACATTTATTACTACAACAATTGAGATGGAGAAAAGACTAGTTCAAGAAAGCAACATATTTCACTGGAAGTGACTCATGGGGTTCCTTAAGAATCTTTTCATTAGTGATTTTGGCACAAAAGCAGGAGTACACTAATGAGCTTTATTCAGGACACAAGACAGGAGGATAAGAATACCATATAAGGATACGTGGATCTTCAGAAACAATAGAATTAGAAAAAAGGCCACACAGGTAGGAAATAATGTTACTAAGTGGAGAGGGAATAGCAAAAGATATGACAGAACTAGGTTTACTTGTGAAGAGAGGATAACTGAAAGACGCCAGCATAATGAAGGCTACAACATGCATATGTTATGTGTCACACTATGTATTTGCAGAATTGAAGGTAATAATTGCTGCAACTTTGTAAGGAAGAATATTAAACCTTATCTACAATACTCTGTGCCAAATCCATCATTCACCAAAAAAAATGAATGCAAACTGAAATAAATGTGAAGCAGTGCTACTGGGATGAAAGAAGAATTTTTAGAAGAGAACTTTTACCGTGGTTTATATTTCAGTTTGTTTAACCTGAAAATATGAAAGCCTTGTGAAGCCTTGTGAGCAAGTCCCCATGGATCTGTTTCCAAGCACAATAAGGACAAGAGGTAGATTTACCAAGGGCAAACTGCACTTGACCAACCTGTTTGCTTTCTATGAGGAGTTAAAAGCCTCTGTGGATGGTGAAGGTGGTGGGGAGGAAGCATTGGAAGACATTTATTTTGATTTTAGTAGAGCTTTTGACAGTTTCCTATAGCATCCTTGTAGCCAAACTGGGGAAAGACGGAGTAGATGTGTGAATTACAGGGTAGATGAAAAACTGGCTGTGCAAATTAGTATCAGGGTTAGTGGTTCAAAGTCTAATGGGCAACCAATTTGGGGTGCTATTTCTCAAGAGTTGATTCTGAGGCTAATGAATCAAATGAATGAATCAGTAAATCTGTGTCAGTGATGTGAATGATAGTTCAGAATGCACCTCCAGTAAGTTAACAAATGACACGTGGGGGAACATCTGATATACTTGAGGTCAGAGCTACTATTCAGAAAGACTTTGAGAGGTGGAGAAATGGGCCATCATAAACTTCATGAAACTCAGCAAAGACAAATACAAAGTCCTGCATCGGGGATGGAACAACATGCAACTGAAGATGGCCTCAGAGTCCTGGTAGACGACATGTCAACTTATGACATCTGTTCTGTACAGATGGGTATCCTAAAAGTGGATGCAATATTCCAGATGTGGCCTCATGGTTGCTGAGTAGAGGGAATAATCACCTCCCCATACCTGCTGCCATGCAACACATCCCCTCCACGGCATACCAGAAAAGCCTGTTCTGGTAAGCCACAACAGAGCCTTCACATTATTGCAGGCACACTTAGTAAAAAACCACACAGCTGTGCGCACACGCATGCACACACACAAAATAAGAATTGTGTGCTAGCGCCGTCGGAGCACCACACAGGGCTGAGAGGAGGCTCACTATTATGTAGCCAGATTTAGCCAATCTGCTCTGGGAGGGCCAATGCAAAAATGGACAGGAGCCAGTCCGGGAGCTATTTAACCTCCAGACCCTAAGGGCCCCAGACCTCCTTCATTCAGCATTGCAGACATAATGATTAGAGTAAACAGCAGATACCTAGAGAAGAAGTATAAGAACAAGGCAATAGTACGGTGATACTTTCCTTCGACATGTTTCCAACTGCCAGCAGTCTGTGGTTTAAGGATAACCTGATCCCCTGTACATAACTGCATTTAACAGCTCTGCTTCAGCTTTAACAGACTTTGTGCTGCTAATTTATGCAATTGCTCTTTGAATGCTTTTATACATCTGGCCACAGCAACACCCTGTGAGTTCCACACTTGCTCCACAATTGTGGGTCATGTGAGAAAATGCTTACATTTCTCTTAAACTTACTGCCTGACAATTTAATTGAATGCCAGTAAGTTTTCCTTGTACAATAAAACACGTTGACCCATCATGACCTGGCCATTTTCTAAGTATGTTATGTAGATCTCCAGCTTCTCCTTTGACCTCAGTCAATCATCTCCTTTCAATCTTGAAGACTCAGTCTATTTAATAACCCTTCCTACAGTTGTATGGAAGTCTGTATTTCTGATTATCTTTTCCTGATTGTCTTTGCACATTTTCAAGCTCTTCTAATCTTTTTTATTAGAGGTGAGCAGAATTGAATGCAATGTTCAAGACGAGGGCAAAACATTTATTTGGACATTAGTATAATGTTGCTTCTTTTTCACTGGCTATTCTTAAAAGTTCCTGAAGTTTTATTTGTCTTTTTTTACAGTTGTTGAGAAGTGAGATTTAATAACTGTCCTCTAAGAACTCTTTCCAGAAAAGTAACATCTAATCAATAGATCATCATTGTGCACCCACATACTTATTACATACAGCTATAGCTATAATATAGATTAGTTAGGTTTATTTTAATTTCATCACTCTTAATGATTTGATAGGTTCAACAATTTAATCACTTCAGGTTTATCTCCCCTCTGCTACCTTTTTTTTTTTTTTTTTCTTTAGGTCATTCATAAAGAGGTCAAAGAGCACAAGTTTCATCTCACGCTTGAGCAGAACCTTTCTCGTTTGGAGAAACCGACCATTTATTCCTAACTTTAGTTTCCCATCCTTTAAACATTTATTACTCCCCTAGAAAACCTGAGGAGGACAGAGTAGTTTCTTCTTGAAAATCAAGTATATTTAACACCTTCATAAATCCCTTTTCTGTGATCTTCTGTGAACAAAAGATGAATAATTCTCTTCTCTGTCATAATTATACATATGTTTACAACTTCTCTTCCAGTAGAGAAGTCACACTAACAAGTCTATATTCCCCTCAATCTTTTAAGGTCACCTTTAAACAGTCATTTTGCTGTTGTCATCTCCCATTACTCTGAAACTGAGGAAATTTAAGCAACAGGGTATACAATTACTACTACTTTCTAACAATGCTTTTGCCGGCATGTAAATTTGAGGTAGTTCCTTCCAACTCCATCCCCAGAAAGAGAGCAGTAAAATTAAATAAAATAGAGAGTCATTTAGCCCTGTGCTCATCTCCTGCCTGTGCTCTATTTTACCTACATACTATCTCTTTCTTTTTTTTTTTTTTGAAGAACTCACCACTCAATTGCAATTCAAGTTCTCGTACTTTTGGTTGTATTTCCCACTGGAGTGTTTTTCAAAACTGTGAGGGCAATACTCTAAAGCAGAACCTAAACAGAAGTAGTAAAACCATAACATATCCAATTCTAAACATAAAGCTTATTCATCTTTTACCTCTTGTTTCCTTGCTCTTTTTCATCTATTGGGCCTCTACCTGAAGCTGCTACCACCTGCTTATCAGTCAGTAGAGCTAAAAGAACTCACTGCCCATCTAAGGGTTTGACCATACCCACAGATGAGACAGGAGCATTGTGTTCTTGCAGTGCAATACTATTAGCAAAATTATTTTCCTATTCTTATCCTGGAAGTCTGATTTATTTGCAAAGGGAATTTCTTGAGTCAGCTGCATCTCATCTTACTGATGATGGCCATGCCATCTCTCCTTGATCCCAGCAGAGTACTCTGTTCCACTACATCAACTCCCAGGGACACAGGAGGATAAAGCTGAATATCTGTTTTCCTACCATAGTCCTCATTCCTTATAAACAACTGCTTATAGCCATAGCTCAGGTTTCCTAATATCCTGCTGTCCCCTGAATACAGCCTCCCAATCTCAAGGTGATATTGCTGCATTAACTATACTGCAGCTATTTTCTTGTGATGTTGATATCATCACTGTCTTCAGCTCTTTTTGTGGAAATACTGTCTCTGAAATACTTTCACTTATTTAAACAACCTTCAAACAAAAATGAAAAATACTCTAGTTACAGAGAAAAAAATAATTTCAAAGCACAAATACTCTTTCTGATAACACATTTTTAGTGCTGAAAACCCAAATACTGTTAGTAGATGTAGCATTTAAATCAAATCTCCACTTCAACACACAGTGCCATTTGAATGGACTCCCTTTAAAGAAGTAAGACTTACAAACATACAAGGTAAGTTAATCAGCTCTCTATAGAAACGTGCAGAAATTATAATTTTCAAATGGATAAACATAGGAATTATTAACATTGGCATAACTCCAAAATCACATTTCAGGTTACAGATAACAAAATTAAATTATGGAATATTAATAACACCCCCCCTCACATGCATAAATATTAATTTCTGTCCCCATCCCTTTACACCTTGGAAAGGGATGCATTCCAGTTACTACTTTATCCAAGTAACTTATTTTCTGGATTAAATTCTGAATTTATTGCCACAAAACTGTATTTGTTGGAGAAAAATTTTTCAAACAGCTCTCAGTCTAAAGAGATGGAATTCCTTATGAAGCATCTTTTGAATACTGAGATTGGTTGGCTTGAGCTCGACAAGTTTGTTTTATTTTTGCTTCCAATTATAAATCCTGATCCATAATTATATCCCTAAAATTGCACTCTGCCTACAGCCCTTTAATTTCAGCACATCTCGTATGGGACTACAGTTATAGTATATATAATTTGTATTTAGGATTTGGCTCTGGATATGTGATTTTCAGATCAAGGTTCTGACAGGAATATATATGCAAATTCATGTATAAGTTTATAGTTCTTTTTTCATTCCACATAGCTGCAGTGCTTTAGCAGATAGTGAGTAAATTCATTTCCTGCACTATTCAAAACTGAAAGAGCTGCAAAAGGATCAGGAATCAAGCTAAAATTTATTCAGTTTTTGGCTTTTTTTGTCCCCAAAGTAACAAGTATTTCCCTAGAATATAATCACAGATATCTTTTTAAAGTCAAATTCACATTAAAATGTCCCTTGCCATTTACAGAGACTAAAAAAACAGCTGCTGACAGTCACAGAGGTTTCACATCATGTGCCTTCTACTAGGCAGTCAAGGAACTTGGTACCAAACTTCTGACTCACTCTACCGTAACATAATCAATGGCTCTTCTTGTAAATATAATTTACCTTCAGAGACAAAAAAGGTAGGATTTATTTACTCCAACTGTATATCTCTCTACATCATGGGTGTCTCCATTTGGGCTAGCCACATTTACACCTAAGCTAGGGTACTTTCAAAGTCAGAGGGGCTAATAAGTGACATCAGGCAGGGGGATTCATCTGACGTAGAGAAGTCTACACCGGGTAAAATGAGTACGATCCTGACATAACTGAACGAATTGTTGCCAGTCTTCCAAGGCACGTGTGATTGCATCTCTTGTTTCTCTTCTACCAGATGTACACGTATGCACATTCACCACTGTCATTTCTCTGTAGTTAATGGAGATAACTTAGCTGCCTTCTGGAAATTCTTGACTGTCTCTCCTACCTGCAAATACGACCTAGCTGACAACTTAGACAAAAAGACTGATTTAAATGGCTTAGAAATTAGATGAGATGAATCGCAGAGGTCACGTCTAGCTAAGCTGAGAAAAAAATGTCTTTTTGAATATACGCTAGTGTGTGTTTGAATCATTCCCAACAGCTCCAGGCACAAATTCAATACTGCAACAAACAGTAAGGACCACTGCTGATCTCACTGATGTTTGAACCAAGGATTTTTACTGTGTAAAGTGACATAATAATTTTGCTGTGTGGAAGTCGTTCCTATGTTTGTTACAGCTTCAACATTACTTTGGATTTTCACCAATCTTTCCTGTAGTGACTTAGACTGGGAAGAATCTAGTATGAGGAGTGCAAGAGCCTATTTCTAAGAACAAGATAGCAGGATCAAGGTCTTGACTTGTTGTTTCCATTAAACTTCCTAATGCTGACTCAATTAGTTCAGAATATCAAGTTCAAATATTAATGTACTTGTGGATTAAGTTTTGCCTGAACAGTATAATGTAAAAAGAGACCATTACTCTCCATGATGTCACTATAGATGGGAAATAATTTTTAATAAATAATTTATTTCCTGAATTTTGTCCTTTTCTCTGATCATGTAGACTTCATACTCTTCTCAAAGGTAACAGTCAAGACTAAGCAACAGAAAACTCATAATACATTTTTCTTTGCACTCTGAAAAAATTGTGACTTACTGGATATTTTAATATTTCTGGTCTGAACAAATTTTGACTAGAATTTTACATTATATTTTATGAGTGAAGGGAATAGTTTGTGAAAAAATTAAAATTGCAGTGTTTCATTTTCTGCAAATACTATGTAACATTTGTACACAATTCACAGTATACATTAAGCTTCTTTCCAGTTCAGTCACAGCAATAGTCCAATATGAGAAATAGCTAGTTAGAGAAAATGTTTTTGGTTTTGTTATAAAAAACTGAATAAATATTATAAATACAATTGTAACATATTCCCATTTATTAACAATATGAAATAAAGCTGATAATGGCAAGCAATCATGTCATTCCTATGTTTTAAAATGAGCAGTTTCCTTCCATTCTTTCCAAAGAATAGGGAGAGTTCTGTTTGCAAAGCTAATCAGAAAAAAATAGTACAAAGTCACAGAAATTCATAATCAGGATTCTGAAAATTATTTCATCATGGAAGTGAAACAATAACTTAACCATGAATACTACTCAATGGTAATTTCTGTTAACAACTCTTATTGTACCCTATGCCGTTGTCTCACAGAGAAGTGCACAGAGGACTGAAGTTCATAGAGAATATTCACAGGAGTCCCCCAAGTTGGTTTCTAATCTTTTGCAATCTTTGAGAACTAGACTGCATACCAAAAAATGTCAGGGCAATCAGTATCAATATTCAGCAAGTGCTGATTCTCAGTAGTAACTTACTGACACATTTCTGGACACTTAAATAAAATCACAGAGTATTAATAAAAAAAGGAGGGTCAATCAGAAAATGCCATGATCACAATGTGCAGGAGTTTCTAGCAACTATATAGAGCTACAGAAAAAAAAAGAAAAACAAATGAGAAAGATGACTAACAAAAAGATTTCTGCGACATCATAAAATGGTAAATATTTTGGCAATATTTAATAGAGTGCTTTATTTTGTGAATGAACATATTCAGAATTTCTCACGTTTCACAACACAAAAATCCCCACAAACTAAAAATATTTAATATATCTGTCTGAATTGCAACAGAAAAAAATATTCTGTAATTTCTCTGCCTTCGATTATAGCGATTGAAGAAGTATTCCTCTCGTCTCTCTGTAAATTGCTATTTACTGGTGCTATTAGATTGCAATCAATGGGATTGATACTGTCAACACTCTGATACACATCACTCCAGAGTGCAAACTCACATTCATATGCAGACACAAATTTTCTGCTTTGTGTGTTTCATGAGTATAGTATGTAAAGTTGTATAAGGTGTTGACTTACCAGTTGTTGAGTTGCTGTTTCCACATTACGAATTGAATTACACCTATTTAAATTTAAAATTAAGTCCATGAGTAACTGCCTCCATGACACTTATTTTTCAAGAGCAGGGTCATATTCCAAGGACATGGAGTGGTTATTTCGTGCTACACCAGCAATCCGGCAGGCAGTCAAATGCTCAGTTCTGCTCTCTGCACTAATTTTTAGGGTTTCTTTTCTTTCAGGCCCCTGAAATCTATGACATATATGGAATCCAATCACATTTCAGTCTGTTTGAATGGACAATAGAATTTACTGACATAAATATCTACAGGCACATATGTATATACACACTAATACATATAAATAAATACACCCCCACATGTACACTAACATATTTTGCATAGATTTTTTCCCTGAAAAATTTTAGCTGCTCTAAAATTAAGGCATGTTTGGCTGGGAAAGCCAAAGCCCACCTGAAGCTGAATCTGGCAATGGGCAGGAAAGGCAACAGGAAGGACTTCTACAGGTATATCGACAACAAATGGAAAACAAGGGCAAGTGTGGGCCCACTGCTGAATGGGAATGGAGACCTGGTGACACAGGACATGGAGAAGGCTGAGGTGCTTAACACCTTCCTCACCCTGATCTTTACTGGCAAGACCAGCAGCCTTCAGCAATCCCTGCCCTGAGACCTGTGAGACAGCCTAGAACAAGGAAGAGTTAACCTCGGTGGCGGAGGACCAGGTTAGGGAACCTTTAAACTAAATGGACATACGCAATCTGGATCTGGATAGGAGGCACCCACAGGTGCTGACGGAGCCAGCTGCCATCATTGCAGCCCCACTCTCAAATATCTTTGAAAGGTCATGGCAATCCAGGGAGGTTTCCGAGGCCTGGAGGAAAGCAAATGTCACTTCTATCGTCAAGAAGTGCAAGAAGGAGGACCCAGGGAACTACAGGCCTGTCAGCCTCACCTCAGTCCCTGGGAAGGTGACAAAGCAAATAATCTTGAAAGCCATTTCTGACCATATGAAGGACAAGAAGGTGATTGGGTATAGTCAGCATGGATTTATGGAGGGGAAAGCATGCTTGACCAAACCAATAGTTTTCTACAGTGACATGACTAGCTTGGTGGATGAGGGAAGAACAGTGGATGTATTTTATCTTGACTTCAGTAAGTGCCTGTCCCTGGATGATGGGACAGAGGGCACCCTGAGCAAATTTGCAGATTATACAAAACAGAGAGGAGTGGCTGATACACCAGAGGGCTGTCCTGCCATTCAGAGGGACCTCAAAAGAATGGACAAATGGACTAACAAGAACCTTATGAAGTTCAGCAAAGGGAAGTGTGAAGCCCTGCATCTGGGGAGGAATAACCCCATGCACCAGTACAGACTGGGGGCTGACTGGCCAGAAAGCAGCTTTGCAGACAAGGATCTGGTGGACAAGAAGTTGAATATGAACCAGCAATGTGCCATTGCAGCAAAAAAACCTGAACAGCTTCCTGGGCTGCATTAGGAGGAGTGTTGCCAGCAGGTTGAGAGAGGTCATCCTTTCTCTCTGCTCAGGGTTGTGTCCAGCTTTGGGCTACCCAATATAAGAGACACATGGAAATACCAGAGAGAGTCCAGCAAATGGCCACAAAGATGATTAAGGGATTGGAGCATCTCTCATAGGAGGAGAGGCTGAGAGAACCAGGACTGTTCAATGGGAGAAGAGAAGGCTCAGGGTGATCTTCTCAGTGTGTACTTGGTGGGAGTAAAGAAGACGAAGTCGGACACTTTTCAGTGGTGTCCGGTGGCAGGACAAATGGCAATGGGCACGAACTGATACACAGGAAATTCTATTAAAACACAAGAAAAAACTTTTTTACTCTAAGGGTGATTGGACACCGGTAGAGATTGCCCAGAGAGGTTGTGGAGACTCCAACCCTGGATTATTCAAAACCCAGCTGGACTCCATCCTTGGCAACTTGCTCTTGTTGACTCTGCTTTGAGCAGAAGGATTGGACTAGATGGTCTTCAAAGACTCCTTCCGACCTCAACCATTCTGCAATTCTGTAATGTGCTGAAGTTATCAGTAATTTAATTCTGGGAATTGCTGCTGCCACCAGTAGTATAGTTTCCCTGCCTTGGCTTCTTTGCCACATTAAGGGCATCAGCAAGAAAAGAATCTTACATCCTGAAAAATAGAGTCCCTAGCACATGCATACATACATACATACATTCATATGAACATGTATTTTTTTATGTGTGTTAACATGAGCAATTATCTGAATAAAACTTAGCAACCTGTACAAAACTTTTTAAAAGTTAGTGTTTTTCCTGACTTAGGACTATCAGGAATTTTAGACGTCGTTAAATAAATGAAGGTAATTCACAACATAAGTCATTCACAATGATATTTTGAAAGAGGTTTTAACTATTTTCTGTATCTCTGAATTGTTGCAATTTTCTCAATGCTCTCACAATATTCATTTGCTATTTTATTATAACTCAAGGCTATTTTTTCCCCTTGTTAATCAACTATCCCCTGGTCTAAAGCAGCAATCCTAACCGGCATTTTTAAGCCTAATTGTATTATTTTAATGGGCTTGGATATATAGATGCTTCAGTAATTTAGTGTAATTCTCTCAGGCTTTTTTAGGAATAAAGAAAAGGAAAGGAAACAAAGCTTACTTTTAAATTTTGTTATACTGCCTCGAGAAGAAACAATAAAGAGTGATCAAATTTATGTATAGTCTTGTTGCAACTGAATATGTTAATTACTTTTTATCAAAACAATTTGATGTTACTAGGAAACAGAGCGACAAAGGCCACAGGTGGTAATGAAAGAAGGATGCCTTATCAGAAGTGACTAATAATGCTTGAGTTGCCAAAGTAACCAGATTGTCTCCTAAAAATGTATGCTTTGACATTCACTTATCAATGCTACTGAAATGCAACTCTTATCATGTCCCCATAGCAATTTTCATTTCCGTACAAGTGATGAATATGCAGATTCTTCCATTATTTGAATGTCTCTTTTTTTTCTTTTTCTTTTTTTTTTTTTTCTTCATACAGGAAGAGAAATGCTTCTTGTGGGTAGATTTCACTCCTTGAAAGGGATAGGCAGTGGCTTCACTGATTTGTCTTACAGCTTTGATTTGGGTCTTGGGTGATTACGCAGCAGTTTCACTTTGGATTAAGGGATAACAGTTTCTCTTTACCAAATTCTTTTTCTTATGTTGTCACACACCACATTGCCTCTTTTAGCCACATACTGCTACTTACATATGACAAAATATACTGAATGTGCTATTTCCTAGAGAATCAAAGCATTTTGTTTCAGATTTGCTTTATATCTGTATTGCCATAAAACCTCAGAAAACTGGTTGGATCTGAGTCTTATACCTTTAGTTGCCATTTTCACCTCTGCAGTAAAGACAAACGTACATGTTTCTTAGCTTTCTCCTATACTATACATGATTACATGTTCTATATGTTACCACGACAGCTATATAACTGCACGCAGGGGTGCAAAAAGGGAAAATTACTTCTTATGGGTCCTTTGAAGCAAGACCAAGCTACAAGAAATGCCCTCGCAGCAGTAGGGCACTGTTTGTATTTTATTTCTTGACTTCATATTATATATGCAGCTGGTCAGCAGGTCCCAGACCACACTTCTTGTGCGGGATTCATGAAGTAGGACAGAGACTGTGGCACTGTACGGCAAATATACAAGTGTAGTGACAAAGAAATATGAGACAGGAATCAAAAGAGGAGAAGGGCAGGAATCTCAAGTTCAGCGCATGAGATTTGACAGATCTGAATTACATAAAGCCAACTATTTTGACTTGCTATAGTTTTGTTCTTGGCACACATGTAAATCATTATCAGTTGAAAGACAGCACAAAATCAAATCCTACTTCCTTTGTTGATATGAAACAAAAGTATGATTTTTCTCACCTTCAGATATTGGCCATGAAAAATGTCTGTATAATTTTCACCAACACAGGCATACAATGTCATCTTGGGAATAAGTGACTTCAGACACTTCAGAGCAGAAAATCAAAATGTTTCTCAGCTGTTGAATACTGCAGGCTGCTCTCAGTGCAAGGTATGTGACAAATATAAACAGATCTCGTTGGAAATTCAACCAGTGATTTATAAAATTTATCAGGAACAACATTTGAAATTGCAGGTAACATTGTTCTGTATGTGCAGCACTGATTGGCTAATGGGATAAGATTTATCATCTCCTTTAATTTCAGACATCTAAAAATTAAATGTCTAAAATTGAGTGTTATGATATGTCCAATGATGAAGAAAAATGACTTCACTAGAAGGAAACTTGTTTGATCCACGTAGATACCTATTTCAGGATGAGATTGATTGCTCTCTGGAAATACCTCTTCCTTGACTGTAAAGGGAAGCTGGGAGTTCAAGCTTGGACACTGAAGTTACAGTTACTTAAATTATGGTGCAAAGCTACCCATGGTGACTGCAAGATACAAAAGACTGCTCAAACAACTGACACTTGATGTGAATGTAAAAGCACCAAATTGAAACAGTCTATAGTGCATGGCTATTCCAGAAAGTAAACATTAATCTTGAGAAATGTAACTGAGAAATCTTTCTGAAAAAGAAAAAGATATTAAAATGTTTGAGAATAATATAAATTATAAATGGCTAAAACATTCTGTGAGCCTGTTCTACAAAAACTTCATATCAGTAGCATCCAAATCTAAAAAGCAATATCGAAATGTTAGAAAAATATATTTCCCTGTAAGAAACCTGCCAATTTTTGAGCTCTTTAGTCTGAGTATGATCTGTAAGCCACATTACTTCACTACCATCACTACCACGTTGATATAGTCGTATTGAATGCGGTGTCAATGGGCCTATTTAGAGAACACACTACTCCTCAGTATCTCAGTGTGGCCAAAACTAGCTTTCCTCAGTCATTGCTGTTTTCACTGAATTCAAAAAAGTTAGTCTAAGGCTGAAATAAACTTGCAGGTCAGTCCCTATCTTCTTCATGAGAAACCATGAACAGACTGAAGGTTGCAAGAGAAACTAGGCCTAGATAGGATTTTAGATCTCCAGATGCTGATGTATTAGCAGTAGTAAAAATTCAATCAAGTGTTAGTAAAGATCTCAGGTTTTCCATTCGTCATCATCTCATGTATCAATATTGCTAATTTTTGGAATGAAACAAATGAAAACAGACTGAATAATTTACAAGCAAGTACCAAAAGTTACAATTTATTCTTCTGGAGGTCTCCCCTCCCCACCCTGCCCCAAATGCTACATGCTATAAAAGCTAAGAGATTTATTTACTTTTTTTACTATAGTTCTGATCCAATTAGACCTTTTTTTAAAAAACGTTAATACAGTCTTAGAAGCTTTAATTTTCTTCTTGAATAGTTCATTCTAATGTTTTCTAGTTATGCTACTTGTCAAGAATGCATCAGAATCCGGAATATTTTTGATTCCCGTAAAGTCATAAGTGTTGTTGAATCTGAAAATCCTGGCTGTGACTCACAATAGGCTCCAGAGTGGACCACTTAAATCAGCAAAACTGATTAGGTTGGAGGCATTAGTCTACTGAAATAATTCAGAAAATCTATTCTACCTGACACTAAGGGAACTCTGTTACCCTAAAATTGCCTCAAGGGACCTAATCCCTTTCACAGGCAGCCAAAAATTTCACTTACAGTGCTTGCAAATAAGGGATTACTGGAAAGTTTACATTTATTATGAATTGTAGACTTTAAAATCAATGGGTTATAAAATTACCACATCAACACTTCTGACTCAGAACAAAAACGCATGCAAGATGTAAATATAAACCTGTATGCATAAAATGGTCTGGGGATAATATGTCTACCTTCTTTGAACTACCACACAATGTCCAACATTAATATTTATAGCATTAAGTATACCTCTAATTAAAGTACTTATTGAAAAAGAGTTTTATAATACTAGAAGAAATGAAAGACAACAGGATTGGGATTACACAAGGAATATATCCAGACTACTAGACTGACTATTATGAAAATTTTTTACTCAGTTCCTTTTATTGTTGTTGCTGTGAATAGCAGAGTAAGTGAAGATTATTAATATTTTAAAGGGAATAAGCAGCAAGGCAAATTCTGGCTGAATAGTACTAATCTCTCACTGCAAGGCCTCATGTGCCTAAACAGACTAGATGTGTGCTGTGCATATGAACTTTACTTAAAACCTTTCCTTTTCTGTCTTACATTGTTGTTGCTATTAAATAATAATAGTTCCCTGAAGTACCCAGTGGAACAAGGGTGGCCATGTTGTTAAACACGCAGTGAGAGGCACGCATTGTACTCTTTTCCAAAGAATTAGCTTATGTAAGGCAAGTGGGTCCAGGGGGAAAGGAAGAGACAAAGTGATTTGCTCAGTCAGTGGCAAGTCAAGGGCAAAAACTGAATCCAGATCCTTCCAGTCTGATGTCCCTTCCTCTCAAGTCATTTAGCTCCATGTTATCATATGGCCTATTTGAAGCCTCTCACCTTCCCATAATAGTGATCATTTATTATTTAATGTTGAGTGAAAATGTTATTGTACCTGCTTTTAAGCCATATCATTGCCTGCTATCACCAAGACAAACCAAACCAAACCAATAAAAAATAGACTTTCACATATAGTCTTAAGCACACAGTAACAACACATTGCCCATCTGCTTCACATTTCTAATTATTTGGTCTGAAAATGTTCCAGTGCCGTCGGAATTTGCTTAAAAGAAATACTCGCATAGATAAAAAGTGTGTTAGTCTGTCCATTTGAATACAAATTCAAAATCACACCTCAAAAGCCCCCACAGCTCCACTACTTAGTTCTTACTAACACATAACTTCTACTATGAAAAAAACCATAGAAAAGTTTAAATATCACTGATCCATAAGGTCAAAGGTTTCGGCACTCTAATCAATCTCAAGTCAATTCTGAAGTGAGACCGTGGTTTATTTTCTGCAGGATGAAAAATGTCATCTGGGCTGGACAGAAGTTGTTCTTTCTGCCGAGGAAATCTCTCTCAGAACCAAATACACAGCACTCATCCACCTCTCACTTCTCAGTGTCTCTGCCATCATTGAAAGATTTTTGTCTAATCTTCTCTCAAGTTCTCAGTGCTTCAATGGCCTTAGTGTTAGAAAGTTTATCACACTGAATGCCTATTTCCTTCTTTTTTTTTTTTTTTTTTTTAATAAATATGGAGAACTTACCATTTAATTTTAGGTTTTTCAATAGTTACTTTTTTCACGTTTCAAATCTTTTTCTTAACTGAAAAACTTCAGTTTCATCCACCTTTTCTCAGAGGTTATATTGTCTCGTAATTGTTATTACTCTGGCTGGACTATTTGCAATTGCTCTTTCTCATTTGTGTCCAATCCTGGACAAAATGCCCCTGCATCACAGCAGAGAGTATATTTATAAATCGTTCTGAAAATGCTTTTGCCTATCCTTCCCACTATATATTTTTGGGGGTTTTGGCAATATCATGCCAGTTTTGACTTCTGCTCAGTTTATAATGCCTTGTAGCCATATAAACTTTTTTCTTTAAAATGTTACATGATCAACCATTCCCTACCCTGTACTTAAACTGTTATTTCACCCAGATTAATTGTTTTTTCATTTAAGTTCACCCTATTTTCCTCCCAATGGTTTCTCCAACATGTCAGAATCTTTTCCTTTAATGTTGCATGTTCAACTGTGAACAGTTTAGTGTCATTGGAAAATTGAATAAGCATTGTTCCTATTGTCTCATCCAAATCAATACCGTGAATATTAAATAACACCAGACAAAGAACACACCCTGCAGAACCCTTCCAACACATTCATCTAAATCAGCACTGAAGCACTGATAACTACTGTTTGAGAATGACTCTTCAATCAAGGTTATGTATAGCCTGCTAACAGAGTTGATAACCAGTAAATATATAAAATAGGATAAAAGACCAGAATGGACGTCATGTGACTCAAAATGTATTGCAAATTCAGTTGCATGCAGCTTGACAGCACTGTTATATATGTGTTAAGAGAACATGAACACAGAAAGAATCTTTCTTATTCAAAACACCAGTCACTCTTACAGCATGAAAAATTATTTTCCAAGACTCTCTTATTAGCAACATCATGCATTATACAACAGCACTGCTTGTTCAAACTGTTTTTCTGATAAGAAACACTGCATTTTAAAAAGCAACCTCTATTTTAATATTTAATACCTCAGCATATCTAGACCTCCAAAAGTAGTAAGCTATTTAGGCAAGTAGTGCACTTCGTGTAATGTTAAAAGCATTTCTGGCATTTTATGTTATCTGCTTTTTAATGACTATATTTTCCTAACATTAAAAATGAATTAATATCTTTCCTTAAGTAGTCTGCTGAATGCTGAACGAGTAAATCTGACAGGGTTACTCATACCTTGCATATACTGTAGAGACCTACACATCAGTTTGTTTTTCATACTTTTGAAAGGAAATGGGTTTGCTTCAAAACTCAGTATCTCCAAAGCTCATCACAGTTATGCCTGGGCACCAAGGAGAAAAACATACACTTGTTACCTTCAAATTTCTTTGAACTAGACTGTCAAATGCCGTCACCACTGCTCTTAGTGACATTTCAATCCAGTGATGAGAGCGCCATACCAATTCTTCAAAATTGCGTATGGTCTAAAATTTGCAGAAGATACCCTCAGAGCTGTGTGCTGAAGTCTTAGGAAGACTTCCAACAACATTAAACCAAAGACCAACCCTTTCTTTTTTTCATCCTTATCTCTAAGGTAAGTTACTTCACTGTCTGTGTTCCCATCATAATAGAAAATATGTACTTATGTATGCATACTTAGACAAGTTATTATTTTCCAAGCTTTTTGTCTGTCCCTAGTAAGGACTGCAAATGTTTTATTGATTATAAAACAGAAGCAAAAATGATCATTCATAGCATTCCTAAGGCAAAAGAGGAATTCTGGGATTATAATTTATGTACTGTATTTCTGTGGTTTCCCATTTTTGGTGCATTTTTTTCTTCTCATATTCACTTCTGGTTATGTATTGCATTCTGAAAAGCAGCCCTTCAATTCCAACCTGTGAATGGCCTTGTATTTTATCAGCCTTTTTTTCTTTACACCCTCCAATAAGAAGTAAAAGAGACAGAAGCACATACATCTCAAAGGCCCAATTTCACAACATTTCATTAGACAAAAGAAAGTCAAAACTTCTCCAACCGTCTATAACCATTAGAAAGTTAAGACAGGGAACTTGTTCTAAGTAATAGTTCTTAATGACAAAAGATGTAATAAAAAAATAAGAGAGAAAAATATGGATGATCCTATCAGAACCAAACCAATAGTAAGAAAGAAATTCCATTACACTTTTTGGCATATAGGGAAGATCATGCTGTTTTCCCACAGTTTTTGGCTGACTTCCTAAATTTCTTTGAGATAAGGGTGGAGCTTTGACATAAAGGATGTTAGAAAGATCCATATGACCCAGTCCCCTTATAAACCATGCACATTCATTCATCCACCATGTAGGCACCATAGCTATAGAACTACAGTGAACTGCAGCTGATGATAGAAAACCATATACCAGTATTTTTTTTATTAATTTTACACTCTGTACTGCAAATTTTGGCAGTGTTTAAATGGGAAACTAATGCTCCACTGAGAGCACTGTATTAAGCTATTCCCTAAACTAAAACTAAAACAGACTAGATGCAGTGGCAACAAAAAAACATCCAAAATAATTTCAGAATCCAACCTCAGAGTCTTTAAACAATACCTCAGAATTCAAACAGAGATCTGCTTGCCTCTTCCTCCTCTGAGACCACATAAATATACATCTTCACTCCAGAAAAAAGAAGTAAATCTTCCCTGACCTTGGTATGCAACATGCTAATAGCTGCATAGCAGTTAAGGCCTAAGCCAAAAGCCTGATTGTCCTAACATTCTGTAATCCATATAATTCAGGTTTCTCCAACATGCTTGTTATCCTACATCCAGAGATTCTGTGATTCTGCTCCTTTCTTAAAATGTATGCACAACAGTAAAATTAATGTCTATTTTTGTACAGCTACAAGAAAGGTTCTACTTTCCTCTGTATCTACAGAGTTACAGCTCGCCGTGTAAACCCAAAATGTAAGGGACAAATGGGTATTATGATGCATGAATGGCAAGATCAGTTATAGCACCTGTTCTTAGAGTGCTAAGTGAATGATCCTTGCAGGCATATTGCAGGCTCTCTGAAAATGCTGTCCCCCATTATACTGAATAGAGGCTTGATATTAGCGGTTATTATATATTGATTTCCTCTTAGAAGCAATGGTTCCTTCGCCCACATGATACGTTATTCTCATGCATGCTGACATTTCTAATGTAGTATGTTAAATAAAGTACAGTAGCCTATTTGTCCTACTCACTGGAATTACTCTCTGGAAGCAATGGCAAGTCTTTCACAGAATTTCACAGATTTCATCAAAATCATCTACATCAACTTCTGCTTCTAAGAAAAGCAACTGTTATTTGCAGTTTCCCAGACTGCCAGTGCTTCATTATCTTGACCTAGTAGTCTACCGAAACTTTCCCATAAGGGAAAGCAACTATTTTTCATACTAGTAGCACCACTATAATTAGCCCCCTACCGAGCTGTCCTTAGCCCAGGGCTTAGTCAAGAAATTATATCTGGAAAACAGCATTTGATTAGGATAAACTTACAAATTCATTACGCAGGTCTCCTACCTATCATGTAATGTGGATAATTCAAATTCCTTTTCACAAGTTATTTAATGAGACAATAAGTATCCATGGGACAGGGTATTTGAAGTTCCTAGTAATATATTTGTGCCATTATATGTCATACATATGCCTTGGCTTTGTGTTCAAAAACAGGTGTTTGAAGAAAGACTAGGAATTAAAGGCCACTGGAGAGTGTAAGTTTCTATATAACTGTATCAACAAGGTTAATTTAAGTCATGGAGCAGTACCTCAGTGATTCATGTAAAAATCAAATGAAAATGACTAAGATTTGCTTCCAAGTATAATCTTTCCTTCCTAAAAAACTAAAAATAAAAATAAAAAGGGAGACTTTCTGCCTGTGACAGATGTGCTACCAACTCCCTCAAGAAGATTTAAATTAGCATTAATAAGGAGCAAATCTCAAGTGATTCAGAAAACTGTTAGGGCTTAGTTCTGCATCTCAGAAACTGAATAACACTGTGAAGCATATCCTGTTGGAGCAATTTCTGAGGCACCATACACGGGCCTGCGTTGATTCATCGCTCACAAAAGGCCAAGGCTGTTTTGCTATCATCTTGGATAGCTCATCTTGCTTATTCAAGATGTAGGTGTGGAGAGGAAAGTATTTTTTTTCCTCCTTATCAAGGCTGGTTCCTCTTCCACTCTGCAGCGGACATCTCTGTTTTTATGTACTCCTTTACTTCCATCCCATAGTCCTGACATGGAGATGGGCACTAGGCAGACAGCCCTTTCCAGGGGCGCAGACGTGGTGGCTGCTTTGCCGATCAGGTATTTGGTACCGCCATGCCTCTCCGACAGCATGGAATTCCCTGCCGGCACAACCAGGAGTACCAGGGCAGTCTGTGAGGACCTTGCTTCTCCTTGCCAGTGACATTCCCACTGCCTCTGTGCTCCTCTAGGAACGGTATTTGCCAGTCTGAACCCTTGGATAGACTGGAAGGGGGAGTTTTTCCATGTGGTGGGTGGCATTCACACCTGGAAGTTTGGTTTCAAGTTGCTGCACGGCAGCAGCCCCTGTGTGAGAGAGGAGAGCATCTCAGGCAGGTTTGGCAGCTCTGTTTCGAACATTCGTGTTGTTCCTACCACTCAGTGATAATAGTGCAAGCAGATGGGAGGCCCTATATTGGTGGGTTTATGCAAATTTATGGAAATCAAGACTAAAGAAGACAGCCTGAGGGTTAGGAAGGTCTTCCTGCCAGGAAAACAAAGCTTCTGCCAGGAAGAATGAAGCTCCGTAGAAAGTTTGGGGCATTTGAAGAAAGAATAAACCAGGTAAAAACATTATCAGAAAAAGAACCCTGAAGTAGGGCAGTTATGGACCATCTTCCTTCCTGCAGTGGCAGGTATGGAAAAAATGGAGTTAGGAGTGGCACGTGGCAGCCACCGTGCCCACAGACTTATTGCATGCAGCAACACCTGGAGGTAAAGGGAGCTGAACTGACAGGTCTGCTGGCCCCACTGCTGGAGGACAGCTCTGGACAGGTCTAATTTGCCACCACTTGTGTAGCCAGAACCTTCCAGCAGATTTGATGTAGTACGCTGGAATGAGTGGGTTTATTTCTATTTTTATGTAATCCTGGCTGAGATTTCATCCAACCTGGAAACATAGCAAAGAGCATGCCATGGAGTTATTTAGACTCTCCCTCCTCCCAAAAGAAGCAGAAAACGTCAGTGACAACAGCGACAAAATCAGGGGAGTGATAAAACTCCCTGGCCAAGTGTCACACCAAGTCCGTCTTCCCCTTATTGCTCTTCAGATTCCTTGTGCTCCAAGCAGCCCTGGTGAAAATGCATTTACATGGCTTCTCTGCCTGTCACTGCTACTGTACCACCTCCCTCGTGGTCTTCATGAGGTCGTCATGAAAGCGTGCAAGGCTTGCATGGCAGCTTTCGCCTCCCACCATGAGCCAGTGGAGCGCTAACGTGGCGGCCAAGTCCTGTCCCCATCCTGCTTGCAATGGCTCTGCTCAAACCCCAGCTCGGAGACAATGAGAAGTTTTACATATGTAGATGATTCATTTCCCGCTTATGTGATATATTATTGTTATTCAGGAAACAACCAAGGACACTGAATCTGAAAGTAACTATAATTCTACCGTACAAGCGCCATAACTTTATACTGTGAAGCTACCTTTAAAAATATGATTGGAGTATTATGTTTCTGTGTTATTTTCTTACTGGAACACAATAAATTCTTGTCAAGCCTGCTAAAATTGGAGGATTTTATTCAGCTAAAGCTTAAATCAGTCTGACATGCAAAATTTAAGAGGGATAAGAAAGGTGCCCTTTGCCATATCTCACTGGTACCTCGTATACCTTAAGATCAATGTGCCTTTCAATATTCATCGTGACGGGCTTTATTCTGAATTCCCACAGGTGCAGCAGTCAGTGGGAGCAAGAGCAGGCACAGTATTGTTCCATGTACCTTCAGCTTGGAAAATAAAGTTAGAGAAGATTTGTCCATTACCATTTTAAGAGGTGCAGTTGGGGCTATTTTTGGTTCTAAGCATTTCTATGCTCAGGCAATTGTCTTCCCTTTGCCATTAGCCTTTACTTTGGTTGATCAGGCGGCCTGTCATTTGGTACCTGCCTGTCTCTTTCTTGGCCTCACAAGTTTTGATGGGCTTTTATGGGTGGAAAGGTCTCATCAAGCCTTCAAACTGTGAAATCCACATCTAACTATGGGGGGAGGGAAGTCCAGACAAAATGGATAGCTGTAATTGCATGGAGAAGCTTTATGCCTCCATGACCCTGTGATGTGTAGTGTGCACAGTTTGCACCTGAAATTTGAATTAACTGGGTAAGGAATGCTCTGTCATTGATGCATATGATGAAATGGTGTCAGGTAAAAAACTAGATTGCAAGAAAAAATAAGGTTCACTTTTACCGTGAATATTTCTTTTATTTCATCTGGAAACCCTGCTTACTGCCTTTCTTTAAAAAAAAAAAAAAAAAAAAAAAAAAAAATAAAGAAAAAATCTGAGGCTCTGTCTGCTTTCTGTATGCTTTACAATTCCTGAAGGATTTTTCCAAGGATGATGAGGGACAAGATCCTTGTTAAAGAACACTTTGAATCTCATCCAACAAAGATGACAATAAATCTTCAAACCATTTCTGACCATATGTCACAACTCCTGAAGGCAAATGAAGGCTTTTACAGCTTTTAAATAATCTTTGTCAATGACAGCTGTTAAGACACTTCTCCTCCTCCCCACTCTTTCCTTTCTCACAAACGGGAGGGAAAGGTTCTGCTTTCATTCACCCTGCTTCCAGTGTCACACATCATGACCTGGGTTACTGTAAACTAAACATCAAAAACAATACGAGACATCTACATAATGTGTGCAAATTAAGAAATCTGTTATCCACACAGCTCACACAACTTTCAAAATAAAGAAACTGCCTTACATTCCTAAACTATACTACTGTTCAAGGGCAAATTGTACTTTCTAGTGCTAAATCAGCTCCAGACACAGAGAAATAAATAATTCTGTTAACCTCTGCATAGAGAGCTTGCAAGGGCTGAATTCTATAAATCACTATATTTACCACACTTAATAGTATGATTTTTGCATCTGTTTTCTCCTGTTGAAAGGCTCAGATTAGGACATCAGAGTGTAAAACAGGATCTGAATTTTAAGAAAACAGTAGTGCTTGTGACTGCAATAAAGCATTTGCCACCTTACAGAGAATCTTGTGAGTTACGCAGATCAGTCTAGCAAACCTGGGAGAGGGCTGCACTGAAAGAGAATGCATTTATCCATAGGCATATTTTTTTATATCATAGGTTTTGAGATAGAAGCAAAAAGTATGCACTACACTTTAAAATATTTGTTGTGGAAAACAATATATACAAGTCTGCCTGACAAGACTGCCCAGTCTTCAGTTATTGGAAATGCTGAAGACTTCATCAGTAGTGAAATGCTATGTTTACCGGATTTTATTTATCTAGAAACTACATAGGGAATCCAAACACAAAGGATATCCTGTGTTCAACCATATCACTCAGTTTTTATATTTCTTGCAGAATTCTTAATATACAAATAAGCTCATAAATCTCCTACACACACACACTTTCCTTCAATACAGGTAATAATATATGTGACAGCCAGGAGTAAGGAATCTAATTATAGTGTTCTAAATAGTCTTTATCACATTTATCTGTCTCAAAAGTCAGTTTTAAAAAAAGCAAACTAGCATTTGCTATATTTTGAAAACCTTTTTTTGACACCCAGGCTTATTTTTATCATAATCTAACAACTATCTACAATGTACTGCAATGAATGGATGCACAAGTCAACGTGTTTCAATGTCCCCTGTGTATTTAGGAGCCAAAGTGCCACAGGCATGAAACAGTGGAGTTTCAGATCCTCAGCTGTGCAAAGCCTGATATTTAAAATACTCTTTGGCACATAAATACTTTTAAAAGTCTAGCCCCTGATTTTTGAAAGTTTTACTTTCACGAGTTTGATGCCAAGTTGGTTCAGAGCATGGGCAGTCGGAGCTTGTAGCTATCGATTCCCATCTGGGCATTTCCCTTGGTGGGGAAAAGAGAGTGTCTAGGAGTAAGGCATCTGTTGACTGGTTGATTATGCCAAGCTAACAAAAACCCAAAAGCAGAAGAGGGATGGGATCTGGAATCTATTTGGGGATTTTTGAAGCACTGGGATGAACAACTTGGAATCTCCTCAACGATTTTGATTTTACACATCACATTTGAGGCAATCAGTTGGTTTCTTAATTTTTTTTCAAGAAACAGAAGCAAAGAAGCAGCTGAAGAACGCAGTGGTGGTTCTCACCTTAGAATCTACCCTTTAAATGGAAGATCTGGGTTCAGCATTCTCCTCAGCCAGGAGAATATGCCTAAACCTTTTACCTTCCAAGAACATGCCCTCACCCCTTCTATATTTTAGAGTGAAGGTTTCTGTTGTAAAACATTGTCTCTGGTGAGTAAACAAATAGGAATATGTAGCTTTCGGATGTCTAACTACTAACTTAAAATAATGGTTTAGGCCTAAAAAATATTATAAATATATCCACTTATAAATCTATAAATCTTTTTTATACATCTATGCAGGTATCTTCTTGCAAATTACACTTACAACTAACCTGTCTGGCAAAACAGGTGTCTGCAGTTTCAGGACATAGCGAAACACATGACATGGCAAGTATTTGCTGAACAAATAAGAAGAAACTGGCATGCATATGCCTATGTACTTTCTATGATGAACAAAAGAAGTGACATGCATGCATGCTTTCAAATCCAGCCAAGTTTCTCTGAGCTGTATTTTATACTTCCCATTAATTATATAGGAGAAATGGGAAGATCTGGAACTGAAGCAGTCTTTAAGGAGAGAGGCAAATAAATAATTGAATACTGCATTGCTTCAGACAGCTTCCACATTCTTTTGCCCTAAGATATCTCTTTCAAACTTCAGGGAATTAATAAATTAGACCACTGATCCATCTATTACACCTGTTTTAGGGGACCACAAAATAAGGGGGTGGGGGGGGGTGGGGGGTTGGGGGGTGGGAATCAGAGTGGAAACATTTCATCTTGTAATTTATTCCCCTTTACTATTGCTTAACATCTTCCCAACAGAAAAAAACAGTGAAAAGTCTGTTTTAAAACCTGGATTTTAAAGTGTATTTATTTATTTATTTATTTAGTGGATTACATGAAGATACGAAAAGTCTACTTCCAAACATTCACAGAAACACTTTATATCCATAGGTAATTTTTCTTAAATACACATACGTGTTTTAGATAATACTAGTTTTTGATCTAAGATATGCTACATTTGATGAGTTTTGATAAATCGTAAAAGTTATAGGAAGAAACAGTATGAAAAATTATGAGGCTATATTCTTGAATTTACGAGAAACGACAGTTCCATCTAAATCTAGTCAAAACTCATGAACTGTGTTATTTCTAAACTGAGCTCGCGCTCAGGGTGTGACCAGAGAACATGCGTACCCCTCTGGCTCTGCAATCCCTGTTTGCCATTAAAAGCAGAGCCTGACGAAGAGGCACTAATGCCTCAACTTTTATCCAGTCCTTCAGAGGTTCAACCCCCCTCTCACAGGCTAGGAGATAACAGTTAAATTTCCTTCTCTTCTATGGGGACGCAGGTTAAGGAACAGCAGATGGGATTGTCTTATAATTTGGCATTAATTTATTTCTGACAAACACCCTAATTTAGTAAGAGTCCCTAGATGAGAAAGCAGAATCCCAAGACTGTCCCTCCCCTCCTCTTCACAATCTTCACAACTGTCTTCCTGAGTATTTTCTTCAAACTTACACACTGAAAATTCATGCCTATGGCTTCAAACATACTTTGTAGTATATATTCCTGTAAAAATGTCTACGATGCTCTTGCAGCACTGCCCCATTTTTTTCTCCCCAGCCAAGAAAATGCAGTGTACCCAAGAAAACACTGTGAAGAAGCTGCTATTACCTCTTCCCTCCTTCATGATGAAAAACACCAAGAAACCCCCTTAAATGCCACAAGTGCAATATGGAGGAAGATTTAAACATTATCATCAAGCTTTCAAACTATCTCATTCCAGATTTAGCTGGTTTCTTTCTGCTGATGTCATTTAATTATAAATGCTGAAGCTTTTAGCAGCACAGAATCAGATATGTTTGGTTATGAATGATTAAGTGTGCATAAAGTTTTTACCAGCACATTAATCATCGGGTATAGAAAGAAGCATGACACTGGTTAAAAATTCACCGCTTCACTGCCCATGGGAAGTGTAAAGTTTTAGCAGACAGTCAGAGATTGCTTACCTTTATGACAGGCCAAGCGCTGAGTAAGATTCCTTGAATTTGCATTCCCCTAAACAGTACTTTCTTTTGGTTAATGAAAGTAATTGTCCTTTGACAGTATGAATGGCAGCAGCAGGAACAACAACACCGGCAAAATCAGATTAGGTGTTTTAATTATGCTTTATTGGATGCCTGCTCCTGGAACCTAAACCAGACACCAAAGAACAAACTAGTTCAGGGGAACACAGGTATCTCAACACATCCGTGTATCTACCCGCCTAGCTCTGCCCAAATCGCCCACTTTCACTCTTGTGTCATCCAGCAGAAATAGTTTTATACAGCAGAACAGCAGCACACACAGACTCTGGACAAAGTGTGGCCCCTCTGTGGTAAGTTTTGAAAATACACTTAGTAAAAGGCTGTCTTTCTATTTTCAAGTATGTACAGCTGTAAGCACCTTTGGGACTCAGGACGTTCGTGTGAACTTGCTACTACTTTCACACTGAAGAGCCTTCCTAAATGTCACCCATCTCTGAGTGGGAAAGTTCCTTTCCTGGCTTCTGTACGCTAACTTTCAGACTGCACCAAGTTATGTCTATGCGTCAAGCCTGAAAAATAACTTCTAAAGCTAGGAGATTGCAAAAGTGTCTCCAGCAGCCCAGGTTTTGTATTCAAGCCTGCTTTCTCCCCTAAATGGGTAAGTGTTTTGTACCTCAACATTTCCTTTAACTCAGGGTAGAATAAAAAGCCCTTTAAAGAAAACGTATAATAGAAAACAGTTGCAAATGTTTATAGTAATCTATACTTAACTAGATGTGTGAACATCAAATCTAGAAGATTTCTCTACATATCCAGCTCCCAGAGACACCCTCAGGAATCCTGCTGTCCTGCATTCCTGTTCCACGCCCTTAATAAGCATCTGTTCCTACGGAAACATACTGGGGTTTATAGATTATTTCTCTGGGTGCTCTCTGGGAGTTATACACACTTTCAGTTCTTCTCAATTCCCAAATTTATTTACCCCTTTGACTTACTGGGGAGATGATTTAGACAGCCCTCCCATCCAAAGGAAGGTTGTTCTGCTGCTGCTGTCAAGATGCAAGCACTGATGCGGCAGAACAGTGTTGCTTCCTGCACTTCAATGACCAACTGCGATTTCTTTGATTTATGAATAATTCCTTTTCAAGTCTGTGTAAAAATGTTAGAGCAGAAATTTCAGTGACTCCATTTACATTTATAAAAACAGATGCATTTTTTAGGGTAACCTGGAGATTATCAAATATACTTGATATTAATACGAAAATGAGATAAATGTATTTAGCTCATTACGTGACCTCATAGACAAATATCAAACACTTCCATTAGCCCTGCTGAGACGGCAGCTGTTTTGGAGTGACTGTCCCCTAAACCTCGCTTTAGTAGGTACCATAGTAACTTGTAAACTGGAAAATCTAGTAGTGCCACCACCTAGTTAAGCAAGAAGCACTGGAATAACCCCAATAGAGCAGCAGGAATTTGAAAGAAATTATGAACTGTAGAAATCCAGACTAGGATTTTGCAAGGTGTAAGCCTCAAATGCACTGGGAAGCATATTTTAGCACTCTGAAAACTCTGAAAAAAAGAATGTATGTATAAAAAGACATGTAGATTTTAAGTCTGTTTCTTTGCATCTGTTTGTAATTTGGGTACTGCAGACACAGAAACTACATCTCAAGAGATGTTTCTTTTTTAATGAGGGAAGTCTAAATGGGGGAGTACAAAAATGACCAGCCATGTCTATGACCTGCATTAGCTGTTTTTTTGATAGGCTTACTATTAGTTCATCACATTTGAGTTTCTTTACAAAACAGCAGATGAGGTCTGCAGAGTAGAGCTCTAGAAAAATATTATCAGAAAACATGGAAACTCAGGTAAACGACAATGATCTCATGTATCTTTACACAAACTGACTGAAGACTTAAAAGAAATCATTCATATACTGTATTAAAAGATCCTTAATACTACTCATGATTATTAATCTTCAATGGACTTGCAGTGGTATTTGAGGGATCGTTATTACTTTGCTTATTTGGATAAAGACACTTTTTTTCTGCAAGAAAATATGCTAAAGCATGACTATTAAGCTATTTCAGTACAAATACCCTTCATGTTCTACCCAAGTAATCATCTGATGAATAATATAATCTTAGAAAGTTTACAATAACACAAAATAAATATGGTATGTGTAATGATGTTGCAAATTAAGGCTACCCAGCAGAAACCATTTACTTTTTTCTAACATTAGCATGAAAATAAAACCCAACTGAGATTTCTTTCAGCCTTTCCCTGCAGGACCAGCTATACCTCCTTTAAAGTGAACTTTCAGGATAATAAAGCAATGGCATGATGAATATTCTAAAAGGTCAATACTAATTAACTGCATTAATGTATTTTACATAGAAATGGCTGTTTGAGGACACACTGATTTTTTTCACATGTGTATCAGCAGAAGTTCCTTCAGGAGGATTTCTGTGAGAAACAACTTGAAGGAAGGCAGTTGGAGTACAGAGCTTTATGAACACTGTAGTACATTTGGTGCGCATGTGTGTATGTTTGTGTGTGTGTGTATCCATATATATAAATATGTTATGGCATGTTTGCTCAGGCCATTAGTTTAAGTGTCAACATTTTCAAAGAAAACAACTCATATCCCCATACAAACAACACCAGCATTGAAGGAAATCAAACATCTGCCCAGATGCTGGGAAGTTAGCTCCTGTGCTGGCTGAACTCTGACTTGCAAACTTCATCTAAACACTTTGTATGGGTTCAGCTACAAAGAAGCTGTTACTACAAATGACCCATCGTGTTGTCAATTTCCCTCTCAAAGAGAGGGGGCTTTCCACCTCAAAATGGTCTAGCTGTCTGTGACGGACAAGTAAAACCAGTTCCTGTGCTGGCATTGTGCGTTATCTTTAGCAAGCAGGGCACCGCAACACGTGGTTCTGTAGCACAAAGCACTTTCTGCTGAGGTTTTGGGAGTTTTTACTACAGAATCTTGCGGTACATGTGAGATTTGCAGAAAAACATCTGGTTAAGTTTCAGCCTTCACTTCCTACGCTCCAGCGCTGTTTCCATGACAGTAATGAAAACATTGAAAGGTGGGATGGTCAGAACATCTCCTTCAAAATAATAATTTTAATCCTAAATAAAATACTAATGTAGATGTGCCTGTCGTGAAGGCATTACATTCAGTCGTTCTTAAAATTGACCTGTCTCAAGGCCCTTAAAAGATGCAAGAAGCTATGAACTTTTCTGTTAATATGAGTCTTACACAACTCCATCCATGCACCCTTCACAACTCATTCCAGAACTCAGTACCACTCAAAAAGGAAGGAAGAAATAGTTTGAAACAGCTTCAAAAGCACTAAGTCTTTGCCCCACCATCTTTTGTAGCTAACAGACGAGTTATAATTTTTGCTTTGCCTCATCCCAGCCACAAAAGCTTCTCAGACCTATTTCCCCCCCTGTCATTCTTCTGGCCTTCCAAGTGACAAGAGACTGGTTAACAGCACCCAAAGTCTATCCATACATTAAAAGTTACAGAAGGTATCACTTGATTCCTGAAGAAGCGTCTGTAATTTGCCTTATTCCTCTTATGGTAAGCTTTATAGAGTGGCTTTGACTATTCTTTGTACATACAACCTTGAAAAAAACAGCAGTTTGAAAGTTGTAAAGCCAGAAAAGGGCTACAAAAACGATGAAGGGACTAGAGCATCTCTCATGGAAGGGAAGACACCTGGGACTGTTGAGCCGGGAGAAGAGAAGGTCCAAGAGGGATCTCCTCAACGTGCACAAATCTTTGAAGGGAGGGTGTAAAAGAGGAGGGAGCCGGGCTCTGCTCAGTGGTGCCCAGGGACAGGACCAGAGGCAACGGGCACAAACTGAAACACGGGACGTTCCCTCTGGACATCAGGAAACATTTTAACTGCGAGGGTGGCCGAGCACTGGCACAGGTTGCCCAGAGACTGTTGTGGAGTTTTCATTCTCGGAGATATTGAAAATCCAACCGGACATGGATGTGAGCAACCTACTGTAGCTGACCCTGGTTTAAGAAGTGGGGTTGGACTAGACGATCTCCAAAGGCACCTTCCAACCTCAAATATTCTGTGATTTCCTTAAGAACCTTCTGTGATTCATGTCAACTTTGCTCATTTCTCTCTTCCTCCATTCCTGTTCTCATGCAAAATGGTGTGAATTTTCCTTCTTCAGCAGAATAAGGCATGTTTTGGCTGAGAAAATGATTTTGATTGATAATCCTTATTTGCAGCAATGTAACTCAGGCCTCACACTCTCAGCTGTAGGGCGGCCACTGCTGTGGGTTTATCAAGAGTTTTATAGTATTTAATGTTTTTCTTAGACTCACTGACATAATCACAGCAGCTTTCTTTGAAAAAAGGATCAATCAACTCAACTGCATACAAAACTTGTTAATGTGCAATTTAAATGCCTAAAAAGGAAAAATTTCTCTTAATGGTCCAATTTAAGATTTTAAAAAATCTTACTAGTTGCCTGGTATTCTGATTCTGGAGACAGAAGCCAACTGTCCAGTTTCACCAACACTGGAACAGCTGTTAACTCTTCTAGCGAGCCCTTCAAAGACTTCAAAATATATTCTCCTGCACATAAGGAGCACCTAACTTCCATCTGCAAACAAACTTATTTACAGTAGCTTTTAGCCTTTTAGCATGAGTTCGCTCTCCTTAGTTGGAAAATCTTTTCCTCACTTTACTGTCCTAAGGCCAACTACAGTTGTTACAACTCTAGAAATACAGTACTTCAAGGGTCAGAACAAGCTTAGCATGTTGGGCATCTGGAGGCTGCTTTTATTTCCTTAGCATTTGCAAGTACTAGCCAGTTTAAGGGGTGTTTTTGGAGAAGGAAAACAACATGCAAACAGTCAATATTAATTCTTGCTACACCAGGAGGATATATACTAAGGAAGAATGGATTTCCCTTCTGCAACCCAATGTTTATTTCAGATTACTGGAGGAAGGGTCATCTAAAAAGCTGCTTACAAAATGGAAGGAATGAACTATTATTTCAATCAAAACCAAATATTTTTCCTCAAATGCTGCTTTTTCTTTATAGAGGTGTATTTTTTATACTTCTTCAGCTGGCTTCTGGCAATAAATGCAAACAAAACCAAGAAGTAACACTGCTATAGTTTCTTCAGAGACTAAATGAGCTTTCTCTTTAGATGATCACAGTGGGAAGTTTCATATTTTTCAGACATCTACTTGGCAAAATAACAATCAACTTATTTAGCTCATATATAATATTTACCACTGTATTTTAGGCTGACTAGTCAATAAAGCCTCCGTTCCATAAAAACTGAAGGAACCATTAAAATGATATAAAAAGTATAGACATGACATAAAAAAAGGCCTAAAAATTTTTTTTTTTTCCTCTGAATGGAGTATATGTCTCTGCATTCTTTAAACAGACAGAACATGAATCACTTTCTAGAAAGCTTCTCTTTATTGGATAAAAGTATAAATAATGCCAGTGCCAAATCTTAAGGCAAAAGGAAAGTAAGAGTCACATTCTTCTTCGGAAATAGTACCTTTGTCCTAATGATAGCTATTGAATCTAACAGCTAAATGTCAAAGAACAGAGAAAGAAGAAGAGAAAGAAGATTTAGCATTAAAATCTACAGACAAAAAGGACATTTTCATCATTCATTTCAGCAAAGTTCCTTTACTGTTTTCTTAAATTCTGGCCTTGCTAGAGGAGGGTATTTTTATTTATGTATCACTATAGCAGTCAATATAGTAGAAAAAGGAGAATATAGTAGAAAATGGAGCAAAAATCAACTGTTCGTTGTCAGGGAAAGTAACTGTTCCATAGTTCTTCTCCATTCTCACTACAGAGTAATACAAGAAAAGCAGGGAAGATGATAGAAAAAATGCCAACCCAAAATACTGCTGAGTGGTTTGGTTCAAGAGATGGGTTGGAGGCTACTGGCTAAAAATCTTATACTTGACTTAAGAGTGTAAAGAGCCAAGTCTACCTCATTTTTGTGAGCTGATAGTGTCCTGAATAATTTTCCTCTTGTATATATTGACCAGCTTCTCTCATTTGACATCTCTTAATCTGTATGCAATTATATGGGATTTACAGTGATTTATTTTTTTTCCAACTAAAATTGTGACTGTCATGTGAGGACACTTGCATGAACAGCATGTACACGTAGTTTTTCTTAGATCTCTTTCTACCCATCCTTCAGCACGGGAAACCAGTTTGGTCATTTACTTCTCTGGCTGAGTAAAAAACAGTATAAGCCTTAACTTCCATAGGAGGACCCAGACATTAGGAAGCGAAGACTCCACCACTGAACGGTCTCCTGACATTGTAACTGAGACCTGCAGAGTGAGAATACCAGATTCATGCTTCTGGATGACAAGTTTAAGCCCTGAGGAAAAAGGGAAAAATGCATTTGATGGTGCTCTGATTGCTTCAAGTTTCACACACCACAAACTACCACTCCCATAATCAATCTTTGCCCCAAAGCAGCTCAGACTAGTAGTAATGGGAACACTGCTAAAGCAGATGGGGAGATCTGTAAGGACCATTTCAAGGCTATGCTATTTATTAATCACTCAAATTCATAAGTGTTAAATTCAACTACAAATTTAAAAATAAAACTAGAAAATACAATGTTTCCTGATAGCGCAGTGTTCAACTTCATCCACTTCCCTCATGTTATGAAGCCAAGACTACACAAATCTTAACAAAGCTGCAATTTTGTTGTTCATGTTTTCAGATATATTTCTACAGGAAACCAAATGGAGATTTTTAAATGAATCATTAAGGTATGATATCACTTGTAAAAATAACTTTTTTAGAGAATTAAATTAGTTTTGTTTAAGGCAGAGTTGGTTCTTACTCATATTTCTTAAAACTATCTGTTAAACAATCTTTCTTGCTGTTTTTTGCAATCTGTCTGCTATACTGAGTCCAATGTCAGTATTTCTGATAAGGTCACAGATTTTATAGGACTATTATTACAGAACGATTAATTTCCTTTGGTTCCCATTCTAGCTGAATTACATTAAAACCACTCGCTTTTAAGTGTGGAATGCAACAGACACACTATTCATGATCTTTCCCCTGAATGTAAACCCCAAAATCTTGAAAATGTGCGAAATACATTCAGATAAAATACTGAAAAGTAAACAAAAACCCCTCCTCTAAGATAAAAAGACCTCCATATTTCATGTTACCTAGGGTGATAAAGCCAAGAAAATGTAATGTTTGGCTGTTTTTTCTCTCTGGTGCATTCAACAGGGTTCGAGTTTTGCTACCAAAAAAAATAATAAAAAAATTCATAATTTCTAGTAGTGCTCTATGAATTGCTTCAGATTCTGCCCTTATGCCCCAACAGAAAGGAAGACTCAGTGAACCGATGTAAATCCTAGATACACTTAAGTCACTGACAATTTTGTGTAGGCCAAGACTCTATCCTTAATCTCTAGCCATTACATTTATTTTGGAAAATAAAAGGTACTATGTCACCGAAGTAACAATTTTGAGAAATGAAGAAAGAAAGAAAAATATTTAATGAATTAATAGTTATCAGAGTTCACAGGCCATATAATCTCTAATTTTGACCGAGGACACAGCAAATCTGCAAATTTAGAAGTCAGTGTTAGCACACCCCACAAATGGAAAAACAGAAAATACTGCACCATCCTTAAGCATGCTAGAGGCATTTTACCACTTGTTATCTCGCCATGAATTTTTATAAAGAAAATCTGTATTTCTGAGGTATATTGAATGATACCTGCTGCTTATTATTACTAGGTCATATTTATGTGCCCTCCAGACACAGCATGTTTACCTATTCCCTACATTTGTAAGTCACCCCAATTGAAATCAAGAATGAGGCTGCATTTGTCCAGTTGCAATATTCTACTCCTCTGGCAAAATGAGGATGTCTTGAGAGACAGTAGTCATTTATGACACTACTTACATCTTTCATTTCTCGGAGCTATCTAATCATGCCTTCAGAGCAGAGTCTCATGAGTGACAGGTTTGAGAACTTCTCCAGGCTCAGGTCAGTAGACAAATAGCCTCAACAAGATGCTAGCAAAATACATTAAAAATACATCTCTCAGTGAAAGTGTGAAATCCAAATGTCTTCTCAGTTTATCTGGAATATTCAGGATAGTCTGAAAGGCCTGATGTATATCATGAAAGATATTTCTACTGCTGACATCCAGGAGCCTGCCAAGTCTGTGTATCCAACAGCTCCCTTTGCCCTTACGCTTTCCTTTCACAGCAAAGCATCATTATGACCACACGTGGTCTACTCTTGTTAGTAACTATGCTTATAATACTCTTCTAGGATGGTTAAATAATGGTTGCGTACAGGCATCCAAAGCATTTTCTGAAGCATCAAGAAATAAAGTGAGAAAAATTGCATGTGGTGATTCTTTAAAATCTTGTGAGTTACATTTGACAACACTTCAGGCATCTTAGAACTGTTCTTCAATGAAAAACATGAGGGGAAAAAAATGAAAAAAAATTTATGGGCAGACATTTTTGCGGATGACTCTGCACATGATTTTCATACCTTGCACCCTCATCCTGACATTCTGAATAATTTTATTTCATGATTAATATTATACAGAAGCATTCTGTGAAATTTTCCCTCACATTACATTCCTCTAATAGTGATAGCTTACCATTATTTAGTATAAAATCAGTCTACATTATGTATAAACAAAAGTTCTGAGATGTCATCATTATGTAAAGACTTCATATATATGAAGAGACTTAGGTTAGAAGGCTTGCTGGAGCTGTTATTTATATTTTACTCACTGAAATAAGAAATAAAATCTTTATTGTCATAGAAACACTTTTTTTTTTTCTTTAACCACGTCCATGCATACAACAATTTGAATGATGATGAGTATCCCAATTGGATGTATATTGTGCATTTTTAGACTGCTTAAAGAATCATGCTGTTTCATCTGGTTTTTTTGATTGATAGCTACTCTGTAATTAGGGTGTGTTCTGAAATGACCTCAAATGGACCATAAACTCCTGACTTTCTGTATTATCTGTAAACAGTTGTATTAATTATACCCAGTTCTGTATTTTATACTCTTTGCATTTGCTATGAAGTTTTTGTACGTAGATTCACAAATCATTTATATTTGAAGACCTTCAATGTAGGCTTTGTACAATTCCCTTCTCTTTTTTTATTTGACTCTCTTTTATAAACTGTCATGAACGGAAAAAGTGGGGAGGACATTTGGAGAAGATTACAGACATGAAAATATTTTGGTTTGAGAGATAACTCTAAAATGTTGCTATTTGCTCTTTTTAGCTGCTGTTCCTGGGACATGTTTTCAATTACTGTTGTGAAGACAAATTAACTTCATGGTAGAAAGGCTGTGAACAAATATCTGTGTCCATGAAGCACTCGGTCATGAATTTGGAGGTCTCAGTTATCCCAGATTTGATTGATAGGAAAGGCTGAGCATGCATATCTGGCTGACCCATGCACAGTGTTTTTGTAGACCTTACTGGAGGCTGGCATTTACATATGCAAACCCCTAACAAATTAGTGGAGGAAACTCATGTACAGAAGGCTAATTGGAGAACAGCTCATAGTACATGAAACTTTTCTCATAATGTTTTCTGTCAAGTTTTAACTCATAACGGATATGGATGTGCACATAGTTCCAGATGGCTGAAAATGGAATTGAATGGAGCGGTAAAGAAATATAACTGTACAGTTTGCAGTCCAAGATGTAGCTCACATTTGTATTCAAATCTAGCCATGATGACACAAGATGATGCACAGTGCATTATGAAGAGTCTACCTGCTTCTTAGTCAAATTTTGCAACCTGTGCTAAGCTCTTCATTGCCAGAGGACAAGATTAAGATGACCCAACAGTTTCAGAATAGTTCATGATGCACAGTCTTCTTTAATGGTAACCTAAAATCCTGCTTCTAATAAAAAAAAAAAAAAAATGGAAATACACAGAAATAAAAAATATTTTTTTTATCTAAGATGAGAGGCATAGAATTACCATCTAGCAAGACAGATTTTTTTTAAATAAGCTTTTTTTATTACAGTCTAGAATAACACAAGATAAGGAAAAATAAAAGGGCAGACCATTTCGGGGAGCTGAGACTGAGAAATTCTCTGTTTATATAACTTTCAAGGAAAGATAATGAAATAAATATCCTCTGGCTGATTTGGAAAAAAAAAAAAAAAAAGGTATAAAATCAATTTGTGTAATACTGTGCAGAGTACACAGCTGCTGTGGACCCATATGTTTTATTACACTTCTGTAGTGACTTTAACATGTCACTAGCCTAGAGGTGCTAGACTGCATAAGTGAACAGTAGACATATCCTTACATAAATGAGATGAGAAAAAACTAAAGCAGCAATAAACATTAGTTCATCTGATTAACACTGTGGCCAGAAGGCGTTAGGGACAAACACGCACACGATGAAGTTCTGAAGCAGCTCTCTGCATTTAAGAGTCCTTATAATATTTATGACATTTATTATATGGAAGAAAAAATATTCTTAGAAAATTTAATAATTTACATTCACATAATAATTCACATAATTTAAATATTATTTCTATCTCTTTTCCTTACCAATATATGTTTGAACTTTTTTCACTGTGACCTTAACTGACCCATTTTTTGGTACTCAGGAGAAATTAATCACTATGCAAAGGTGCCTGATTTCCCTGAATAGACAAAAAAAAGAGACAGCAACTGGATATTCTGGATCAGTTTTCAGTGTCCTTTGGGGTTCCTTGATATTTCATTAATGACTGGAGGAATCAAAATTCCTCCAAAATCATGATGCTGAGGCTAAAGATCTCTGTCTCTCAGATGCTGCGGTTGGTAGAAAAATAGAAACAGTATTACTGTTCATGTTTAAAACTGAAGCTTATCGGGATGAAATAATCTAAACCAGTTAGAATTACTGTAGGCCTAAAGTAGGCAACCTGAATGAACCCAACTGTGTCCAGTAACAAGAAACCCCAGCCCTTTTCAAAGCAGTTGTGTCTATTCAATATTTCTGTAGCTTAGCTGCTTTACAATTTTCATATTAGTTTTCCCAAGCATGATGTAACTGCATTCCTTTCCTTATCTGCTTAAGTTCTTACACCATGCATATCACTGTGGGAAAAGTCATGTTATATATAAATGATGCAAACAATACAAAAAACCCCAATATAAAACTGTATCTCTGACTGAGGCAGAAAGCCTGACCACAGATCTGCTCCTGGTAAAGACTAATGCAGCGTGTGTCAAATTAATGCCATCTCGGGTGCAACTTGGCTCCAGCTTACAAACCCTAGTGCTTGACTCATCTACCTAAAAACAGGCATGTAGAGCCATGTGAGAGACCCTGGAGTACCTGAGCTAGCCAAAGATAGGACAGAGGTGCAACGTGAGCAACGAGACTTCTGGACTGGCAGCTGGAGGCCAGCTGTGATGCCCCAGGAAATCAAAATGGCATTAAACTACTGACTGCTTAGTTGAGTGACTGATTGACATACTCAGAGAAGACTGGAGACCTATTTGGCTTACCCCAAAGCAGATAACTCTACACAGGTTGCTGAATTCTAATACAGGAAAATAACACGCTCGAAGAGAAAACTGGAATTCTTTGTGGGTGTTATATTTTTTCTGCTTTGATATGAACACACAATGCTGCTCAGTGGTACATACTTTATCAATACAGCATGCAGAAATAATATTTTGGTACAGCTTATGTAGGTAATCCTATATATCTGCTAAAGCTTAGATATACACATGACATATACCATGGATATATCAAGACTAAGGCCAGTTATAACAATAGTACATCTATGATGATAGTTTGATCCGGATATTGGTTTCATCTAATAATATTAGTGTGACTTGGAAAGACAACTATGTTAAGACTAATACACGCCTGTGAATTAATGTTGTTATACTCGAGACCCATGTCTTCAGTTATGTGCCTGGAAAACATATTTTTTCATACTGATCTCTACTGCTGATATCTATCACTATTAAAATATTTGGAAATGAAAAAGCAACTTAAGCTTTTTAACCATGTGATGAACATTTCCAAGACATTAACCCTGAAAAAGAAAGATTAAGACGGACAATTTTCTGATGTTATCTAAACAACCTTGGGTCATCATCAAAGTGTGGGCAATGAGACCTTATTGGTACGTACCTACTTTCATAGCATTTATGTCACTATTGGGCTTTGGCTGGGATAGAGTTAATTTTCTTCATCGTAGCCGGTTTGGAGGTATGTTTTGGATTTGTGCTGAAAACAGTGTTGATAACACAGGGATGTTTTAGCTGTTGCTGATCAGGGCTTACCCAGAGCCAAGGGCTCTTCTGCTTCTCCCCCCACCCCACCAGCGAGCAGGCTGGGGGGGCACAAGGAGCTGGGAGGGGACACAGCCGGGACAGCTGACCCCGACTGACCCGAGGCATATCCCACACCATATGGCGTCATGGTCAGCATATAAAGCTGGGGGAAGGAGGACAGGGAGGATGTTAGGAGTGATGGCCTTCGTCTTCCCAAGCCACCGTTACGTGTGATGGAGCCCTGCTTTCCTGGAGATGGCGGAACTCCTACCTGCCCGTGAAAAGTGGGGAATGAATTCCTTGGTTTGCTTTGCTTGTGTGCACATGGCTTTTGCTTTACCTATAAAACTGTCTTTATCTCAACCCATGAGTTTTCTCACTTTTACCTTTCTGATTCTCATCCCCATCCCACCGCAGGGGAGCGAGCGAGTTGTTCTATGGGGCTCAGTCACCTACCAGGGTCAAACCACAACAATAACACATTCACCTTATTTCTACAGCGAGAGGATTAAATTTGGAACAAATTTTGTGTTGGATTTATTAATTAATTGTGTCAGAAGTGAATTTAATTCTAAATATTTCAGCAATCTGAAGAAAAGAGACAGCATTTTAAAAAGAGGCATGTAACAAAACAGGTTTGTGTTTCCTGTCTGTCATGGAAAACATACTTTGTTCTTGATTACTGCTTATTTTCAGTTTAGAACTGGGGCTATCTATCCAACAAAACTCTGGGATAACATTTTGGCTCTAACAAAGACAAAGGCAAGAAATGTCTGTCAGTTTCCAAGATGCAGAAGTTTTACTTACTTATGAGATTTTCTTTCTGAAGAACAAATCCCAGACATTTCTAACCCTGGCATGTTGTGAGATATTTACCACAGTTCAAACTATCTTACACACACACATACATTATACGTATATTTTATACATATGTATATATTTTACACATATTAGAATATGTATTTTATACATATATATAAGTATTTTAACTTGCCTTTCCATTAGTCATTTTATAGAAGTTAAATAAGCTTGAATTATTGAAGGGACTAAGGAAAGCAAAAATTTTAGCAACTGAAAAGAAATATTGTTAATTATTGTCATAAAAGGTTCTATGAACAAAATATTTGATGCTGTTTTACAGCATGTATGCGTAATTTCATTTGACATATGAATCAGTGAAGCATACAAAATACCAAAGGAAGGTATTTTCAAAGAACATCTTGCATCTGCAGTTCTGTAACAATGCTACAACAGGTAGCAAGAGGTCTTCTTCATAAAGTTATATTAATAGCTGAGGTGGCGTTTTTGTGTCAAGGCATTTTAATGCAATTATGTTTGCATAGCTGCTGTGATGCCTGTGAAGCCAGACTGTATAGGTTAGACACTTCTTAATGTCTCTTGATTTCATGCTTATGTTTTACGTGATTGGTCAACTGTGATCACAGAACATGTCACCTTCCATTCAATGAGTCTTACTTTTTAATTTAGGTAAGCATGGGTGTGTCTATATATATCTGTAGTGTGTAAGAAATGTGTATGTAATATATATATTGTATGTATGTGTATATAAATAATGTGTAAGAAATACATATACACACATTTTAAAAGTGGGAAAAATTATGTATAAAAATCAAATTCTGATATCGTATTGCTTTCTTCTTTCTGATGAACAACGTGTACTTTCAGAAGGTGATCTGCTAATCTACCGTAACATGAAAGGAAATCTAGGCCTTTCAAGGCATTTTTACTCTTTTCAAGGATTTGCTTGCTGTATATCTTTGACTTAGAAAAGGAATCTGATAATCAGTATTACGTATTTAGTGATCTCAAATATGTAGCACGTCTTTATCATGTAGCTGGATTCCAGCTGCTAATACAGCTGCAGTCAGAATTTGTTATGAACCTGGTCAAAACCTATCAAAGGTCTTTGCTTTTTGCCAAGCTTTTTGCTAAACTGCCCAATTTAGGCAATGACGATAATAGTCCACAGGGACAGATACTATATTTTACTTTTATCCTCCAAAATAAAATACAAGCCTGCTTATGTTAGCAGTACAGATATAAAGATGTTGAACATCTGGATTTGGGCACTGACCATTAGGCTAGTGCAAAAAGGAAGCGGTGGCTCAGAATCTGGGTCTGCCTCAGAATTCCTGTAAGTCCCCAAACCTTGTGTGAGGTCATCAGCCGAATCATGTATCTTACCTAGGTCATTGTACCTAGGCAAAAGTAATAAAACATGTTACTACTTATTAAAGATCTATGCTAGAGAGAAGAATACCCCAACTTTTCCAAAACCACCACAAGATGCATGGGAACTACAAAAAAAAGTTAATGAACAGATAGGTCCTGATAATATAAAGTTACAAATCCTCCCAGGTCTTTTGAACTCTCTCGGTTATACATAACAGTGACTATTTTGTGATCTACTTGAATATTCACAGACATGGAAACAATACTGAGGTTATAGAACAGAAAGACGTTTAACTGTTATCATTAACACATTTAGCCTTTCTCATTTTAAATTCAGTTACTTACAGAGCTGCTTCTGTCACCAAGACACTCCTTCTGTTAGGCCTATTTTTGCCCTCCTATTTTACATTTTATGACTGAAAGAAGTTAGAAAAGAATGTAAAACAACTTGCAGAAGATGAACTTTGAGACGTTTTTTAATACCTCTTTGTCTTAGAATTACCAAAACTCCTTAAATGTAACATATTGCGAGCACAACAGTATATTATACAATTATTCTGATTTAATGTCCATCTTTCTAGAAATATTCTTCACGATCATGTTTGTCTTTTCCAGCTTACAAGCATCAGCAGAGACTGTTTGAAAAGCTTTTATCATAACTCCTTTTCCACTCCATTATGTGCAGTAGTGTGCTTTTTTTGAAAAACAATCACTATTATTCAAGTAGATGACCCCTAATTTCATTATCTTGCAATTTATGTATTAGACAGACTATGTCATTTTCTATAATTATAGCAAATTTGTTTTTAGTTGATGAGGTGTGTTCATCTGGTTTTGCTATAATTCCATTTTCAGATTAATGGTTTGGTGTTATACAAATCTCTGATGCTTTCCTAATTAAAACCTTTTCAGGTAAAATACACTTCATTACACTTACAGCAAACACGTTAATCCATCAGGATTACCTTATAGTCCAATGTTTCTGGACGACCGACAATTTGTTTAGAGTAATTTCAAAGTATTAATATGGAGCATTACAACCGAGGTTAACAAAGAATGTTTAAAAATACAATATGCAGTAATCTAATCAGTACAATGTGAGTTGAAACAAATTTTAGGCATTACTCCTATGGTAGTTTTGACCAAAAAAAAGATTGTTTGCAGCTGGGCAGCTGATGTACACCAGTCGCTGATAAAAGTACACTGGCTGAGCTGGCTGACCTAACAAACAGGTTTATTCTAAGAACAGCTACTACTAATTCTCTTTTTCAGAGAAAGGAGTACTATTGCTGCTGGTAAAACATGGCCCCACTTTCCAGTTGTTTATGACAGTGGTCCAAGTTTCTCTCTTTGAGCAGTGTGCAGCCTCGGGAGACAGCAAAGAGTCGGGCAGCTACGTGGCCCCAGGGAGCTCCAAGTGTTTCTAATCCACATGACTAGCATCCTTCAGGGAAAACGTTTTTTTTTTTTCTGGGGATTACTGGAGAACCAATACTCGCCCACATATATTGCACCCTGCTGCAGCAGTAAGAGGAACCAGCAAGTGAAAGAAAGGCAATTCGAGGCCTGGTTTCCCGTCCTGGAGACTCCTCCAGAATGCCCAGCTCCCCGTGATGTCCCCGTGGGACCGAGGCATCGCCAGGTCTCCGGGCGTCCTGCCAAGGCAGCACAGGCATCACCCGACGGACACAGGCTGGCATTGGTATAGGCAGGGATGTCCACAGAACAGTTGCAACCTCATTTATTCCAGAAAAGAAAGAAAAGAGCACGATATGCAAGCAGCAGGCTATTTTTCCTGCCATTAAAATATATATTGCTCTCAGAGTCTGAATAATAATTTCTCATTTTCTTTGTATTTTGGATTTGTTAATAACGAGTTTGAAAGAGAATAATGGAGATAAATATCTTTAATTTTCTACTTCATTTTGCCTTCAGAATACTCAGGCTACCTGCACCTTTCTTCTTTTTACTACTAATTCCTGCCACATGGTAAATTGAATACAAAACTTGAGCAAAGGAACCATTTAAACAATTAGAAAGACCACAAGAACTTAGAAAGCAGAAATTTTTAAACAGCGCATTTACACAATCTTTGAACAGTAAAATTGCATCCAGATTCACTGGCCTAACCCTCAGACTCACCAAAACCCAATCAACTGCACTTCCAGATTAGAAACAAACTTTCATCTGAAATCACTGTCTAATCCAAGAGTGCACTGAAACCACTGCCAGCAATATGTGCTTGCATTGGCTAATTCATTCCTTGTATTCTGCAACTGAAATTTGTCCATCTGGTAGTTCTTATCTTCTGCATATTTTGGGGACCTTCTTTTTCCATCTGTGTTTTTACAGCACCAATTGAAATTGGATCATGTTGCTCAGTTCATGCTATTAAACACTACGAAAATGTAAATAACGATTTACTATATTAAACAGTCTTACAGAACAAGGTCAAGTTTCCAAACAGGTTTTCAGGAAGGAAAAAAGGTTTCTTGGACTTCTGTGAATAACAATTTCCAAAAACCAACAATTTTGAACAAACATTTGAAAAAAGACTCGCTGACTGAGCAAAGAAACCTCACTAACCACCTTAAAACACTAAATGAGTAGCGATTTCACCTGAAATATCCAAACTGCCAGGATTTAAGAACAGAGATGACTGCTCCAAAGCAAAGGTGGAAGGAAAAAGGTGAAGCTTACACTTTAATATTTTGGCACCGTGAGATCTTTTGCATCCCAACAGAGACCTTCCTCCTTCAGAGCCTTCATAACACAGAGTTTGAACATCATGGTTTGGGGAGACACCAACAGAGGGTTTAACATAATGTGAGAACAGGTGGACATTTCATACACCCTAACTTTTATGTATTTTTTAGGCAGGCACTTTCCAAACTTGTCTGCATTGCAGTGCTGGAAGCAAGATGCAGAACTAGAGTCTGAATGCGAGGGGGTTTATTGGACCTTACTAAAGCTGGATATTTATGATATCAGCCTCTGGTATATGGAATGATTACCTAGCCTTTCCTCCTCTGATGTCAGAGAAAAACTACTGGGATGGATTTTAAATTGTATTACTCAAAATAAAGTAAAATGGAAACATGAAAACAACCTTAGATAAATTGCTTCAACGGCCTGCTAAACTTGACAGCACAGGAAATAGTGTAGAGCCAGTTTTGGTTCCCTGTCCCACTGCCTCAGAGCATCTTTCTTGCACACTCTATCTTCTAATTTTCAAGTGTACATTTTTTACATTTACAGAAAAACAATATTAAAAATAAAAAAATACAGCTTCTCCTAGAAAACAGGTGAGGACTGGAACTGGATTAAAAGGACTGGCAGAGTTGCTTGTGAAGAGCCTTCCTGACCTATACTTACAACTGTATTCTCAGAAGCCAGTTTTGGTTTTTTCCTAATGTTTTCTCATAAATAAATATGTGCTATTATATTTAAATTACACAATAATCTGTTGCCTTTTATACATCTATTTTTTCCTTTTAAATACACAAATGAATGGCTCCTTTAATAGCATGTTAATTTATCATTTTGGTAAGGCTTCAATATAATTATATTAACTTATTTGAACATCTACATTACCTAAAGTGAGCTATAACTACAACCTCTTAATATTGAAAGCAAAGCAGCAGCTCATTTTGTGAGGCAGTAGATTAACGTTAGTTCCAGTCCTTCTCAGTTCACATTTTTCAGAGCAAGTACTCTCCCTGACAGTCTACTCAATCGAGTACTCCCCCTGACAGTCTACTCAATTTTTACTGTTATGCTCTGGGAACTGCACATATACCTTCGCTTGACTGTCTCCCAGACCCGTGGCTAATTGTATTTATTCATTGTGTGGTCTGTTGCCATCATCTTCTACCTTCTGGTTTCTAGTGAAGCAACTTTCTCAGAAATCTTCATTGCACGGAACATGGTCTTAGAATTATGATCTGAAAGTTTCTTTTTTCTCCTTTTCTTTCATTCTTTTCACAGCTCCCATGGCTACCATATTTGAACAGGCCTTATGAAAGCAAGACCATATATTTTCATTGTGGACACATAAAATGTCAATTGTTATCACAATTTGTTGAAAATGTTTGTACCGTGACCATATGGATTACTTTACACTTACATTGTGATTTCTTTAACTCTCAGGAGTACTTCATAGTACTTTATGTAGGAAGACTGTTATGATTATTTTATTAGTGCTGTAGTGGCCAATTGCAGCTATAAAAACCATATCAATATGCCTAACTAGGACAGAAAACTTTGAACAAAACTATTTCACCAATCTTCCTGAAGTGATCTCTGTCACATTAAAAAAATAAATAAATAAATTAGCTGTACATGTCCCTGCTGAAAAAATGCAAAATAATTACGTCTTCAATAAGAGACTTGATTTTCAGGTGTGCTGTGCACTTGTAATATTCCCAAAGTTATGGAAAATAATAATTACTCAGGATATTTGAGAATTCATCAATGTAAGGTACTTTGCCATTTTATTTTTTTTTTTAATCTGAACTTTCTTTTTGGATGGCTTCAAAAATACCTTCAAAAAAACCTTCCAAAGGTCTATTGTTGCAAACTTGCCTTTGCTGTAAACTTATTTCATTTTTATATTTTAATTAATATTGATCTTTATGTAGAACTATAACTACTATTTAAATCTACAACTACTACCACAACTCATGTATATAAAATATAAGTTTCTTAGCAAATATTTTGAGTTACTTCTCTGTACTTCTCACATTGTAATTTGAAACTTTAAAACAAAAGACATACAGACACATCTCTTCTTGAAATTCAATAGCAAGAATAAGATCGCTACTTGTTCCATGTTCTGTAAAATTCCTGTCCCTTTAACTCTCTTCTCCTTAACCCTTGTTTTCTATCTCACGAGAAAGCAGATTTTCACTAATGTTGCCCCAAAGGCTGCTGAGAGTTGTCACTGACCAAATGTTGCTTTCACAGCTTCTGCTCCTCCCTTAAGTCCCGCCAGAGACATGTTTTGACTAATTTAAACACTCCTCGGTTCCCAGAGAAAACTGAGAAACATATTTTCAGGATTCTGTAGCCTTTTTAGTACAGCCATCAGGCTTGCCCTTGTTCCTAAATAATAATTGTGGTATCCTCCTCTTGATGATGTAGATAAGTAGTTTCCTCTTAAAGCCAGCAAAAAAACAAACACAGGTAACACAGGGCGCTTCCACCTGGAGAACCAAGACACTGGAGGGAACCTTGGCTCTGTTGAGCACAACAACACAAACCACTCTATTTAGCCCTATAACCCGTTTCCAGCAACGGCTAAAATCAAACTATGAATTCGGTAAGCATATAGGGAGACACTTGTAACACTCAATCCATCCTTGCGTTTCTGCAGCGTACAGATTTCCTGATTCAGGGATGACACCTCTGCATTTATTTCATTAACTTCAGGGATTGCCCCTTGCACCCCTGTACAGTTGGGTATCCACAATGCCCTATGGCAAACAGTTTTACCGGTTACAAAGTAACCAATGACCAACATCTTTCTTTTTTTATACTGATATTTTATCTGAAATTTTTTATTTTTTTGTTTGTTTGGTTTGGTTTGGTTTGGTTTTTTTTTTAAATCTTTAAGTTCCACTGAGGCCCCTATGGCAGGAGCAGCCAAGGGATGGTAGCGTTTCAGAAGAGTGTTCAGCTCTGCCAGAAACTTCTGATACGGGAAAGGAGCAACCCAAGCCAAGGGCTTAACCTCATTAGCCAGCTGACACTAAAATTACAGGCCTGTTTCGTCTTCACGAAGAATTTGCATCAGATTACGGCAGGTGAGCACCCTGTCGGCAGCTGCCCTGGGCCACTCACCGGCTCGCTGTGTCCCACAGGGGAGCACAGGCACCCTGCAAGACACCGACCCCCCATTTATTGGGTCACATCCTGGCTCCCCCACTGCCCAAACACAGCACAAACTTCTGAAGAAAATCAGGGCACATTCGGTACCCTGCGGTACCCAATTTGGAGGCATTTACCGATGCAAAATCATTTATGCAAAACAGTTCAGGTGTAATCAGTGTTTAAAGGTCCCAGATCACCCAAAATTACCCATAGGACACTCAAATCATATTGAAGAAGTTTTTCAGAGGAAACCAAGCATGTTACTGCAACGTAAGAAAACGTTCAAAACACTGATTACATATTCTCATGCATTTTATTTTTACTGGGCTTAATTAAAGTAAATTTATTTCTATTATCCTTGTTTGGTAAATCCCAATTCTATTTTACAGACAAACAGACTGGGTCATGAAAAAATTCAGTAATGGAAATAAAATTTGATCCCAAAAGTTCTTATATTAATTCTCATAGTTATCAAACTGCTAAAAACTCAGAAAAAGTACTGACAAGTGAAAAATGACAAATAGTTCTTCATTCTAGTTAAGGGGAGATAACTCGTATGTCAAGGACTTTAACTCCCACTGAGCTCCCTTTGAGAAAAGCTCTTAACAGTGGGTGTTTGGATCATTTTTAATTAAAATGTGAATTTTCTTTGTAGCTCTGGTCTGACTTCATGATTGGTTTTGCTTCTTACAATCACTCACATTTAACACACAGGCAAGGTTCTTCTACAAAACGTGATGCATGCCCATTTATTTTAAAAAGGTTTCTTAAAGAATAGACTAGAATCTCACACTGAGTTGTTTATGATGTCCATTCTTAGTGAACTCAGGAGGATGTTACTTCATGTAGTTGAAAGACAGTCTACACACAATGTCTGATCGTTTCAGTAACTGAATTTTCAAAAGTTCACTCAGTTGTTCAAATGTTGGTTTACTGTTGTATGTAGTATTTACCCTAATAGGGAGAGAATGATATTATAGTGGTGCATAGACATAAGAATAATAAAGTATCCAACAGCAAATCAATGGGTGATCTGTCTCACACTACAAAAAAAGCAGTATCCGATTGCTTGAAAACTCCTACAGCTCTTGTAGTGCTATTTTTCCCTTGCATATAAAAATACTCTCTCACTTTAGAATATTCAGATGTTATAACCACAAATGTCCATACCCGGCACATCAAGAAGACTGGTAAGAAAAACTCAAAAGCCCGCCTATGATGTACTTGCCTGAATTTAAAATTAATGCAATTACACAAACTGGTGAAGTCATTCTTGCCTTTCATCAGCATCAGAGCAGAACTGGACCCCACGACCGATGCTGTGTGCTCAGAAATACCAACAGTGCCACAGTACAGCAGCGTTTCTCATCAGTGCAAAGCAGCTCATCACTCATCACCTATCAGCCATTCTCAGAAGTAACAGTGACATTGAGCCTCATAAAAAATATCAAAACAGGCATCGCGCCTGAAGAGACATACACCTGAGAAGAGAGGGAAGCAGGCAGCTCCTCTTTATTCCACAGGCTATTGACCAAGATCAGTGTGTCAAGCTCATGTCTCCTGTTTCTGCTGCAAACCAGCAGACATTCGTGATAACAGCATTTTGCTCAAGTGAATCTGACCTGTACATTGTCAAGTGACAGCATTCTAGCATCACTGGGTCTAACAATTCAATATAATGACAAAACCAGGGATGCGTATTGGCAATGTTCTAAAATAGCTTTATGTGGAACTTCCCTCCTATGAATCAAATTAAACTTTTATTAATCTTTAAGGTACTGGAATAATTTCAGATGTCATTGCTGACTATAAATTTATCAAAGCCCTTAAAACCAATTCAGACTAGCTTCTGATTTTGCACGGTACTGGAATATAAAAACCTGAGTTTGCACTACAAAACACATTTCCATTTTGCTGTTTCAAGTTTATTGGCCATAAATGTCAGATACACACAGTCCATCTTAATCAGACCCCCCTTAAATTATTTTTTATATAATCGGTTTATAATAAATCACTAGCCTGAGAATGACAATAACATCATATAGTTGAATCTGAATCTATTTTAGGGATTAGCATAATCTGTAATGACATGTCATGCATTTCATGTTAAAAATATTCTTGGAACTTTTGCTGGATCCCCCAAAGTACTTATCAGTTTGCAAAAACAAGCCCTCATAAAGAAAAATCTTCTTAGATTCACCTCTTCTGTGGTACAGGGAAATTTTCCAGATCAGATAAGAGAGACAGAAAGAGAGAGAAGGAGACAGAGATTCAGATGTTAGAGCCCTCCACAACACATCATCTGTGAAACTATGACTTAGTATTAACGGTGATCTCACTCTCATAAACACTGTAAGGATCCACTGGGTCAAATAACGTCACTCCTCAATTCACTTTTGGATTCTTGTCACGTGGTAATTAGCAGTCTAAATGTATTACCTGTCCGTATAGTGGACCAGCTCATTCCCTCCAAGACCCAAATCCCAGACACCATCCTTGGTATACTTCACGTAGACGGAGAGCTTCCTATTGGAAGTATGGACGCGGCTCCCTTGCTCTGTACGCTGCCCTTTCACATTATATCATCAGACTTTGAACCACTGCCCTTCTCAGGCCGCATCCCAAGACAGGGAAGGCAACGCCGACCACCCTGCTAAGAAAACGTCACTTTGCTGGGCTGCCAGCTGGGCCCTCACTTTATTTCGGGGACTCTGGAGAAACACCCAGGTGGCAGCGGTGGTGCCTAAGGACACGGGTGCCAGTGCACGGTTGCTCCTCCTGCAGCAGCACCACCGCCCTCCTGGTCGCACTCGGTGGGCACACAAAGGCTCTCCGCATCCCTTGGCGAGAGAACCGCGACCTCCTCCTGGGGCAGACACCTATAGAGAAGGAGAGGTGGCGATAGGGGAACTCACAGAAAATACAAACAGGCTAATAAGGGCTTTCCCTTTTACCTGTCGTGTTGAACTCCTGTGCCCTCTCTCATAATTTTGCAGATATTTTTGGACAAGGAACCCCAAGAATTTCTGGGTTTGATTGACACGCAATCACTAAACAAATGCATTAACTTTTTTGCTTTTGAAGTTTTTATTCACACCAAGCCTTCTGAAATTGCATAATGCAGATGCAACTTTTTTGCATTAAAAGATTAAATTCCTTTGCCTTAATTATTTTTCAAACCAATGACCTTCTTGTAATTTTAAACACCATCAAATACGATGTGTAAATACACATGAAGACCATCTTGTGAGATTTAGCAGCTGGGGACCAGATCCAAATACTTCTTGAAAAGGTCATGCTGCTTCTTCTGGCAAATGTACAGCTGATTATTAGTCTCCTGCACCAGGCACATAACTTACATGTTACAAACTATCCCCCAGTGTATTTACACGGCTTCTTCTTAACAATCATCCTGGGACCCATTTGTGTCCAACCACTTGAAAAGAAAATAGGAGCTACTTCCAGCCATTGTAAAAATTACCATGTAAAGCTTGTTCCTTTTCTGGTTTGTTTTTACCTTCTTATTTGTGTCTGGGTCAATAATGTGGAGCACAAAAGACATTTGCTTCAGAATATGAAAATCTTTTCTTCGGTGATCATTTGTACTTCTTGCCCAAACGAGTCCATAATCTGTATTCACTTTGAAGACTTTAACTTCAATGCATACTCACATTCCCCTCTCATTCAGCATTTTCTTGGCTTTCATGGATTATAAACCACAGAGATCAAGTGACTCCAAAGGAGACACTCTGTTCTTTCACCATGCAGGGGGTACCAATTGTGCTTTGGATCGTGATGACATTACAGATCTTTAGATCTGGCTTTGCTTCATGATGCCTATGCATTGACCCACATGCTTCCAACTTCTTTTAGATGTATTCTTCAAGTAGAAGTACAAAAAAAAAAAAATCAAAATACTATTTCAATATTATTTCAGTGAATTAATTACTGTGCATCACTTTGAGAACACTTGCTTTTAATACTTTGTATTAAAAGATGTCAGCACTGGCTGACTCTTAATAAGAACACAATATATGAAATAGCAATGTAACAACAGCGTTTTTTCTGCCACTTTTTCAGTATACAAATATGCAAATACTTCTTCAACTGTATGTACCTGAATGATACAACATGACTGACTGGGCAGCCTTGCTCTCTTTTCTTCCCATTCCTATACATCTGATTTTTCAGAGCTAATAACATCACATGCACCATTGTTAATTTTTTAATCGGTCTGAAATTATTGCTTTTTGTTTGGACTCTTGTATCTTTCTGTTAGGGACCAGTCTGACCTGTGCTATTCAAAAGAAAAGCTTTTTTCAGGAAAACAGTTAAAAACAAATACTATTTGTTCAATGTCTGTGGTTCACTTAAATAACATGACAAAGTATGTTCTCATTATAAATTGTGATATAAACGTGAAGACTTCAAACCTCTCTTAAAATGACAGGGAGACATTATCCGATTTTTTTCTTTATAAAGCATTCAATTGATAAGTTATATGACTGAGTTTAAGCCACATAAGCATTTTCTTTTTTTGAAATATCTGCCACCATGAAAGCATTGATTATCCTTTTGAGGTCAGCCAGTTGAGAGGGTGGGAATACAAAAAAGCAGTTCTTCTTCCAAAGAATAAAAGGTAAAATTTTCAATATTAAGATTTCAAGATCCAATTAAATCTAAGTTTACGAGCAACAAAAGAGACTCAGAAATTCTATTAAAACCATAATACCAGAGAAAAAACTCTAAGAATGCTCTAACAGTAATGTAATTGCAGGACTGACGAAAACTGTTCTATTAGCCTCACTCTGAAAATCAATCATCGGCATCATGTACGAACTAAGCTGAATGAACTTCATTTAGTATTCACTTTAATGACAGTTCTACACCACGTCTTCAGGCTATGAGCTCCCTAATATATAACTACCTCTTTCACCAATAATGCTTGCTTTCTGAATAGCACAATAGGTATATCTCCACTAATTTACAGAGGCACAGGCACTTTTTCATTGTTTTCTTACCTCTCCAGCACATTAAATAACGTGAACTAGCTATCAGAACAATTGCGGATATATTTGTGTATGAAGGCTGTTTTATCCCCAACCACGCCACAGTTTTTATTGCATATAAAATTTCATTGTGAAACAAAGACATTTAATTTCTTGCTCACTTCTTCATTAGCCTTTTTTCCTTGGCGGATATGTACTTCTGTCCTTACTATTGATTTCAGCCGGTGCTTACCTGTGGAAGACCTGCAGAATGTAACCTACACATTATTTTTGAAGAGGCTTTCAGTCAACTGCCCAGAGAAGCTGTTTAAATTGGCAGATGATAACAAAAATAGTATTTGACCATAGTGTTTTGGTGCTCCCACAATCAATGACGTGGTCAGGAACCTATTGATCTTCCTGAATCGCCCACTCCTGAATTAATAAACTTCTGCCAGCTGCATTCTTCAATGGGACCACTCTAGGCCCAATGCATATACCCCATATAAATATTAAAGCCAGGTGCCAGATGCACCTCTGTCATACATCTGAAAAAGAGCAGCAGAAGAGGAACACGCAGTTTGCAAGCACCAGGAGCTGAAGAATATTTGTCCTTTTCTCCCTCACCACAGTAAGATTCACCTCCTTCTCTATGTCCACAGGCAAGAAGACCAGAGCTGTGGTGATCACAAAATTACACAGCCAGCCACTGCCAAGCTGAATTCTCTTGAATATTGCATCAAGAAAATAAATGTTGGTTTCTCTCCTATTCTCTACCACTGATTTCCCCCCAAGTTTCTGAATTTGTCTGTGAGATTTCTACTGTCCTTTAAGCTCAGGTGGAAATTAGCCAGTGGGCTCCAAACAGACACAAGTGGGAAGACTGTGATTGCATAAACCTCCTTTCAGAGTTCTCTAAAATCAGGTTGTCTTAAAACAAAACCACCTTGATTTTACTACAAAGAAGCAACAAATGCATCACCAGGTTAGATTCTTTGAAAGTCTGAGGCTTCTAACACGCACAAAAAATACTGTTGGTACTGACATCCCAAGAATATTGTGAAAGAATCTCTGTCTAGCTACTGATTTGCATTTTTTTTTGTTATTTGTAGTGAAACAAAGGAACAAATTAGCTCACTGAGGTGTAATTACATCACACAGTTATCCTGAATAGCTAAATAGTGCACTGTGGCTATTACTCAAAGATGGGGGTGAGAAAAAAAATTTACGAATAAATATAAGTTAGCCTTTGAGTGGCCTACAGGAGAAAGAAATATTAACCATAAACTGAATGTTTTCCATTACCTTTATTTGCCTTAGTCTTCACAAACTACCAAAGTCCAGAATATGCCAGCAGAGGACATGATTTAATTGTTTTGTCCCTTATGTGACAGTTGGATGAAAGATCTCTAGAAACAACACTTACAAGCAGAAATACGGTTTGCTTAACCAAACTATTCTTGCAGTAGAACACAATTTACAAGTTTCTTTAACCCCGCAGCAATATTTTGCCTGTGTTACACTCTTGGAGGCGATTTGCTCTCTTGCCTCTGCCAACGTGGTGTGCCGACAGACCAGACAGTCAGTCAGGCAGAGCACCTACATCAGTGATAAGAGAAATGGTAGGTTTTATTTACAAGCATCAAGTGTAATTGGGCAATAGGATGAATAATAAGTATGGAAAATAAACAGTGCAGGATCTCCAGCAGAGAAGAACCGAGAACGTTCAGCAGTACGGCGTGGGCAGTCAGTTACCTTTACGTATGTAATTTACGATCAATGCCTTAAAGATGAAATGTCTGGTCACAGATCCTCTGATGTACATGCCTTTGCCTGAAGACACTGATAAAATAGGTTTTAAAAATACTTTTTTTTTTTTTTTTTTGCTTCTCAGAGTTCTGAAGAAAACTCTGCACAAAACTTGTCACAGGCAGAAATTTCCCTCAGGAGGTAGACCTAATATCTCATTAGACATTTCCTTGATTTCTTCTGTGTTTTCAGATTTTTAGTATTTGATTATTTTCAAAAGTCTTGGGTGGAATGAATATAATTGCAATTAAATCCTCTCTAGATGCTTTGAGATCTGCTAATTGAACATTCTGGGTAAGAGCTCAATGTTATTAAGTATTATGATTCTAAAACTAGGAAAAAAATAAACAAGCATTGTTTAATTTTCATTGCAGCATGGGGATAGCTTTTTCTTCAGTTCCACAGCTAAAATTCTTTCCCGCATATTTCATTTCCAATCAACATCTGCTGTAATTGATTTCCCTAAAAAGCTTTTGTGGAAAGATTTTTTAATGACATAAACTAGCTAGTTAGCAGCTAAAAATATTTTGATATGGAAATTCAAGGTGTCTAGAAAATGAGATTTTTTTAAAAAAAATTATTTTACGATTTTATTTATGTCTTGGGGAAAACTGTTCACCAGGTTTTGGCCGAAATTCATGAATTCTTTCACTGAGCTCAAAATTGCATAGTGCAAAAAAATTATTTAACTGTCCCAAAAGGTTTGGCTTAGCTACAGATATTATAACCATTTACCTTTACTAAAATAGTCTTCTATTTTATATTTTTCAATACATTTTTATGGTATAACAAAACCCAGAAGCACACTAGAACAGGTTTTTATTAACAATTAATTATTTCAAATTAAAAAAAAAAAAGACATATCCTTATCACTAATATAGTGAAAAAGCTTACTTGTTAGACTAAAACAAAAAATAAGCTCAAAATAAGTGTCTGATAAATAATGAGGTATGAATAAGGATTGTCAACATTTGCTTGAATGGGTATGTTACTTTCTGTAGTTTTTTAAGAGTGAACAAACAGGAACGACTTCTGTAAATGTATCTGTCTTACACCCTTGCATGAATTTTCCTAGAGTAGTAAATAAAACAGAATTACACAAGGGTCATATTGCACTCTTATCTTAAAATTTTACCACACAGTAGTAAAGCTGTATGATTCTGAACGGGCAGTTCTGGCGCCAGTATGAAAACACAAATTCTTAAAACATTTCCTTCATAAATTGTCAATAAAAAGGAATATTAAGCTCTAAATTATTTTGAAAGCTGAGAATGTAAATAGTCTATTTAATGAAATAACTACTTTAAATTTTTCTTTTGAGTTACAAGAATGTTTTCATCAAGGTCTATAGCCTCAAATATAACAACCAGTTGTTTAGAGCTTATTTTTTTCTTGACATTGCCCTTTACAAATAATCAACATCTAATCACAGATTTCCATAACACCGTTTGAAAATTTGCTTTTAATGGTGATGGCAATTATTTATTTCATAACCCATCATTCCCTAGTGCTGAGAAGGAATCTCTGAAGACAGTCGCCACGGCATTGAAATGACCCCAGCTCATCTTCTCAGCCTCCTGAGCTCTTTGCATGGCGAATCCCACACAGCCTTTCCGTGCATGTCTTGGCTGAACCACTGGCATCAGAAATGACCAGGAGTGTGAAATATCTCTACTCTGTAAATACTAATGTATGCGCTCTTTGTTTCTGCTGACTTTTTACTGCCTTCTTGGGCAATGTACTACTCTGTAACAATTTTTACAGTTGCAGCATTCTTGCTGCTTTTATTGGTTCAATTATTTGTAGTGATATGAGGGTTGGTTTTTTTTACAGAAATAAGTTTACACTTTAGCCACAAGTCAATTACGGGCATTATAAAATTCAGGTGTGTGTTTTTGAAAATATCAATCTTCTATTGACCAAGTTATTGCTCAGCTAAAAATAAATGAATAGAAGGATGCCATTCATCAAGTGATGATTAATTATCCAAGCGTATTTGACTGCTCATATTGGCTGTTTTTTCACGATAGGAACATAGTTCAATTCTGTTTACTGTGGTTTCGTTCCAAATAGTTTTTCAGCTGTATAACTACAATCATCCTGTAGACACTTAAAAGAAATTGAATTAGCAAGCTGCTTATCTGAGATAACTTTCTGTAGCCGTGGGAGAAAACCATAACGGCTGACCAGCAGGTCTTGCTCGCATTTTTTGTGGTGCCTGGGTGGACTTTCCAACAGTGACAGGAAGGACTGTAACCTCTAATTCTGATCTCAGCAGAAAGGCACAAACCCTTCCTTTCAGTTTCCCAGCAGAGGGGATACGAGTGATGTAGAATCCATGCATAATCTCAGAGTTACTAATTTCACTTATGCATAAACATGAGTACTAAAATAAGACCGTCGGGCTGAAGGACAGTCTCCTCCAGGCATCTGAACTCAACACTAATACCAAAATCTCAGAAGCATCTCCACCTTAGAGATATTTTGTAATCAGAAACCTGTGCAAAAGCAAAATTTAACTTCTTTTCACAGGTTCCCACAATAATTCAGTTTGGAAGGGACATCAGATGTCTCCAGTCCAACCTCCTGGCCAAAGCAGTGTCAGCCACAAGGTGAGCGCTCCCAGGCCTCAAGGGTCTTTCTTTTTCCTCAAGATTCATCAGATTACTTGCATGTATGTGTCTGGTACTGCCCAACATGTCCCAGAGAACCGACACTTCGTGTCCTCCAGCTGCTAATCCCAGACGAGCTGGATCTCCTAAATGTCAGCAGTGACTTTCCTAAATGCCGAAGTCGTACCTGCAGGACTACAGAGTGTTGCAGATGGAGTCCAGCCTCTGGGTGGGATGAGCTGGGACCGCTCGGTGTGTGAGGTGTGGGTGGGAAGGGCGTGCACGGAGCACCATGACCCTGCACGGGAAGTTGAAAGAGTAATAAACAGCCCAAAGAATAAATAAATAAGTGAAATATTCTTTGAGTCAAGGTGGATTTTTTTTATTTTTTTTTTTTTGCCAGCAGAAGACCGATTTCTAATTGGCCAGAACAATTCAGTTTCTTCTGAGAAACTCGTAATATACTATGCTAATCAATACCTAAATATTAGAGGAGGATACTTCTATTAAATATAGTCATCACTTATTCTGTCCATTATTCCTTATGTATACCATTTTAACTGTTAGGCCTATTACTTATTACATCCAATGCATGGTAGCTTCAATATCGCAAGTCGATACTTCCTTAACTGATTAAAATCACCTTCCTCACACAAATGAGCAAATATGCTTACTTAGATCTAACTCAGTAAAGCATCTGTTAACAGTGAACTACTGTCTCAGCTCAGCGAATTTGCCTTTATCTGCTGTCAGGATGTAACCACCGCATTTATGTTTCCAGGTAAGTAGTACCTGTGCCTTTTAATACGGCGATGTTAGCAAGTATCTGCAACATTGGAAATAGACTCACTATGTAAACTGCAGTAGAGATAGCAACAGAAGAAAAAACCTGTACATGTGTCTTCAATCTAACTTGCCATTCAACCAAGCAATGTGCAAGCCCTCTCTATATGCTACTACAGACTCCATGAACAGAGGTGGGTTTTTTTTCTGAATATGGGTATTTTGGGATGAATATCATTTTGTAATTCTCAGACATCTCTTCAGTGTGTGTAAGTGAGTCTGCATGCCTATTTGGAAAGAGCTGTGAAGAGTCAAGGAGACACCAGAGGAATTTTATAAACCACTGGATGCCCCAAACACATCAATGTGTCAGCAGGAAAAGCAGTGGGAGGGCAGAAGCGGTCTGCGAGAGCACCTGAAGAGGCCCTTTGTCTCAACACAATCTCCACAGATTTCTGACCCCAACTCACATAAACAGTTTGTCTGCAGCGTGGCCAAACTCTGAGGCAGAAGGATCAATCCTCTTGACACAGAGGTTACACTGTTTTTTCCTTAGCACAGAAGCGACGGGGGAAAACGCTGCCTACCCTGGCACTATCACTAGGGAGAACCTGGGAAGGACTAGTAGTAAAACAACTGGCTCTGAATTCTGCGTGGAAATATTCTTCGTTTCCAAACAGTCAGCTAATTAAATTAAAATTAGATGTTTTACCCCAAAGTATAAAAACACCCAAATAAATATCTGAGAAATCTGAGAAATTTAAAAAATTCTGAAAAATGTGTTTGCAGAATGTTTGTGATTCTTTGTTAGAAAAATAACTGCTAGAGGAAATAGGAACATGTTCCTATATTTCATAATTAATAACTTAATTTCATATTTTTAGATTTTAAAAGTGGAAATGCTTTGAAATTGGAAGACAAGATTTCAAACAGAAACACAACAGAATGACCAGTTTACTTTTTATACCTCCTAATTTTCTTCGATAGGTAATTTTGATATTCCCCGATAATCTCAATTTTTTTTAAAAAAAGGGAAAAAAGTGGCTTTTCTAATGATCTCTGGTTAACTTCAGTCAGTAATTTGTAGCACTATGTAGAAAAGGAACACAGTCAATTATATATTCCTCTAAGAATATTTTATTTAAACAATTTGTAATCTATTACTATTCCCCATTTTTTACATCTTTTTAGAATATCATTATTCAATTTGTAGAAAGTAACTTCTAATGTGTGCTTTTTGAAACCTTTACACTCAGGAGTGAAAAAATAATGCATGTTGCACTGCATTTTTCCTAAAATTATAATCATAAAAAAGAATTAGGAAAATTCACCAGTATTTTTGCATGTCTAGAAGGTAGAAGTATTTCATTTTTCACAGAATAATAATGCTAACATTTTCAATTTAATTTAATTTAAAGTAAATTATAGTTCAGCTCTCTAATGTCATTGTTTTACTTAATGGCCTTAATTCAGGCCTGATGTTCAGATTACTAGCTTTGATTATTCTGTTTATATCAGCAACTGCTTCAGTTTACATACAAAGGACTCCAGAGCTTGGGGAAATAAAGTCCATGATTCACTAGACTTATCATGTTAGATTATTATAAATAGGGAAATGATGTCATTAGCATCAAAGCAAATGAACACATATTTAAATAGATAGAAGATGCAAAAGATGAAGACTGCAGTCCAAAAATAATTTGCTTTGGAATATCTTTTTAAAGAAGAAATAACCTTAGAAGGTTTCTAGTTTCTTGCTTTCTGTTCCATCAAGCCTCATGAACTTGTGTATTTAGAGTTGAACATCTTTTTCTTTTAAGTTCTTCTGTTGACTGTAACATCCAAATAAGAAAACTAACCTGAACATGTTCTAGAAAATGCTTTTCTGTTTCTTCTTTGCTTAGTAGACATTTTTTTCTATGCATCAACACCCACGCACTCCTGTTCATTGCCTTCATTCTTAAATAGCTGCTTTACACCAAAACTTCAAGACTTAGCTTGATAAACACAACTAAAAAGTCCCAGAGGTCATTACTGATTACTAGAAGGGAACTGCAAATGCATATGCCCTCGGTGGCTCTAAAATGCCACATTAAACAAGCCTCACCATCCATAGCAGAGCTTTTTCAAGATAACTGCTTTAGCAAAGGACCACCCACAACTTTCAGAAAAACTAACAGACCAGCTTGTAGCCCTCTGCTGCCTAGTAATTGAAAAACTGCTGGTACCTCACTAAAGAAAACAAAGTGTTTCACAAATCATTAGCTTAGTATTGTAATTAACATCATAATTAAAAATACTGATAAAGCCTGGTGAAAAGCACTGGCAGAAGTCAAGAACTAGAAGTCATTCTGAAGATCAATGTTTAATGCCCTGGGTACTGCTACTAATTCTCTCATCTCATTTTAAGCAGCAGCACAGAGTCAGTGGCTTCTTTCTCCTTGGAGTTGTAACCAAAAGTCAGTCCATTTCTCACCAGTTTTTGGAGATTACCAGATTACCATGTTCCTGTAACAATTCCACTCCTCTAGATAATATTCCAGAAACTGCAAATCAGATTCAGGAGTATATATACAAATGAACTGCCACCATCAACTGGAATAGTCCATTGGGATAAATCATTCAAGGACTAGTATGTTGGTTTGAAAATTATATTACTTTGGTTTCCACAGAAGGTTGAAAGGTTATGTTGGTTTATTGCAATGGGATTATAAAATCATTTAGCAAATGGTATTATCTAGACACCTGTAGCAAAATCTATACTGTGCAAGTCGAGAGATCATGTTCTTGACTGGTAAGTATAGCCTAGAAAGCCAAAAATGAACCTTTCTTTTGAAAAATCCATCAGAAGTGTCTGGACAGTTTACAATGGAATTCAAAGTCACATTTTTTTGTGGAAATGAGGGGTTAGCTTTATACTGAATATGTTACAGTAGGACCTGAAAGGATGATGCGGTACCTCTTACGGGAAACAAAAGCTGAGGCTACAAGGCTGAAATGCATGTAGTTTGAATATTGAGAAACAAAAAAAACCCAGAGAGATATTTATCATTAATATGATTGCCTGTTTTCTTTTGCCTTGTCTGCTTTTACAGGTTGCTGTATGGTAAAACATATTCCGCAAACCACTTACTTGAACGTGGACTTCCCTCTAATTGTAAAGACAGTCTAAAGGAAGCTAGATGCAAATGTCTATAGGGCACATTTAAAGCAGAAAACTCTTCAAACCTGTCCAGAGTACAAAAGAAGATATAAAGGTATACCGAGGGCTCATCTGCATTGTAAGGTGACACAAAAGTGAACAGTAGTGGTTCATCCCACTGGTGTTTTCTCAAGAGCAAAGAAATAGAACACAAACAGGAAAAGATTACAGACATAGGAGGTGTTACCTGGAAGAGGTAAAGGGCAACAGAAGAAAAACGTTAAAAGCAAATATGACATTTCTATTTCTAAAATTCAGGTAGAACTCACTGAAGCATACACAAAACAACGAGTTTAATATGTCTGCTACTTGTTAGACTAATAAAGCTGAATTTGAAAAATCGTTTATGCATATATTTTGCAAAAGGTATTGCACTACTGATGTAGTAAGAGCAAAAGGACAGTACCCTTCATTAAAACTAGGTTATGTGGTCATCTGCACAGCTCTTGGCTGCAATGCAATGTGTATTTTCTGCAAAAAAAGATTTCTGAGAGAGCACGACCTTTCTGAAGAATAGACTGGTATCCTGCAGAGCCAGGATCTGTGGTCAAAAATCAATACAGCCTTCTGGAGGTGTCTTGTTTGGTTTAATGGAGAGTGAGCAAAACAGCACGATGTGCGGTATAAATCCATAACACTATTCAAATGTCATTTGAGGTGCCTTCAAGGTTAACAATAGTTGCTATCAAATAAGCTGTCAGAATGGCAGGAAGCTTTTGTTCACTGAGAGGTCTAAGGTCTAATGCGGTAATTAAACCCAGAATTCAAAATAAACTGTTCTCATGCAGTGTACCAGTGTGCTGAAGAATCCCAATGAATAGTTAGCATTGCTGCTGCTAATGGTAACGAAACCTTTACTTCTGCTCAGGCAGCTTTGCCTTCTTGTAAGCATATGGTGCATAAAGTGCTTTCTCGTGTTTCTAGGACCATTCCTTTGCAGTTTTCAAAGAAAAAAATCACTAAGAGCAAAAATAAAAAATAATTCTTTACCACTCTTCACAACCTGTATCCGGATGAAGCCCATTCACTTTTCAACCAGCTCACAGTGCTTTAGAGGCTGTAGCACAGATACGGAGAGAAACAGCTGTTACAGAACAGATTCTCTCAAATGCACCATAATACCTTTCAGGTCTGAGTTTAAAAGTGTTGGGACACTGACTCTACAGGCCTGCACAACCCAGAAAACAACTGACATGCCCTCGCTACCCTGAAAATCATGTTGGTCACTTATGGAAAGGCTATGGAATAGCTTAAAAGCTACTAATGTTCTTCCCCTCCTAAAACTTTTCTGGGGAAAAAGAACAACAAAAAAGCACCTGCTATATAGATGGCTGCATAGGGGACTGAGAAGATTATGAATAGGACTGCTTGGAGCATTCCCAAATTTAAAGCTGCTGGTCATAAAGAGGGATATCTTCTGTAAAGGCAAGTCCTCTGCTTGAGGGAAGCCAAACTGCTGGCTGCCCAACAGGCTTCTATAACAGCCAGGGCTGGCAGGAGTCACCTCTGCCCAAACTCCAACCACCACACTCACTGAAGGGCCAGCAACAGAAGGATGTGGGGTATTTTGAAACGTCTAATGTTTTATGGACAACGTCCTGGTGAGTAGGCCGCTGCCGAGCCTTGTTTTACTGCCGATCATCTTTAAGTGCATAAATCAGACTGGATTTCCAGAGTGCCAAAAGCCTGGCTGCAACCCCTAGGCATACCAAGAAGCATCAGACATTATTTTTCAGAGCTGAGGCAGTGCTATTCAACGATAGTTAGAAAGGGCCTCTGAAAGGATTTCTGAACCTGAGATTTGGCCTCATAGACCAAAAAAATGCAGACCGTATCCAGATACAATTAGCTTAAAAGCTTCTGTGATTGAATAATTGAGTATATCCATACTGCAAACTAAAAGAGGGCAAGGAAAAAGCTCAGGCATGGGATCTCTCATCACCCATTTAATTGCTTAATTGTTAGTTCATTCCTGGCTCTGGTCACATACAGGGGACTTGCTACAGCAGTTGGTTTTAGTCACAAGACTGCTGCTGGCTTTCGGGCCACAGAATAACATAAAGACCCCTGAAATGCAGCACTCGAAGAGAAAAAGAAGAGCTTTCACATTTCTGGTCTTTGGCCTAATAAACTGTATTTGCCTTAGGTCCTAAACCAACCGCAGAACTATTAATTATTCAGTTCTTCAAGGATTTATTAAAAAACAACAGGAAAAAATTTACATTATGCTGGACTAGACATTATATTTTCTCGAAGAAAGCAAAGTCTCGAAGTTGGAGAATGTTAAGCTTTTGAGTAAATGATTTAATAGTCTCTTAACTGTGGAATATACAGAGCAATAATTCTGACAGAAGGTGACTTACCTTTCTGGGACAGCTATCAAATTGCTTGTGCAGATTAAATACGTGCTCCAAACTGTATGCATACAGGTACTAAAATCACAAAGTACTGCTGAAAATGTCCAAAATCATCCCTTGTGTAACTCTATTGAAACCAGGGGAATTACGCCTGGGAGACATTTGTCACATTTATAGGCAGACTTCAATCTCGGTGACAGCAGAACAAAGGCCCCTGGCAGCAGGAACTCTGCCAGAAGTTCTCAGAGAGGGAGCGGACAAGGCGCAGGCACGAGCCCCATTAGTTCAAGCCCCAAAATAGACTGAACCAGAGCTGGTGGAAAAGGTTCAACCTACTGCCTCTTCCCTACATGCCTAAGTGAGATCCTCGTCTCATCCCAGGCGGGTTTTAAGGCTGCACTCCCAGTAGCCCTCAGAACCATTAGTGCAACCTACAATATTTCCATCAACCTTATAAATGCAAATGCCATGTCTCATCAGATCAGCAATGTACTGGGGTGAGGCGGAGAAAGAAAAAACTGCTCAAGGCATTAAACTGTCCAATATTTTTCATATAGTTCCCCTCCTTCATCCATCCCAGCTAGGACATGTTCCATAGAAAATGCAAACTAAAAAATGGAGGGGGGAGTAAAATAAAGCGCACATGAATTTGTTTCATAACATATGTGCAATGGACTTGTAATTTCCATCTAAAGATTTATGATGATGCCTCGTTTCAAGTGATCATTAGGAAGCTAATAATAACAAAATGTGTACACATCGTTTCTTCCATTGTAAGAGAAGGTACTGTTCCAATGAGAGGAAATTATTTCCTAAACGAACTCATACCTTAAAAACCAGATGAAAGTATGACAACAGCAACTATTACACTTGCTTTTGCCTTACTCTGCTCTTGCCTTAGTAAGAAGATTGCTGCTGAGCACTGACACAACTGGCCCCTCTTCCTATCTCCTCTGCCTTAAAATTACTGCACAGACTGAAATTCTTAATGAGCCCTGGAGTGGAAAGGAGAAAGTAAAAGTGTACAGATATAAAGCTTCATCAGGAGCAACGCAGATAATAGAAAATGGACATATCCCACATTACTGTATTTCATAAGGCAAACAGTAAAAGGAAACTAATGGCAAAATAAGTATTACTTATTCTAAATACACCTAGGAAAAATACGCTAAATGCAATTCAAAGGGAGAAATACTAACTAAAAAAAGACAGTTAACAAGCACAGTGGCTAATTTTCTTTCTTCCTGTCAGTCTTAAACGAGGAGAGAGGAGTTGCCGTGCTCTCCTAAAGACATTTTTCTGGAACTGATCCTTAGAAATTGAAATCTCTAGGGAGAATCCTAAGTGCAGCAAAAAACTGAGTGCAAATCAGATACATGGACAGCTCTGTAAAAAGGTTATTCACTATAGATTCAGTTATGCCATGAAGCCACAAATCATGGAAGGAATATAACAGCAACATTGCTATAAGGGACAATTGCCCATAGTTTCCAGGACAGCACATTGGGCCAAATTAGAGCAGTCCTTGCCCTTACAGTTGCAAAAACCCCAACCCAACCCCAGCGAAAACCATATTTCTTGACTTGTGTAAATACCATGCGTTAATGGCCCTATTTAATGGAAAATCTTTTTTGTCTTTATATTCAGCATCAGGAAAAAATCCTTTTTCCATAGCAGTTAGTATATAGAGTACTGTAGACTACAGTCAATAGTAGAGTGTCTGCTTCTTTTTGGAAAAGGATGCAAACAAAATATGGCCTAGCATGCAAAAGAATATTAAAAAGCACAATCTTGTGACAGGGTCACTTATCCAATAAATAAATAAATAAATAAATGAAAATCCTGTGGTATGTTAACTCAAGACACTCTATAAAAGACTGCTCTTCTGAAAGAGACAGTTAACGTCAATATGCTAAGTAGATCTATTCATTAGTGTACTGGAAGAGAAAGTTGACTAAATAGTTGAAGCCTGCAGGTGATCATTTCAGTTAATGAAGTATGGAAGATTGTAAATAACTTCACATAGATTTGCACAAGTTAGGAGATTGAATGAGAAACACCAATTTCTGGTAAAGTAAATGTATCAGAAACAAAATGCCTAAGACTTCTAGTTTGAAAGAGGACATTTGGCTAGACTTTACATTAAGCTTATCAGTAAAGAATATGTGTAAGTTTAAAAGAACATAGTATTTTGTGGAATTAAGAAGTAGTGGTATATAATATGATTGTTATACAAAACTCTTCAGTGGAACTTCAGATTGCAACAATTTTTCAAAAATGCAATAGAGAAGAATCTGAAAGATCCAAATTTCATATTAATTTGTCTTCCAATTTTTAACTAATTAAAAAGCCTTTCACTGTCATTGTTTGCAATAGGATTTTATTGCAATGAAGTTTTGCATGCTCACTGAGGCCCTTCGCTCTGTAACTTATTTTGGTTAGTTATCTGAACAGTGGAAGATAAAGTAAATGGGGTTGGACTCAAAACCTTGTATCTTCCGCACTTTATTAGGAAAATCACATTTTTTCTGAAGTCCTTTTAAAAAGGTTTGTCAAACATTCATACTGGGTTAACTTGAAGCATTGAATGTCCCAGAAGGACACATGCCAGTCATATCGAAATTATCAACTCTGCATCAACCAAAAAGCAGATCTTTGCCACTACTCTTAGTCTTCTGGATCCCATACTCTCGAGGAACTACATGTATTTGGAAAAGCAACAGGTAACTAAGTGAAAGTCAGTACAAGTAAAGAAGACAGTTTCAGGTAGAAAGAAATAATCTGGGCTGAACGGACCACTTATTAGATCAAGCTGCCAGACGCAAAGCATTCAGCTAAAATCGAGAAAGCTTACAAACACGGAGATTACCAGCAGGCATAAATATTTTCTTCTTACTAAATTTACATAAAGGAAAACTGTTCATTAAAGATGTGGGAGGCTTGTTTTGGAAATAAACACCAGAACTGCAAATGTAAGTTCCAAACATCCAGTGTCTGCAATGCTACTGAAGCCCCTGCTGTTCCCATACTTTTAAAAGAGAATGGATAAGAACATCACATATATAGGTATATGTGATTTTAGGTATTTAATTACAATGATTGTGTTTTATTATCTCAGTGAATATAAAAACCCCACACTGTTAAAGCAGCTATTCATATATCATGAGTTATTTTACTAATACTTGGAGGGATCTAGCTAAGTCAGATGACTCATATTTCTGTATCTTTGAGAATTCAAACACAAAGGTGATGCAGCACAGCGAGTCTTAGCATTAGAGTCTCTGGGGCACACATTTTAATAGATTCCTATTCTAAAACCATTTTTACTCTTTCTCTGCAGTGATAAAGAAAATATACAATTTAATGTTTACATTTAAGTATGAAGATCTGTCTGTTAGAAATGCCTATCACCCTCAGCTATTATTAAGGAAGACTAGGGCAAATAACCTGCTAGTTTAGGAACATCAAGAATATTCTTAAAGCTAGGTGTGATGAAAATTGCTACTAAGACAATAAAGAGAGGAGAAAGGTAAGTAAACCAAGTCACATATTTTCAAGGCTTACCTCTAGGTATTCTGAACTCCAGTACCACTTATGATTTAGGGAGTCTCTCACATCATTTTATCTTGGTGGGTGATCCTGCATTTATGACAAGTGATCCAAGGACTTAGAACCTGTTGCCTAGAAGTCCCATCATGACATGTTTTACAAACACAAAGCAGTACAGAAAAGAGTAAACTGTATCAGAAAGCAGGACCTAGAAACTTGCAGAAACAATCGAGCATTCAGCAACAGAGGAAAGAAATTAGGGAGCTAGAATATTCTTCCCCCAAACCAGGGTTTAGACAAAATTACTCTAACACTGATGACTGCTACAGCAACCGGTCCTTCAGCTCGAACAGGAATATATCCATCTCTTCCTATTTTTACTGTCAAGTAATCAAAGCTCTATTTTCGTTCCTAACTAAATGGGGGCATATGGGTTGCATGCCAGGACAGACCAGATTGTGCCCTCAGTCTAGCCTGGACAGAAGGAAACAATCCCAGACTGCTCACGTCATGTGTTGCCGTCAGTATCACCTGCCATTCAATCCGTACATTCCGGGAACCTGCTAGCTCTACTCATGGCATGACTAAAACCTGCTGTCCTCATGCCCATCCATCGAATGTGGCTAGAGCATGTCATAGCCTTCCAGTGGGCTTTCACAGGAATTGGAGAAAATAATCCTTCAGGTGAAGGTTACACATGGGTGAGTGGTGATCAGTAGAAGCACCCTTACTGCCAAAGGGGCTTACACCAGAGAGAGCTCGGCTGGGACACAGGGCTGAGGCAGGGTCGGTAGGGATGGCAGGTCTGGAAGAGCAACATTGCCTCACTCTCCAGCTAAGCACGTCTTAGCTGAAAAATTTGAGAGACACATTAAATATGGAGGTCTACAGTGCCATTTCTGCAAAGTCGCTGCTGAGGTCAAAATCATACTTTCAGTAATCTTGACTGTGCTCTGTCCTTCATGTCATTACTATGCAGGTTCTTTTCTACCCTGGTGAATTACCATTCTTTCTCTCAATGATCTGGGATGCTTCAAGGAGAGCTGGAACCTCACTATCTCCCTAATGTATCACTGTATGGATAAAACATTAAGAAAGAAAACAGTGGGATTCAGGAGCAGGGGAGGCTATCCCACTGATTTGATAGACTCAAAAGGTTAATCTTCAGCTACATCTTGTTCATTAGTTTAAATATACATTTAAAACATCAATGTGCTTAAAAGTACTTTGTCAGTACCCATTAAGAATGTGCATTGCATATTTCAGACATGTCTTGATAGTAATAGGCGCTGAAAAGCAGGGACTGTTCATCTTTTTAATGAGTGGTTTTCCCTCCGAGTGCACTATGAAACTATGATGCACCATAAAGTGACACTGGTATGCCCCATGGACATGCAAGAGCAACCCATTCTGCGAAAATCAGGCAATTAAAAGGCATAATGTGTGAGCATGACTTCAAAGTACCTATTCTTTCAGGTCTCGAATGCAAGTCCTACTTCCTCACACTGATATAAGGGAGGTGAGGAGGTCTAAGAAGACCTTTCTGATACTGGGCCACCTACGCTGGGATGTGGACAGCTGAAAAAAAGGAGCCACTGCAAGGTTATTATTCCACCTCTCATATAGGATATGCTTTCTCACATCATTCTGCTAACGTAGCTACACCGTGCAAGTAAATATCCTGCAGCAGACAGATTAATTGCATCTGCCAGTTAAGGACAAAACTGTCTATACCAGTAATCATCCCTGGGCCCCAGGCCATGCAGTGAATAACCTCCTTCTTGATTGGACTGGCAGCATAGAGGCCCACAGTCCAGTCCCACTCCCTCATGCAGTGTCTTTGTGGCCCTTAGACATAATTGTTTGATTTATTTTTTTTAAAGTTGTTTCATTTCAAATACCTGAAATAACAGGAAGGCTGTGATGCAATCTGTCGGTGCGGAGTGGTGTGTACACAGCATGCTGCTCAGGGAACAAAGGATATGGCATCAGAACATATGGTGTATTTGGAAGTACACGGCCCATCGGGATAGCGTAGAGGACTGTGTAGGGCAGAAGAAACCAAACCTGGCATGGTCCTGGCTGAGGAACTATTTGTCCTCAGAACGAAGCATCTCCTGAACCGCAGCTGGGTTCACCCTGGAGGGAGGAAACACTTTGGTTTGCTTCACCGGAGAGCCTGGGAATTAAGGAACGTATCTACCACTTCACAAAGAAGCAGCTGATTTATTTGACGTTGCCAACACATCCAAAGCATCCTTTTCCCCTAAAGCTGCAGGAACCAATTGTGTAACTATACATCTGGTGCGCCAGCAGTTCTGTAAAACGTGAAGGTAGGAGTAGAGGGCTGCACAGCTAAGGATGAGGCCACGGGCCGGGGCACGGTGCCACCTGGCAGCTCTAACACCGCTCACACCGGTACTGTGGAAGCGCCATCTCCTGTTGCTCTTACCCACAACAGATGGGAATGAGTGGATGTAAGGTACTGCTGCCCTCGGGGTAGCAGACTACCTGGGAAGTATGAGAACGGATCCCAGTAGTGAGGATCCAGTACCGTTTATTTGAAAACATAAAGACCACGAAGGCAACTCTGTGCCTCTAACAGGGATACAGCATACTCCCAGCTCTTGCGCAATGGGCAATAATGCCTGAGCAACTGGATTCTACTTCCAACTTGGTGAACGAGAGGGTTGCCAGGCTTTGAGCATGGCATACCTTCCATATCACATTATAAAAACACTGGAATGCAAAATACTACTTTGAACAGAGAAGAGCTTTTGCCTTCCCCCACTACCCACATGCACACATGCTTGTACACACGTAGGAGTCACGTATCGGGAGCGCGTGAGCACTACGTGGGGCTCCGAGGACACCCCAGAGCCAAACGCTACGTCACGCCACACAACCGCTCCCCATCAGCCGTGGGCAGCATGGGCCGGGCCTCCCTCCATCGCTCCACGCCGGGGTCAGGGAACGCTTGGGAACCAACGCGTTTAGCCTTGTAGATGTAGCCTACAAATTACAACAGCTGCATAAATGAGTACGCGAAAGGTAAGCCCAGGCCCGTGATGCCTTGGGAGTGTCAGGTAATGCTTGTTCGTATATTTAGAGGGTTCTCTTTTCTTCTCCCATTACTGATTTATTCGTTTACTAGGCAAGCGCATTGCTCACTGAGGAATTGCTGTTCACCAGAACTAAACACAGAGGGTAACAGCTACATAGCTACATTTTCGCAGCTGTTTGCTACAGGGATTTTGGGGTAGAATTAAAAAAAAACCAACCACCTTTCCACCAATAACTGATGGTTAGCAAATGACTGTTGCTTGTCCTTCAGAAGATCATGTAATTTCAATTTTAAAATATGTATCATCTTTAACTTTGTTCCAGCCTTTTTTCTACCTTAGGCTCTACCTACCATTGCTATTCCATAAACTGCCCTTTAGGCTATCAATAACATCCAAGAAACCTCTGCTAGTGTCTCTAGAAATTGTTTAAAACCCTGCAGATGAAAGAAGGAAGGAAAAGCAGAAGAAAAGCGTAACAGAAATGTATGCCTTAAAAGCCAGTGGTTGAAAGAAATGCTTTAAATAATGTCTGGTATTTATAAAAAGAATCAGTCCATGCCTTGTGGAAATATCCAATTGAAAAGTTCATTACTTTTTCTTAATAAAGCAACTAAGAGGAAAAAATAATTAGTGCCAGAATCTTTGTAATTGATTGGATACAGCTGATCAGTTAATAAAGTACTTGGGACTGTGTTCTTCTGTCTGGACTAGAAGATTTGGTATATCAACATTATTAAGAGTTCATGCTATAATTATGGAGCATTACTGGGCAGGAAATATATCTATGAACAGGAATTATTTTGTGTATCTGCAAACATTTTTTTCACCTTAGTTTAGCTACAGTTTTTTAAAGCATTTAGATTCATTCAGCAGTATTGCAACAACACTGCACTTTTCAGGAAACAAAAGTGTTTAAATTCAGGGAGTAAGCTTGATAGTGAATACACAGACATTCATTTTAAAAATCCCCATTTTGATAAAGTATTAAGAAGAACGGGTAAATTAGTTGGTATAAATCCGCACAGATGCACTGCAACTGTCAATTTATATTTACTTGAATAAATGGTATCAGTGCCACAGCAAGATCCCATAAATTTTGAATACAGAGCGGTAACCAAAGCAACACTAACTGGGGAAGAGAAATACACAGGACTCAAACTTAGCCCTAGGTGACCATGAACTTAAGGCCTTTGAACCCACTGGCTGACTTTGCAGCTGAAAAAGGTTTTTTCAGATACTTTCATATTCATTTATGTTTTTTAATTTTCTTTCTCAAGAGACATTTGCAAGATGAACCCTGGTAAAGAAACTGCATACCTATAAAGTGGCTCAAACCCCAAGGATTGATTTCATTTAGAATAAATAAAATACATTCCTCAAACACTCCTGTAACACAGCACATCCATAGAGTATGTGAATTACATAAAGTACTGGTGACATGAGCTTTGGAAATTGTATCTTTACTTACAGATATCTTTCACATCTAATATATGGTGTCTGTTAGGAAAGGATCTCCCTCTCTCCCATCCTTACCCTCAAAACACAATTGGAGCAAAACTGTTGGTTCCACTTCTTGAGTAGGACCAGTTTTTCCAGGATAAATGTCCCCTACATTTGCAGCTGGATGAACTCACCGCTGTCAGTCTCCTCTCTAAATTAACATATCTTCTTATGGTTTTTAAGTTCATATAATGCATTACTTAAAGCAACAACTGGATTTTTCTCTCGTGTTCAAGGTGTCTATTAAACTTCAGGAAACTCAAGAGTAACAATTGCTTTCATACCAAGTCAGATGCTCACACTGCTAAACTAGGCTGTAACAGCTTAACTGACTTAATTTGCTTCTACAAACTTTGATGAGATTTGCTCTGGACTTAAAACACTGTAAGAAAGAGTCTATTCTACCACAACTACCTGTATTTTACAGCAGTGAAGAAAAAAAACGTCACCAGACCTTTAGCATCTGAAGAGGTGTGGATTTTACTGTTTTCTGCAAGTTTCCAGTAAGACACACTGTGGGCTGCCAGCGTAGTCACTACACAAAATAAGATCTGTTCTCCTGGGCCACACTTCTATAAATTTTATTCCTGACAAGAGCAGCAAAGGCAACAAAGAACAGTCTAGGGAGACATACTAGAAAACAATAAACATAGTATTAAAAAGCTTGCAAAAGGAGAATTATCCACTTTGAAGCAGCACAGCCTCTGCAGCACTGCTTCCACCTTCCATTCAAAGGCAAATAAATTCTCCATGACAGCTCCTAATGGCCTCCACTGTTGTTCATTGAACTTGCCCTCAAATTACAGGGTAATAAAGGGATAACAACCCTTGACTGACTAAATGAGGAGGTGGGTCCTCCCAGTTGAAGCATGTCTTTCATTACTTGCCCTTTTCTTCTGCTTGTCCAGTGAAGTAATATCTCACAACTACAACTAAATCACTAACAATTAACAGACTAATATATCTTTATTCTATTTAAATCATTCCCTGGACCATCACTGTGCTAATGCTCCAGAGCTGGGTTACAGTTTGTTTGTTCAAAAGTTAGCAAGGTAGTAATAACAACAACCCGTACTTCAAGTAAGCGTACCAAGGCAGGTGGTATTACTACCTCTGTAACATCATGCTGCCAGGTTTCTTCTTCCAGATTATTAAAATTTTTGCACAATACGTAATTGCAATTCTGTTGAATGCCGCTTTTCCTATTCATCTGTTATTAGCTTGTTAAATTTTGGTCTCCCTCATAGAAGGCCACCTACATTTATCCTGAAAATTTGAGAATTACAACTGTGAATATGTCTGTCCTGACCTGCTTTTAGCTTGACATCCCCACAAAGAGGAATATAATCTAAATTTAGTTGATACAAACAGACAAGAATTTGCCTGGATAACCACATCACTACAGGTGAATTTCTGCCCAAAATAACTATAAAATTTGGATGAAAGCCTATCTTATTCTGTCCTATTTTCACAAATACAAGCTTCTTTAAAGGACTTTGTGAGTAACGAAGCTAGGGGCCTGATTCTCATAAATTCTGAAGTCAAAGACACTTTTTAAGGGTACTGATGCCCACTGCACTTCAACATCACTTCAAAAAGGCTCTCACTGCACTGAGCACCAGACAAAAACCCAAGAGTTATTCAAGGCAACCACACAGCCTCTAATCTCACTGGACACAACAATATTCTTACCTCAGGTGTCTTAAACCAGTTTTCCAAAAGTGGTGCAACTCTTGTTTAAAATGATTATTATATAACCTTATGTTGTTATTGCCTTACAGTGCATAGGAGCTGACTTACTGTAAACCAAGACAAGCCAGGCTTAAGTTAAAGTCAGTAGTAAGTGAGGTAGAATAAATAGAGGTTTAAAATCATTACATATTCCTCATATGAAGAAAGGAACCCCCTCATGCACACTCCTTGACACAGGAAAATAATGGAGATGCCCACCTCCTTCTCTCCAGTCATCCACACTAGCTGGGATTTTTCATTTTATACAATTAACAGCTTGACAGGAATTTTAGAAAAGGAAAGACTAAGTAGTATGATTGCTAAAATGGAAAACAACCCAAGAAATCAAGATCATTTCCAAAACTGTTTCACTTAGCAGCACTGATGTTGATTTTGTTTTCATGTTGATGAAGTCAACATGTTGATGTTGACTTCATTTACCCATGCAGATCATTGATTTTAACACATGCTCTGCATATAAATGGGAATGAGATAAATTAAAAAGTAAATATATCTGCTATCTAATAACTTTTGTGGTTTTTTCTAATGAGCTAGTATGTGAATAAAGATATTTTCTATGCTTTGTACAACTGATACTCTATTACCACCTCTCCCTTCTGAAAGTAAAAACTAGAGCTGTTCATAGTTTGGGATGGGAAGATTTTCACACATACATGCTTTCTTCCACCTAGACACCTCAACTCAAGAAATTTACAAACTTATTTCATTAAACTGGCACATGAACCGTTATCCATTTATTCTATCTTCATCAACTGTTTGATGTATGTTGTAAAAATAATTATATAAGAGCAAACCCATTCAATTTCCTTTTTCACTTCCTTTTTTTTTTGGAGTCTATCATCCTCCTCTTTGAAAATACCGGTGACTACTTTTCGCACAAGAGTTACAGGGCTTATTTTATCAACATTCTGAAGAAATTCAAATTTCACATGAAATAATTTTTTTCATTGGTAGATGTTGATCAGGTTCATCACTGGAGTATGGATATAACTTTTCTCAGTGAGTTGTAAAACAGAGTCTCTGACACATTTTACAGCCAGGATAGTATGATGGGACATTGCTTTCTAATTTACCGTTCTTTTCTGTTGAATTTGTAACTGTTTATCAGACATGAATGTTTTTAAAACTCCTTGCAATTAAAATACCATTTCCATCCTACTTTCTATCACATGAAATCACATGAACAAAGATAAAAATATTGCCCTACATTTTCCACACACTTCTCTTACAAAATGGTGTTAAGGGGTTTAGACTGGATTATATGTACTGGCTGATCTTGTTTTACTGACTGTAGAACAGTGTTGTAAAATGTACATATGCTGGCTATTAAGATATTGTGACAAGCTCTAGGTACATAGTGAAATTTAAAAAAAAACCCACAAAACAACAGAAAATATGACTATGAGTCATTAGATGGCATTTTTGAGTCAGTACTGAGCAAATACCCAGACTGATGCTCTATGTTGCTGGAGGCAGAGTCTTTCATGTCAGATACGGAACTGTGGTCCTGATTGCTTATAATTAGAGGGTCCCATGACACTTTTTTTGAGGAATTCAGGGAAATAAGGTCCAGCATCCTGGCGAGATTCCAGTGCTGGTAATTACATTACATCCCTCATTTTTTCCCCTTAAATTGCAGCTGGGGAAAAGAGTTCATCTCCTTTTTAACAGTTATAAGGAGAAAAACGCAAACCCCACTGTTCTCATGTTGCTGATGGGAAGAGATGTAGTGCTTCTAATCCAAAAAAGACTGTGTGAAGTGCCCTGCAGTTGCACTTTGGGGCAGTGCAGGACAAATGAGAGGTACTGGTTTTAATCAAAAGGAGAAAACTTGTTTGTTCTATAACATAGTTATTCATTTTCTTTCAAAACCAGCATGTATTTATCATAGCAACCCAAAGCAGCAGAAATAAATAGGATTTTGCAGATTCTTCACAAAAATAATTTAGCCATTCTAGGTCTGGTGATTCCCCCAGAAGAGATTTCATTTTATTATATTGGTTAGAATATTTGCCAGCTCTTAGAAAAAGTATATTCCTGGGGTTCAGACTATGCAGTCTTCACTGATCTTAATGTAGTGAGAATGCTGTGGATAGTCACCTTAAGAGAGCTGGCAAAACTAATTTTCAGCAGCAGACGGAAATGTTTTGCCATCCTCCTTTGTCCAACTCCTTTTAGGGCTACCGTATCTAGTGGCTACTTTTCTGTATTACTTGTATCATGTCAACACTTCTGCTGAAGCACCTTGTGCTTTCCACCAACCTGGATTTCTGATACAATTCACCAGAAACTAGGGAGACCAAAGAAGTGGGTGCAATTGCAATGTACCACTTCAAGCAGCTGACACAGCATTTTTAGGTAAAAATTTGGGCATTTTTCCTTGAAGAATATAATGAGAAAGGAGAAGGGAATTGGAAGCCAGAGCTATGCTACAGCTTGGGATTCAGGGTCAAAGGACCTGCCCTTGCCTGAAAGGGACTGTAATGCTGCTCAAGAAATGATCCACACTGTCCACACAAATGAAAAATCAGTTTTCACCCTGAATAACTCTGGTACGTTCTGGCGTGCCAGATGGTATTACCCCAAATCCCAGAATTACAGAGAGGTCGTGTGCCCCTCCTTTATGTATGTGTTTGTTAATAATGAAATACCTCAAAGTGTCTTTGCATCCTCCGGGGCTGGAAGCGTAGGGGTGGCAGGGAGAGCCCTACCTTGCTACAAGAGATACTGCTACTAGAATCAGCAGGAAATCACTGCAAAGTACAAAAGTCCACAGACAGAAAGTCTTACTTTGTCACCTCTAATCAGCTACTTCTGTCCTGAATTATTTTTAATGGGTACAACTCCCACCTTTTTGCTTTTTGTGTATGTCTCAGTATTATTTGAGGGCTATAAGGATACAAAGTCGTCTAGGTAGCTTCCAGCACTCAAGAAGATAACAAATGCATTTTTAAAGCAGAACAATCCGAAGCTTGTTATTCTAGAAGCAAATTGTTAACCTTTTCACTGTGTAATGGTCCATGGACCTGAAGAAAAGAATAGGAAGTGGATCACAGTTCCTTTTATTTTCTCCCTTTACTCTTTAGAGATTCAATTCACCTCAGATTAAATGGCAGTTCTTTTTTTGCCATTAAGTTTTCCAAAAATAGAGCCTAGGATTTAAATATCATTTACATCACAGTCAAAAGAATAATCACATAAATAAGAATTTATGAATAATTAACTGCAATTGCTATTACATTAGCACAATACTATTTTTAATTTATGGGGACCACAATGGCATCTTTACCAACCTGGCAAGGGGCAAGTAGCAATTAAATTAGCATACTGATTAACTGATGAGCCATTGTATAGGCATATAGAGGTTGATTGATTGATGAATCTTTACACTGTGATCAGGCCACAGCGTACCTGAACAACAAGGAAAATCTTGTGTTACAAATAATGTCCTGAACTACAAAAAGATTATAAAAGTCCCACAAATACAGAGAAGTATTGTTAATGCTATTTTCACTGAAAGGGAATTATTTGGCTCTCAACAAAAGAAGGGATGAAATCTAAACCCTGTTGCAGCTGCCATAATCTGCTGAACGCTTACAATTCAACGGGGAGAAAAGAGCTCTGCTGAAGTGCTCCAGTAATGATACTTCTGCCTGAAGAATAACCGAAACTTTCAAAACACTCAAAATGTGCCCATTTTTACATTCCTGATAGTGAAAGAAAACGCAGTATTTTTCTTCTGAAAATGTCAGATAAGATACGCACTCTAGTTTTGTGGCTTTTTTTCTTGTTTCCCTACCCAGATGTCTGCTAAGTCGTACAGCTCCATGGAAACAGAAGAACTGACTAAAAACACAGGGAAAGACTGAGGAGCAGTTACAAAAGGGAATTTGAAGAAGAAGCTTTTGGTTTTGTGTTTCTTTCAGGTAGTAACATGTGAAACTGTTACTTAAAATGTATTTAAAAGCAGCAAAAGATAAAAGCATGGATCTCCATTTTTCTATGATAAATTAGGCTGGTATTTCAAAGAGAATATTGCAGATGAAGGCAGTTGGAACTTCTGGACAAAAATAATTTCTCAATTGGCTTACAGAACTGAAGCTTTCCAGAGAAATGTGGTCTGGCTTTTAGCAAAGATGGAATTACTGGTCATCATCTGTGAAAGGGAACACATATACACCTGGCAGGTGGTCACCAAGCTCATATGTGATGTTTGAGAGACAGGTTGACACTGCTGTTCTCCCTGATTCAGACATGTAACTTCATCTTTATCCTTCTGTTTTAATTCCAAAAGATACTGGTTTTACTCCAGTACAGTACTGCGAAAAGCTCTGAAATACTGGAAGTGTCTCAAGAGTAAAAAAAATGTTTCCTTTCTTGCTTTGCTTTTGAGACCTAAATATTTCCTACAGGTACAGGAAAATTGATATGACTTACAACCTGCTTTCTATTCCCAAATTGTTCAGCTAGGGGTATTATGAAAAAGAAATTCATGCTAACGAATGTTTGTCCTAACTCTATATAAATTTATACTGTAAATTGTCTATTAAAGATAGTACATATCTTTATTCTACAGTTCAGATTTTAGTAATTGCCTTTTATTTTGTCCCAATATTCAAACTGATTAAGACAATTTAATACCAAAAGATGTGTAGAATACCACAAAAAGAAAACAAATGCTCTAGCAGAAAAGATTAAAGTTCAGTTATGGAGGAGATGGAGACATGTTTATTTAGTCATCAGATCAGCTAAGAAGATGAATTAATACAGACAGCTTCTAGGTCCTTCATTCCAGAGCGTAATTGGAATTCTTCAAACCCATGCCTGTTAAAATCAGATGTCCCTTCAAATTCATGTAAACCATTCTACTCCAATACCTACATGCATACCTGGAGATCAAGGGAAAGTCATACAACCTAAGTAAGTGAAGGGTTAACAGAGAAGTAGGTGAGACATTTCCACTACTGTCAACAAGGAGGAAGGCGGTGTTCTGCAGAGGGCAAGGAGATCTTCAGTGGGTCATTGTCTGGAGATGTATATCTAGTTCCACTTTTCATGTGGATAGCTGAGGGCCACCACGTTTCCCACCTGGCAATTTCCATAGAGAGTTTGTTCACAGTCACAGAATCAGCCACTGTTGCGTTGAGGTTGGAAGGGACCTTTGCAGGTCACCTTGCCCAACCCCAACTGTGTTTCACACACAGTTTCTCAGATAGGTTATGCTTTGGTTAAATGACTTGGAAACGGGGGCTGTTGCTAACGCCGCTTCCCAGATGGCTGGGACAGCCACCGAGCAGCTCTAGGGAAGGAGACTGCCGAAACAGGAGTTTTGGGAGACAACAAACCCAGGCCACTTCCCTGCTCAAAGGAAGGTGCCAGGCAAACACGGGCACAGTGTTTCTACATCTCCACTGGATTGTACAAAGGCGTGCCTATCTTCAAGGCACGGTGATTAAAAAAATGCAGAGGGAAGCAGAGGCAGCAGGCAACAAAGCAGCCAGGTGGAAGAACTGAATCTGTGAATAAAAGCAACATCTCCTTACCATACCATGTTTCAGGAACCCTATTTATTTCACAAAGGAAGTACAAAGAGGGAATCAAGCTCATTGTCATTTTCTTCTCTAACACAAAGGATCCTTGGGACTCTAATTACTTGCTAACTTCTAACATCAAGAAAGGGAAATGCTAGTAGGAGACACAGAGCTTATTTTTAAGAAGATAAAATTGTGCGCAGGTTTTTCTGATGAATCACAAAAGAGCAGATGCGAGCATATTTAAAAAACTCTAAAACGGACAAGGTAATTTTGAATAACACGAAAAGACAAGAGGTGCAAAAGGGGATCAAAGAAGCATCTGGTGGTTTCTGAGAAAATGAGAAGCTGGCTTTAAAAACAATGTTAAACCTTTGTTGGATTAGCAGTTATCAAAGGCTTCAGTAGAAAAGCATCAGAAGAACTGATGAAATGACCAGCAGACTGCATGTCATAATTTAAAAAGTTTTCTGTGAAATAACCAATGCTAGTCAAACTTTTGTTCTGAATTTGCTAATGGAAGTGACCTATAACTTGAACTTAAAAGCTCAGAAATCATGTTTCACAAATACAGTGTAAGTCAGTCATCTGGATACAAAATTCATCTTGCTATAATACTTCAACAGATTTTATATTTATAAGACATCTATTCATAATATACTGACACTCAAAGGAAGCGACATGAGGCTGTTCCAACTCAAAAATTCTTTTTTTTTTCTTTTGCCAGAGGAAGAGCTTTCTTTGAATCACAGCCAGAATGAATGGTTGTAGGTAACAGGAATGGGGTTCCTAACAATCACTCCAAATTGGCTAGACATGTTAGACCTCTGGGGCACAAGGCGTTCTCCAAAAACTTGCCAATACTATGCAGATCTGGCACAATCCTTGTAATACATGCTTCAGCGTAAGTAGTTAATCTGAGTTGGCCAAAGCCCAAGCAAGAGAATGAAGCTGCTGTCAGGCAAGAGAAATGAATGCAAAGGCTGTAGCGACAAATTCAGTGTGGTATACCCACTACCAGCCTATGTACATTTAAAGAATTAAACAAAAGAATTACTGGATGACTTGCTACTTTTAGCCTGGTTACTAGACCTAAATGTAGCTAAAAGTACACTAGCTATACTAGAAGCAATGTATTTAAAAATACCCATCTTCAAACTGAATGGAAATAAACCTAATTTGTTTCAAAGTAGTAATTCACATTGACTTTATGCTTACAAAATGACCACTGAGGTGGTACAAAATGACTAGATCCAGTGGATCCCTGCAGATATGAAGAGCTTTATATGATATTAATCTTAGTGCATATTTGGGTTTGCCATACTTTTACATCAATTTCTGCACAGACTGAGTGAGAAACAACTTCTGTTATCAACAGAGAAAATTCATTCCTGAAGAGAACTCTTGCAGGTGCTTCTGGTTTAGTATTCCTGTTTTTGAGACCTTTCTAGAGCTGAACAAATGTACTAGAGAAGACAGCACACGAGTGAAAAAGCGCATGAGAAGGCAATGGAACTTTACAATAAAAATCTGGATTTGAGGATTTTTTTTTCATTTTTAGAGAAGAAAACTCAACACAAAATGATGGTAATGCTTAAGTTATTAAACTGTTTTCAGTGTTATCTATGTTGGAAGAAGCCTGGGGACAGGGTGAGTGTTATTCCCTTTCAAGATCTCTTCTTGAGGCAGGAATCTCAGAAGGAACTTAACAGATGGTTTGAAATTTTGCAGGGTTGCAGTAATATGACAGGCTTGAGTTCAAGTGGAGTAATGTTAAAGCCTTAACCTTTCAATAGTTCCCCCACTGGACAACCAGAAATACTGCCCTCAGTAGAAGGACAAATAATTCATCATTGAAAGGAACACTTGTGCTCCACAAGACATGGGTACTTGTCTCAACAATCACAGCACAGAAAATTCTTCCACAACAAATGCAAGTCTCCTGCAAAGTAGGTATGAAACAAACAAACAAACAAAACCAAAACCCCACAATCTATTAGACTTGTTAGTAAATGACTGAAAGAAATGCTTGGAAAACACGGTCACTCTGAAATCTGCCCTAAGTAACACAACCAAACGTTTCCAACTGTGACAGGAGAGTATAGTAGGGGTATCTACATGAACTGCTTAATCCACATTCAGACTCCCTGAAGTGTCTTAAAATTTGGCTTGCATTGCTGTAAAAGATCTCTATCTTACTTTGATATGGAGATCAGTTTTCTGGCTTTCCAAAAATATTGAGCCAACACTCAAGATCATTCCTGGCATATCATGCTGAAGACTCATTTTCTCAAAGGCCTTTTCATTTTAAATGCGATAGAAATATTTTCTCTCTCCTACTTTTACAGTATCATCAAGGCTCATCAGCAAGTTCTTGTGGAAATAGGAAAGAAGAGGATTGTTAACAACATAATATTGTATTGTCTTCTCTAAGGGCTTCACATGTGATAAATTGTAAGATTTGGATGCAAATTTGTCGTGCTTCATCACATATCAAGAAAAAGCTTAAAATAAAGCAGATCGGAACATACAGAACTGTTATCTAGCAGTAGGCGAGAGGAACCTCTGTTTATGAGTACTGTCTGAATGCAGTAAAAAAAGCACGTGTGAACAAAGTTAAGTTATGAACTTGTATTATGATTTAAAAATTACTGGTGACTTAGTCCTTCCAAAAGCCATATGCAAGCTTTAGAATAAATGTATTTTTCTGTTGAGTGAAATCCCAACAGAGAGCAGATTATGAAGACACAGACTGTAATCATTAAAAGGTTTTGCTGTATTTAAGGGTAAGGTTATCAAACACTAATTTACACAACAAGCTTTCAGACACCTTCGTCTAGCCAGTCATCCCTATGCTACCTTATAATCAATAGAGAGAAATTAGGTCCTCCAGAGGGTTATTAATTTTATTGTGTGAGAAAGGTGAGATGACCAACTGCTGAAAACAGAACTGATGCAAGAAGAGTCTAGATCTTTCCACAACATGGCTTAGAATAAAATAAGTGTGAACAGAATTGCTACATTTGCACAGTGACTGAGAAAGGTAGGCATTTTACAGAGGCTATTGAAGGACTTCCGTGCTTCCAAAACTATGTCATGTCCTGGGGTTTCAGGTCCCATTTTGGAACTTGATTCTCAGGGCAGCACAGCACCCACTGGGCATTCAGACTCAAAGCAGGATTTGGCAAGAGAAATGAGTTAGACTTCATGTCTAAGAACAAAATGACACATCCTCAGCCTATTGATGATCCTGGGCAGAGATCAGGTCTTTCTTTACATGCACATATCAGATTAAGGTGTTTAATCAAACCCGTCTACTGTTCAATTAAAGCAATCTACCCAGCAAGCTCATAACAGATAGCCAGATAACTAGTGGTGTAGCTAAGGTCTCAAAAAATTTCAGGGAAATCCTCCGGCTTGAAAAAATACTAAATTTAACAGCAGGATGTACTTCTCCTTTCTATATAAAGGACATTAAAGAAGAGTCTACTTCTGACTTAGATCCTTACTGGTGTTTAACCACAATGTCAGTCTCCACTGTGAAGCTATTACATCTCAATGAGAAGCTTTGGAAGGAATTGATATTTCAGTGAAGTTGTACATCAGTGTGTGTGGTTCATTACAAAGTGAAATGTGCTCTTTTGCATTTAAATGGGCAAGGAGATGAAAACATTAAATTGTGGTTCATTACAAATAAACATAAGACTGTCCATTCATTATACTCTCTCCCCCTGACTCAGCTGGTGAGCAACCAAATCACTAATACAAGCTGGGTATATGTGAAAATCTGGTATCTTGATACCATTTGATAGGTTTGTGCCTTTACTACACTTACAGAAAGATGTTGATTTGCATCCTGCAGAGTAACTAATATTCTGTAGCTAATTGTGTGCACTGCCATGACAGAACATCTAAAGAAGGACATTACTGCATACGTCTCAGAGGGAATAGGAAGATACTTCATTTACAGCCACCCATCTGTCTAGTCACGGCAGAATTACATACAAACACAATGCACAAATTGGTATGTCCTTCAGGAACAGCTCTCCCAGCTCAACAGCCTGGCTCTCTGCACAACTCAATTCACATACCAGTTTGTTGTGTTTATAAGATTCTGTACATTGTACACTTGATGACAGGCACAGAAATTTGAATTAGAGAATTAGAGGGGAGAAGACAAGTGCAAAGCTTAATATAAACATGAGGAGCAACAATTACGTTTTTTTTCCCAGTACAGTATTTATGTTGTTGATGTCTTCCTCTGGGACATTGTCCTGTAAGTGAAAAATACTGCAGTTTTCAGCTTCAAGAGGTCTTGCCCAAATGTAGCTGATGAAAGATGAATGTTATGCTGGAGCACAGAAAGTAAGTTTCTTTGCAGATTTAGATGACTCAGATATTTAAGAGCAATTAACTGTTGAGAATATTGATAACTTATAATTCATCATAAACATGAAAGTAAAGGGAAGTCATTATCACACAGACTTCTCAGTGGCACACTCAATAAACACATCTTTTTTTAAAGAGTCAGAGAAAGCACTCTTCTTATGTGTAAGCAAGGGACTCCACAGGGCATCCTTCCACCACGCTGCAGATCACTGAGGTCCTGAAGCTAATGCTGACCAAGCTCCTGTATCTGCATGAGGCAACTCAGCATGATGCACATATCCTAACAAAAATGCAACATTACACCTAAGACAGAACATTTCTCAGCAGGAATACAGTTTGGATATGGCATCATACAAATGCAGTTGCATTGCTTATTGATTACTTAACTGGAAATTACATTCCATGATTCTAGAGTTGGTGTGAGATGTTGCCAGCTTCAGCGTTTCTGCAGTGGCTACCGTTATGCAGTATAGTTGTACAGTGCTGTCAATGCAAGATTAGATTAGCCTTGGAAAAACATCTTTATAGCACTTTCAGATAATCTGTATTCTGAGCAACTGCCTTTCCACCAATTTAAAAAAAAAAAAAAGTTTTTTCTGTACTACATGCTGACATATTTGCTTTGGTGTATTTGCAAGCACAGATGTGTTTGTGGAAGGCATTTTCGTGTTTATGTTTCTGGAAATAAGTATCTGATCTATTCCTATCTCCCTATATGGATTTCTGCTTCATACAGTTTTAATCTACTCTGTCTCTTCTTCTGGCTGTTCAATCCAGACCAGACTTCCTCCATTTCTTTATGAAAAGCAACTGCAACTTCATTCAAATATTATTACTCACATGATGTTAGTGAAAACAGCTTAACCAAAATATGCATAGCCAGAAAATAAATCCCTCATTTTTGCTCACATTTCTGATATTTCTATGACTTTTAAGAAGTTACTGTATAGATTAATCAGTTATATCTTAAATTTTGTATCTATAACATTAGTCTTGTCAATGCTTTTTGCTTAGAGAAAAACGTTCTGTTCAGTAAGGAAAACGGTGTCTTAGTTAAAACTAGAAGTAAGGCACTAACACAGGCTTTGGTCTCCCCTTCCCAATGGACAAAAGAGGTGAAGAGTGACAGACCAGATGGAGTTCTTTAAAGAAAAGCAGTTTTCCTTTTGTTGAATGAACACTGAAAGCCTACCCTGCATGGCCACCATCACTAGGGAGGTGGGGAACAGGAGATTTCCAGATGTCCTGGGTGAGGGAGACTCAGGAACCTGCGTCAGGGAAAGCTGCCATCAGGAGGCACACTCGAGTTTTGTGGACATCCCCACCTGGAGCAAAGGAGACCCCTGAAAAGAGGTGGGGAGGGTGAAAATCGAAGGGAAGCGGTTTCAATAGCACTGTGGGGATGGATGCATACGTGGAGCTGCTCGCCTTGGTGAAGGAACAAAGAGCACCAATGCAGGACGGAGGTGGGAAATGAGGAGACGCTGCACTTCTGCAGGATAAAAACTGGTGAGTTTTAGAAGGATGGCACCTGAGGGCCCCAACCATATGGAGTAGGGGAGGAGGAGGGGAGCAAGTGAAGGCAAGGAGTTCTGGCTGCAGGCAGTGAGCTTGAACCCGCTTATGAAAAGCTATGAGCCGAGTTATGAAATGTGGGACACTGTAGAAACCTTTGGTATGAAATGCTGTATAACTGGGCCACCAAGATTTAGTATCTCTACACCACAAGTTATTAGAAGTACATACACAAAAATCAGTGGTGGAAGAAGCCCTACAAACCAGTGAATATGTTTTGCATCAATTCAAAAGGTTTTGGCAATTAAAGTAAAGGTTTGTACAGGTTTAAAAAAACGCAGGAGAGTATGTCCCCAGCAATATAGTGAAGCATATGTGAAAGGTCCTTGTTTCAAGTACGGAATGTTTTGCTTTTAGATGATGCTACTTCAGCAACAAAACCAATTAGTGACACAGCAGCAAGACTGGAATAATCTATTTAAAAGAAAATATAAAGAGGTTGGTCAGACAAAACAACATAAAGCAAAACAAAAAGACAAATCTATAAAGGCCTTTGGACCAGAAACTGAGAGACATAGTTAATTGCTTAAATATATCACAGACATACTCTTAATCTAGGCAAACATGTGGGGTAGTTCATATCAATTTGTATTCATATTCATTGGCAGTCTTTGTGTTCTTTCCCTGGCATACAAGCTACAGCACTTCCCAGGCATATCTGCCAATTAGGAAGGGGTCAACTTTCCAGGTTATGTTAAACTGAAATTTTGCTCAGATTAAAAAAAAATATACTGTGTCAACTAAACTTGTTGACAGCAAGGCATGCACTTAACCAGCGTTCATGTCTGAGGATAATTCAGCTGTGGCATGTTACTAGCTGTTTCTGAAGCTCAGCGTAGTAAACAGGAGCTAATGTTCCCAGAGGGGCAGAAGGTTTGCAAAATATTTTTTGACATACCAAATATTCCATCTGTGGCATCTTGTCGCCAATCTAACAGTTAAAGAACTGTCATTTTCAGTAGCATCCTCGAGGAAATGGGAATTCAGAGGGTTCCATAAAATCCCATATGAAATGGGGTTCAAATTTCAGTAAGGAGACAATTGTCTGGAAGAATGTATTTCAAAGTGCACCACCTCCAAAAGAACTTTAAAGGAGCCACATTGACATTTTGTGCATTACTGAAAGACTGGCAGGCAAGGACAAAATAATGTGTAACACTTCAATAATATTGAATCTATTTTTTTTATTATTTATTTTTTTTTACTTGCAGGAATGGTAGAGGTGGGAAAGAAACATTGAGTGGTATTGCTAAAGAATAATAATGACAATGTAAGTGTCAACCTACCTGGGCTAGTAAAAGTCAAAGCAAAATAAAAAGCTCTCTGAAACAGTGCTGACCCTGTATTTTTAAAATCATGACATTAGCAAACCAAATGATATATTTTTAAAATATTTATCCTCATGGGACAACATTTCATTTTAGATGTCAAGCTGTCAGTCCAGGCAGATGATTCAAAACAAAGCTTCATTTGATGGTTCAAGTATCCTCACTAATACAAGAGGACACGGAAGAGTAGGTCTAACTGTTGCATGGCTCTTTGGAGGTCTTTTGAATTTATGAAAGCAAACCAGACAGACTGGTGACTGACCCAAGAACTGTGTTGCTGTCAGCTCTCACTAGTAAGAGAGATATACTATGAGGTTTTCTAAGTGATGTTTGTGGGTATTTTAACCCAAGTTTTATTTTAAAGACAAAGCAGGAGGCATGCTCTTAATGACATAATAGCAGTAAAAGACTTCACTGCTGTTTCTCATACTCACAATTCTCTGTACCCACTAGGCCCAGTCCTACTACTGACAACTGGCAAAACTCACATAATTTAGCAAAAAGAACCGCAGGCCATTATCTAATTAATCCCCTAAACCTGAAGATAGACCTCCAATAATGCCAGTGCAAATATTATCAGGAATCCAGAATTTTTCCTTATGCCGCAGGGTCCTAAAGCAAGAAATTGGTGGGATACTGAGACTTTTTACAGCCGCTAAGAATAGAAATGCTGTCACATCAGTAAGTGGAAGAAGGCAAAATATTTGGGGTTTGTGGGTAGAGGGGCAATTTGGCTGCAGATATTAAGTAATGGTTTGCAGGAGGGGGAGCAGAAAAGCCCATGATTGATGTCTTTCCATGTCCCTTCCAGCTGAGGCACCTCCCCTGTTGTTCTTCTGTGGCATGGGCTATGGAAGGTGAACTCCAAGTAGGAAGCTCAAGTTTGTCCACAGCTGCAACCGTCGTGCAGCTGGATGTCACGGCTGCGCCTGTGTGCACACCCATTAATGAATTCCCTGGGTGGCCCAGGACTTCCCAGGTCAGTCTTCTGCAAAGATGAGCTAACGGACTGGCTGGAGACAAGGGACTGACTTGAAGCTAAGTGACTGACTGAACTTTCAGCCACCTTCCATCACGATTCATTATTTGACTGAGGAGCTACAGTTACAGGAGCTCTCCAGGTGGGAATTGCAGAGAGTTGTAGAGATTCCCCCAGGCAGCTCCTGCCGTGCCTTGTTCAATTTGTGAGCTTAAACGTCTTGATTAACGACCTGAGTAGAGAATCCCAGTCAGTTCCTACTGGGGAAATGATCAAATCGTACGTAGGTAAGCCACTTGAAAATAGCCTGTAGAAACTTGCCGCAGGTGCAGAAATGTTCATGTAGGACAGTCATTTGCACATACTTTTAAGATGGTTAGAAGATGTTTTCTATGTCATTTAAGATAGCTCCTGAAAATGGACCATGCACGCTCTGTAGTGGTCACGTAGTACCACAAGCAAGTAGAAGAGTGGTTTGGGGAGTCTTGTCCAATCTAACAATACCATTGCATAGACCCTTGCAATGAAGACTCCCATTTCCATCCAGACAGCAATCAACTGTTTGGGCGATTTCATTCCCAACACAAGTATCGCCGTATGTCAAGGTCCAAAGTTGGGGGTTTTTTTTCCAAACAAGTACTCTGTCCATAATTGTGCACACAACATTTACTCAGTATCAAAGAAGCATCATCCAGAGAAGGTGTGGATCTGGCTTAGCTCTGCAAACAGCTGGGGGAGGGTGATAATGCTATTTCTTCCACCGCACAGCCAAGAAGGATGTGTTGTGGTAAGGAATCACAGCAAGACAGGAACTGCAGAATGACTAACTCTATTTCTCACCTTCCCATAGTTTGGCTTTCCACAGAATCCACAAAAGTGTAAGATTATATATAGAAAGAGTTGGCAACAATGTATTTAAAATCCAGCTCAAAATTGCAAACTGAGAGCTAAGTAGTATTTGTTTAACAAGATTCAGCACAAAGCTAGTTGGGAAATGGCAAATCCTGTGTGACATCTGCCAACAAATGTAATCTCCCTAATTCTGCTTTACTCTGTCTTGTAAAAAAAATCCCAAACCTTAAAAGCCAATAAAGTTCATTCTTTCACTCCTTCTAGTTTCATCGTTAATTTCCATCTACAGTTTCACACAAACTCAGACAAAAGATTCCAAAAATGAAGTCTGAACAATTGAATTAAGTCATAAAGCCCCTGTCAGTACCATCAAGTTTGGAAATGTCACTGTTAGTAGCATACCATGTCAGTTAATAGTATGTGAAGTGATCTGGCCCTATTTGGATATGTACATGTCAAAGGGCAAAGTTAAGAGACTCTGATTTTTTTTTTAATTTTAAATTACCACAAAGATCACATTTAAATAATTTAGATTTGCTGTTTCTTATTATCAAACCTATATTTCTAGGAAGAATTATAAAGGATAGACTCAAGGAGGTATACACGTCCTAAATAAGCAACGAAGTATTGAGTAAACTTCAAACGAGCAAAATCAGCTAATGCTTGGGAGAACTCCAGAAGTCCACAGAGGCCTCTTGCTGTTCAGCTGCTTAAAATATGCGTTTTTGGATTATTAAACTGCATCTAACATATTACGGTTCTTTACAGGTTTTCTGTACCTGGGACTACAGAACAGTTAAGGATGCTTCAGCCTGGATGAGAGATAAATAGAGGACCCAGATATAACAGAGGCCTATTAAATTCTCAGTGGTCTGAACAAGGGGCACATAGACTGTCCATTCTCTTTTCTGATACAGGGAGTAAGGGAATGACTTACTATCAAAACAAACAAGAAAAAAAGCAAAACAAAACAAAACAAAAAAAAACAAAAAAAGGAACGAAGGAAGACATAACTTGTCTCACACAACATGAAATTAAGGTAAGGAACTCTTTGTAAACTTTTTACAAAGCTTCCAAAGCTGACTGGGCAAATTCATGAAAAAAAAGCCCACTTGGGAATCACTAAACCTACCATTATGGCTCAGGCAGTCCTAGGAAAATTTCTGTGCAATGTTGCTTTCAGCTTAGACTCTTACCTAGGCTGTCAATACCCCATTATTAATCTGTTTTAGTCAAGATACAAATTGACTGAACATTTGTTCTAATCTGATGTGCCCCTACACATATTCTTATGTCACTGTCTTGTGCTTTGAAATATCCAAGTATTGTAAAACAGTATCTATCTTCTGTTTTTTGCTATTCTTTAACCATTATCTTTGCTTAATCCAAAATAAAAATACGAAATATTTTTATTCCAGAACTTACACGTGAAAATCTCAAAGAGCTGATATGTACAACCTCTAGCTAAAAAGATCCCCTGCACTGGAAAAAAAAAATCAGTCTCAAGCATTAGACATCATTTTCAGATGTGTATCTTCAGCAGTTGTTGTAGCATCATCAGCTTCTCTCCTCTGTGGCCACTGAATAAGGAACCTTTCCTGAGAAATACTTTACTGAAAATTACAGGAAGATATTAACATGCAAACAACAGAGATTCTCTGCAGCTCAAGTAAGCACTGTTTCATTCCTACATGCTGCTGGCTACTCCAGGAACAGCAAAGGCGGCACATACCAATCAGTAAACTTGAAGATCTTAATTTGGTATCAGGAAAACCTATATTCTACATTCCTAGCAGTGGACTCACCAATCTACCACCTTCTCCTTCCTACATATGATATGCTCACGTTCTTAGCAAGGAAGCACTGATATTACATGTTCCCTTAAGCCTTTTTTTCCCTTCCCCTGTATTTCCATTTGGATTATTTTCTCATTTCCACTTCTTGATTACTTCTCTCCTATATATTAAAACCAGTCTTTTAATGAACCATCAGCTTACCTGGGCAATCCTGCAATATTGCACTGAGTATAGCACTTGCATTTGTACTTCACAAACACCTGGACATTTTTTATAGGATTATTAAAAGTATAAACTTTGAAGAATGTTGCGTTCAAAGTAGTAATATCTAAGTAGGAGGAGAAAAGACTTACATATACTCATTAGATTGCTTCTTCCAGATGTATTTAAAAAAAACCAAAAAACAGTAATGTTTTCACATTAATGGATTAACAACAAACAGAGGCGATAGATGAATGATAATAATTTTAAACCACTGGCAATTATTACTATTTATTTATGGAAGTAGTGTGGATAGGGAGCAGTGACCCACAGAGAGACACATTAAACACTGCATTTGGATAAATCTGCAGAGGAAGAGTGTTTGTGGGGAGCCAGACTGTGAAAGAACATTTCAGAAAGAAATTATGTTATGCATTTACTCCCATTTGTTAACATGCACCAACCATAACAGTGCAATCACACTTCATTGTTGCCTTCATGTATTTAATAGTGTGCTGAAGGCAAAGTATTTACAAAGCATTTCCATATACACTGCATAAAAAAAGTGTGAAAAACCGTATCCTGGTACTTCCACTCCAATTCGCCACGTCAAATGAGAGACTGTGGCACAGCCTGGAGATGCTGAGCCTGTGCACCATTTCTCATCTGTGAACTCCGGTCTATGTAATCAAGAGCTACACAATTCATTCCTGCACCTGTAACCATCCCTGTGGCCCCTCCAAGAAGTCAATTCCATGTACTGGTCTCAACACAATTATTTTATTGACATTTCTCAGCTGAAAAGACTTTTGCAAATGCCATCCAATTTTCCAGCTCTTTCTAAAAGATCAAAAGATGCACCTTGCATAGTAGACAGGAATTTACGCTGATGAGTGCCTATTGTCTTGAATACAAATGCTGCTCACGGTGTTTGCCCAAAGCTAAATGTGTATGTCTCTATAATAACTAACTGCAGTTAGACCACGAAAGCATACTTGTATCGGAGACAAAATATGTTTGTGCTGGCGAACACCTTTTGCTTGAACAACCCTCAGGCTAAGATCTTCAAGGCCTCCTAATTAGGGAGGATGGCACTGAGCTTGAAACCTGTCATTCCAGATAAAACAGCTGGAAAGGGCACATCGTTTCTGCTTGGAAATGATAACAACTGTGTTAGGTTATTGCTGCAGGTAATAGGACCTGCAGGTTGAGATCCCCTTCTAGCAGAGATCTGTAGGTAGCAAACGGCTCTGGTCCCTGGGTTCATTCATGCAGTGGGAGGCAATCTCATGGGCTTCACCGACCAGAGGACAACCTGGCCAAGGCACTAACCTACGATTTCTAAGACCTTCTTTCAAGTACAGAAAGAAGTTCATATTTAGCTAAACCTCCCAGATAGCGTCCCTTTCTCCAACCGCCCTATCACATATATAGCCTTTACTATTTTAGCTGTCCACGTTAGACAGATTGTTGCTCTTTCTGCTAAGTCACATATCGAGGTTAGCAGTGAAGCTCACTTTATCATATTACTCACTTGAACATGACGTTTAGAAGATGTGAAATTAATTTATAGCATTTTTTTTTATAACACTGCTAGGGAATAAGGCATTTTCAAATATCTCAGAATCTCTCGTATTTTTGATGATCAAAAGGATGACATTAATTTTAAAACTAGTCAAAAAGAAAAGTTGTAGAACTTCAACTACCATATGCTCACTAAATCATGAATTATATACAGAAAAAAAATCATAAAAGTTACTTTGAAAAAGTAAAAAAAATCATATTATGATCTCTGTGCTGCATAACACATATGGTTGAAGGGATTAATTTTATCCCATTGGACACTTATACTAAGAACAAAGGGGTGAAAAAAGATTTTAACAGGATATGACTAGCAAATAAGATACTTAATTCTTTCAAGTGGTGATGCAAAGCATATCCTTCATGAATAACTTACTGAACATACCATCTGCTTCACAGCATATGCACAATAGTATTAAATGTACTCTCATGTAGACATGTATCTTCGTAGTGTTTTTAAGATTGTTGTACATGTCAGATCAGAAAGCAGCATTACTAGAAATAAAATTTAAGCACATGTCTAACAATGTCCCTAAAGTAATCCTAGCAGCATCACAAACATGAAAATAAATTGTAGGCACTGTAATGTTTTGAGGCCATGTTAAAGGCTTGCTTATCCTCATCTCTGACACAAATATTTTTATACCAATACTTCACATTTTGAAACATCTCCTTGTACCAAACTAAACTTTACAGCACTTCCAAGAAATATATTTTTTAAATATTCAGAAAACTCTGAATATATGCAGATATTGTAAAACTGGACATTTATTTCAGCACAGCTACAGTGGAATAAAGTAAGTTATTTTTTTCTATTCTTGTTACTAAGCCATACAATCCAATGCAGAACCATTTTACTTTTCATTCTAAGTTCTGATTAATTCAACTTGAAGATATCAATCTGGGAAAAAAGAAATTAAATCTAAAAAAAAAAAAACATACAAAAGGATATGCATAAAATGCTTTTCAAATGGATATTCTTTCATTGTACTGGGAAAAAATATGTTAACATATTTATCAACTCCTGAATATGTAGAAATGTAATAATCATTCCATTCTCTTAATGGGAATTAGAACTCAAGTTACCTCACAAGACAATTTCAGTGCCTTTTCTCCTGCCCCATATCTATACTTTTTCATTTTTTTCAGATCATTTGTTTTAATAGCATTCCATAGTTTTTATGACTGCAAGAGAAATGAATTTGGCTTGTCTAGGTCCCTATTGAAAGATTGGCAGTGCTTTAAATGCTTCACCCTTGTTATGACTACATATTTATGCCACATCTTATAATTTCAAACAGAAACAGTAAGATGGCAGACAATTTTCTCAATGCGTATCTTCTCTTTTAAGATGCAGATACAGAAATACAACTAATTTCTCACATTTCAACACTGCTGTGACTCTTTAACAATAGTAAAGACCTTTTCAGAAAATTTGCAGAAGCAACTAAACTCACCACTTAAAAGATTGTTGGGGTTTTTTTTACTTCAAAAGCTAAAATTCATCAATGAATTGAAAGAAACAGAGCATTGCTTATGATATCCATTATTATGGTGGCATGAACTCTGTAAAGTTTATATTAAGTACTTTTACTTGAGAGAGTGAATTTAGGGTGTGTTTTCCAAGAATTCCAGAAAATAGAGAACTCCTGGTATCTTCAAACTTCTCATTATAGGAGCTTGAACATATGGTACAGAAGGAGATTCCACCTAGTCCTACAGCTTATCTTTCAGTTTATCATCAGCACATTATCATCAGTCTGATTGCTCCAGTTCCTGGAAAGTCCCCAGAAAGAGCTCCTAAACGAACTGCAGATAGGAGTGGATGAGGGCGTCTTCTTAACGCACACCGAACCGCTCTTTCCTACCTGCCCTGGCTCCTGTGCACAGACGGGACATGGCAGCAAGCCAAAGGAATGAGCTCCAATGTTTAATATTCCTTATGGTAAGGAATACAAAATGTTGTTGATTTCACTTCTAGAAGATGAATTACAGGGGAAAGAAGCCTGAAGTCAGGACTTTTTTGTGGATTTATATTTATCATTTCATACATATAATGCTTTTTATATATATGTGTATATGTTTGTGGTCTATATATATATATGTTTATTTATATAAACATATGAAATGTCACATATATAGTTGTGTTTGTATAACATATACATATATATTAAAATGTTTATTGAAAAACAGGAGAGTGAGAAGAAAATGACTTAGTCACCAACAGTGTTCCCTCTCTCTCATAGGAAATGAAGGGAAAAAAGAAGAGAAAGTAAGAGAGGGAGAGAGGGAGGAAGGAAGGAAGGAAGGGAGGAAATACTCTTATTTAAGAATAGAGAGAGACCTAGTCATGAGAGCATCCACTCTGAGCAGCTCAAGGACGGTTTTTAGCACCTGAAATGGATAAAATGCCTCTTAAAACCATCCAGCTAGCAACACCAGGGCAGAAAGCAGAGTGTTATTTAACCCGTTATCTGCCAGGACACTGAAATAACCATGGAAAGACTTTATTGTTATGTCTTTTGGGTGTAGCTTGTTTGGGGTTTTTTGGTTGTTGTTTTTTGTTGGTTTTTTTTTAAACTTGAATAGTTCCTCCAAATATATTTTTAAATAAACACATTTTCCCTAAAGGCTATTAGTGAAAGAAAAAAAGAAAAAAAAAGAAGGCAAAATAATCATTTCTGGTGACTGAATAATGTGACAGACAACAAGACTTCACCCCTACAGGCTTGTGAACTTTTAAAGCCAGCCCTCAGTGCCCCACACATTACTCTGAGGTATGCAGTAGGTGATAGGGCGCGCATCTGCTCTACTCGTACACTCATGTAATATATAAAGCAAAGCTAAAGTTTAGAAATTATCACTAATAACTATTAGCTGAGACTCGTGTTCTGAAATTACCAAGTAGCTGATCATCGGAGTGTCTGCAGTGTGAAATGGTTAGGATGGGTACTGTCACGGCTTTCGCCTCTCTGCCAGCCGACGTTCTTCCAGCCACGTCCCCCTGAGCCGGGTGGTGATGCCCTGGACATGGGTCTTCCTCTCCCGGTGGCCTCCGTGCCACAGAATGACCCTCAAGGCATGTTTACTTGAGCAAAGAGCCTGAGAATTCAGCATCCTTCAAAACCACAGCAGCCTCCTAGGGAGTTAAAAACTAGGATTCAGGCTTGGATGGTGAACGCTTGCAAATGGGAGATGAGAAACTGCGGAAGCGGTGACTGTCCCGGCCGTACGCGCCTCTCTCCGATGGAAGTGACACGAGGACCAGCAGGACAGGAAACCTTCCGACGCCACTGCTGACCACAGCCCCGTGCACTTTCTAAACTGAAAACAGCAGCACTTTACACTAGTAAAGCCAGGTGTTGGGTATGGCAGCAAAGGAGAAAATGAAGATCTTCTTTAGTCATCCTGCAACATGTCTGCAAACATGAGCCGGGGGCCTTAATAGCCTCCTACAGTCCACCATTTCAGCTTCCACAGGTTCTAAAATAATGCAAAAGGGGCATGAGCAAACATGAAATCACAGTTTCAGATCATTTTCACCAAACTGGAAAGCTGCCTGCCTTGAGGAAACGATTTCCATGTGTGGTAAGACTCTTCACTGGCTTTGGCAGATTCTCTGATGCCTGTAAGGAGTTTCCTAATGATTTCAGGTTTTCATCAAATTGTAGGTTAGTAGTAGTAGTATTCTGTACATAGTACACTAAAATAATTGTTTCATACAACTAAAAAAAAATTATAGTAAGTGCAGGCTGTATCTGCCATGTTGTTTGTAACAGGGCTATTTATAAATCAAATATATTCTGTAAATAAAATACAACCAAATATTATCAACTTGCATACACTAATTTAAAGTGTTGTCTGGCAGCTAATATAGAAATGCCCTAAAAGAGGCTGAACATAGTGAAACTACAAAATGATTCAATATCACCAAAGAATGAACTTAAGATATATGGAAACAAATGGGACCAAATTCCATTTTTCTTGTAAGTACAAACATTTACTAGAGGCACTTCAAATAACTTACGCACATGTTAGAAATTATCCTTCCTTTGTTTGTGACTGCTTCAAGAACTGTTCTGCAATGACTGTTACACTAGATTGTGGCACTGATTTTATTTCTGCTATTGGTAATATATTTTTCCAGCTACATCGCCTGTTTTGCATTCTAGTGAGTGCAAAATCTGGGAGTCGCATTTTTCATGCTCACTTAAAGAAGGTCATGTTAGTCATATAGTAATCTTTAGTCCCTAAGGTATCTGCATGCCCCACTATGTTTGCTTTCTCCTTACTTCTGCTGTTAAGAATTATTTGTATCAGAAATTATTTGTATCAGAAATCAGAAAGATTCTTAAACTGAAGTTACAGGAAGAGGGGGTTGGTGTTTTTACGAGAGAATGAATCCCAGAGCATTTTAAGATTTTCTGCCTTAGTAATATTTGCGTCTCTCATTCCAATTCCCTGTTCCACATTACAGCTGGCAATTTGGGCCTTGGCAGGTTGAGAGGTATATTTTTCAAATGGATTTACTGTTCAACACAGTGTTTCTCTGCATCAGCTAACTTGGCCCAAATAGTGTATATGTGACTATAACTCAGCTAAAGTCAGCCCTCTTATTCCATGACCAAATTAGTATTTATGGGAGTTAAAATGAAATCGAAACAAAACAATCTTTTTCTGATGGCATTAGCCATGTTGCTTCTTTGAAGTAGTGGTAACAAAGACAAAATTGCAAGTGTACGGCTTCAAAAACATTTCATAATCAACGTGACTAGGTTTATCGATACCGAAATGAATGTCTGAACTTCACTAAAGTATAGGCATATCTGCTATCAATGACATGGATTAGTGCTGTCACATTTTGCTCTAAAGGGATTGAGTGGGTTTATGGACTTACCTTTTTTTAATTTAGCCCACTAAAACCTTCACTGACAAAATGCAGAAGATCCTAAGCAATCCTAAAGATACTAAGTCAGACTATCAGTAAATCCTGGCTTTGGGGGCAATGGACGCATATTTGTTACGATTAAGCAAAGATGACATGGCAGATTTCCAAAGGCAGGCATTACTCTTCACCCCTCCAAGTCTTTACCATGTAATACTTTCAATGAACTACACTGAATTTCCCTGTCAAAAAAAAAAAAAAAAAGATCAGCTGCACCAAAATAAGATAGAAGGAAGAATTTGCTGTTACATTTAAGTGTCGTGTGCTCAGAAGGCACCTAAGATGCATTATATAGTAGAACACTATGTAGTAGAATACCAGTTCTACAAAAGCCAGTTGGTTGAAGAAAAAAGAATGGGTTTGCTTTTCAAAAAGACACTCAGTCACTTGTAAGAAATGCCACAGCTTAAGTTTTAACAGATTTTTCAAAAATAAAGCTAAATAAATAAAACCAATAAAAAGGTACAATGACACACTCAAAATACATTAAAAAAAAAAAAAAAAAAGATTCATAGCATTTCAAGATAGAAGCAATATGATGTGCCTTATGTCATGCAACTGTTTAGGGGGTTTTATTCTAAGACCCGAGATTTGAGGAATAGGTTTGCAAGTCTGACACTAAAATATTGATTCTCAGACCAAATCCCTGAAATCTGAGAGGTATTTAGCTGTGTAACCACACAGTTATTAAAATTTAAAGCTATAAAGATATAAAAAAAAGAACATGTGGTGACAGAATCTTTTCCAAAAAGAACTATCCCTTACTTCCTGACCTTTCACAAAACAAAACCACAAAATCCTAATCTTTTGTCACCCTTTGAAATCTTGTCATCCCTCCTGCCGTTTTTGAGCATGGTAAATCATAGTAAGTAAAAAAAGAACAGTACTTTATACAAGGCAATCATGCAAAGAGAAATAGACTGAGTCAAGCAGTAAGTAAGAGAAAGTTCTCCATTGCAACAAGAGGTTAGGTAGGATCACAACTGAGGTAGGTGTCAGCTTCTACCTCTTCTACCTGTAGCTATCTCTTCCATACAGAAATGATTGAAAGGATTATGTCAGGCTATGCCCCATCATCAAATTTACTGTAATGTGAAATGCAATGATGCCTAAATCAGGGAAGAAAATTAAATGAGGAACTATTAAAAAAACCAAAACAACACAAGACCTATAAATTGCTGGAGTCTGGGCAAGTAGTCAGGGACATTGCTGTATGCTCCCTTGATCTCATACTCTTTCTTCAGCATCTGATAGTGGTGGCTCTCAGATGTGCAGTATGGTACTATGTGTCTCTTCGGACTGACCCAGCGCTATCGCTCTTATGTTCTTATTACATATAAGGTTTTATATATAGTTAGTTAGTTAGTTAGTTAGTTAGTTGTAAATCTTAGTGTATTTAACAGTGCTCTGAACCCTGGAGCTGCAATATTAATATAATGAAAACTAAGACTTGCATAAGCTATTTTCTTGTCCTCCTTATAGCGTTAGAATGGAAGTGAGACAAAAGGTAGATATGGTAATTTCTTCAGGCAGAGCATATCTGTCCAAATCCTTTGTCATCTCTGTTTCATAAAAAACACAACAGAAACAAGTAATAATCATCACCTACATTCCCTGACACCAGCATCTTAAATATTCTCTTACAGTTACCTCTGAGTTCATATTTTTCTCTAATTATGCTTTGTGTCTGGAGTTCCTCTGCTGCAGCATAACTTCTGTCCTTTTATTCCATGGACACAACTTTCCCAGAAAGATTCCCTATGCTTTTTCTTAGCCAAAAGCAAAATCAGGACTTAATTTTTTCACCCTCATATTTTTCAAATACTTCTGACACAAGATTTTTCTTGAAATACAGTCATCTTTCAGCCTCTGAGATAAATCCTTTCTGCTTTCATTCCTACTTCTCTAATTTTGCTTTAACATAACACTGATACGTTTCAAGAAGTTCTTAACTATTGGCTTAAGATAATAACGGCTCAAAGAAAACTCTTAATTTTACTGTTCAGCCTGAGAGGTCTTTACTATTTATTTTCTATATGTCTGTGAAGAATTCCATCCTCCTCCTCAGATACAAAATCTAAGACATCTCAAGTGGTAGCTCTAGTTCCTTATATTCAGGAAATATCTCCACCTTGCAGACACTTTCATCAAACCTTTTAAGAGACACAGCCTTTCATATCCAAATACACAGCCTGTGCACTCCCCATATTCTGAACCTGTGTCTTCATTTGTACAACATCCTTTTCTCCATCCTTTATAAATGCTGTTTCACCTGCATATTCACTTCTCTATAATATAACACTCTTCTCTATAATAAGCAAAGAGATATTAAAATAATTGTATGCACTTTACACTAGGGAAGGAAGAATGCGAACAGTCCTTTTTCACATATCTCAAAAGTTCCTTTTACTAAAGTCCATATATCAATTTGACAGAAGAGCAAGCTGCAGCAAAAATCGTCCGAAACAGATATTTATTTTTTTTTTAGCGTTAGTAATCAATCCATAAAATCCTAAAATACTGTGGATGGGAAGGGTCCCTGAAAAAACTCTCTGAAAAGATGTACAACATAAAATCTATCACTCCCGTTACAGGCAATCAGAATGTTTATAGTCTTCCTTTAAGTACAACTTCATTCCTCTACTTAGAGCATAAAGTGAAAAGTACAGATTGAAAGCACTGCTGGAATATGATTGACTGGAGTCCTAAAATATGTAATTTAAGTACTTGGGCACCTGATGGCATTCATGAGAATTCAAACTAACTTTTAAGAATTTAGTGAACTTTTACCCCCTCAGATCACCAGAAGTGTTATTCCTTCCTCGCTCTTTTCATGTATAAATTTGAAGCAATCACATTTCCAACTAGTTCTGGGATAGCTCAATCATTTTCCAGCTTCCTAGGTTATATGGGCATAGCAGAGGACAAAGAGCATATTCCCAAACTTGTCGTCAGACATGATCTTTGACTGCAGCCCCCATAGGTAATAACCAAATTGTCCTCAGCAAATCCAAATTAAATTCACATCTGCTACTTGGGAACGGCTATGTGATAACATTCCTTGAAAAAAACTGTAGTTTCATTTATAACCTAACTTTTCAAATAGGATAGATGTCCTTTCAAAAAATCTATACACATCTAGCTCCTATGCTTCTGTAAGACTTCTCCGTTCTCCAGATGACGGGGGAAGCCTCATCTTTCTTCAGTCACCTTGCTGACATACTGTCTCTTTTTCAATGTCATTGGAGCTTCACTCTTAGGCATTCTTTAGTCACTTGAGTCCTTAGAAATACAATTGTGTTACTATGGCAGCTGGAAAATAATGTTGCCTAGTTGGCTGGGAGAGTATTTTTACAGAACTGTGTTATCACACCTATTTTACCAACAGAGCCATGTTAAATTGAAGCACTAGATTGATCCAAAAATTCAGTCCAATTATTGCCATTGAAGTCTTAAACTTTGTATTAATTAAAATCATGCGCTTTTTTTATTTTTATGATATAGCATTTCTGTATCTGCTATTCAAAGTCTTTGAAGCCATCTACCTTCCCTACATCAATGCACATTTTTATACTGTCTTGTACATGGAACAATAATGAATGAAAATGAGATCTACCTTAGCATGCTTATTTGAAGTCTGGAGAAAATAACAATAATAATAATTAAATACAAACAAACAAAACCACACACACAAAAATCCACTATGGAAATAATACTGGATCTAACACGCTTATACCATTTATGGAAGAATTAATTCCAGCAACATAGTTAAGATGTAACTTTTAAAAAGCTTTTTATCAGAAGATTCCAAGGTACGCATGCATCACATAGAGAAACAATGAAAATCAGTTTAAAGTAGACTTTGGTTCCAAAAACTTTCTCTCTGGTATATTTAAATAGTGCATTTTAAGATTCCTGACTTACTACCAGACATAAGTATCAGTTACCATCCGCTCGTTACAAAGACTCAGAACCATATATAAGGTCATTAATTAGAGTCTCTTGACCAAGAAAATTTTTTTAAAGGGTAGGAACCAGATGGAAAATTTGAGAAAATTTCATCCCTAATAAATTTAAGGGTCATCTTGTCAAAAACTCTACTTAAAAGTAGTCTTCATTTTCAGAGTCTGAGGGCATACAAAATCTCATTTTGCCTTAGTAAAACTCATATCTACTGAAAATAATATTAATATGAGGGTAACTCTGTCAACACAAACAGTAAAGTGATTAATTAGAGTTTTATGCCTTACTGGCTGGAATGCAGCATTTCCCATATAACAGATCATGAAAGAATAATTACATATGGCAAAATTTACCCAGCTACAGGACTGACTGGCGGGGGGGCACTGAGTGGGAAATACAGGCCTGCACACTGCACTACAAGGATGCTCCGGTTTTACCTGGCTGGCAAAGAAAAAGGCAAAAAGGAAAGAAGGGACAGTAGCAACAAAAGATGTTGTAATCTCTTTCACTCTCCAGCTGAATCTTACTGCATGTAGTGCTGTCATTCAGCATTATTCTACCTCATCGGTCTTGCTGAGACCTCTTCTTCATGCTTTTACTGCTTAAGTGAAACTATGGCTTTATTTCATGTCTAAACATTTTTGACACCTTTAGACTGAATTACAGTTATTCACATTAGCAGTAGGGAAAGCACAATACGTTGTGCTGACCCACACCTCAGGGTTATGAACCTTATAGCTTTCTCGTAGGTTTTAGATTCATTACTAGCTTATGGGATTCAGAAGTGGTATATTTAGAAAAAATATGGTGGAGATCGACAAGGATATAAATTCGTGTCCTCTCAAAGCGGTTAGTTAACCACTGTGTCTAAGAACAGTCACGACTCGGTAATGACTACATACATTATTCCCTATACGTGTTTGCACGAAGTGTATTCTTAGTATAGACTGATACGAGACGTAAATGGATGTTTGTTGGATGGAGACACTTCTCGGCAGGTCACCAGATAGGAGGGGAGCGTGACAGCCCACCTCATTCACTCAGGGGTGACTGTCAAATGCAGGAATTGATACCTGACCCATCCAGGTTATGTTTGCTCCCTTAAGGAAGTGTCTGTTTCAGTCGGAGGGACAGTAACACTAAGTCCTAACAAAAGCAGAAGTTAATAAGGCAGAAAGAACTGAAGGAGAACAAGTAAGTCTATCCAAGTCCCACTGACATTCAAGAAAGGAATTAGTTATAAAGCTAACACTCCCGCCAGGAAGCAGTTCTTTCCCAAAATGAACCCGAATGGCATGCAGAAAATATAAACCTCTATGTAACGCATACAGACATAGAGACACCTTTCAGTTTTAATCTTGACATCAGAAAATAAAGCATATTTTTCTTTCACTTACTGATCAGTTTGTAAAAAGATTTACAACATGCAAACTAGACAGCACAGTAACAAACTTCTCCCCCCCCCCCCCCCCCCCTTTTTTTTTTTATTTTCAACAGATTTGAGCTAGGCGTCATTGCCAGGATTTTTCATCCAGGGCTGCTTAGCAGATTTATAAGTGGGTATTGCAACATGCTAACTAGTGCTTTATCTCCTCGGCACAATTTCCAGAATATCCACAGCACAACAAACCATTCTCTCCTAATAAAATACCCGGATCAGCTTCAGAGTTTGCAATGATAGGGTTGAGGGTTGAAGACGTGTCTTTCAGTGACTATAAAACACGGCTTTGCACTGGGGAATCCAAAGCATTCCCACAGAGCTGGCTTTAGATCTCTTCCTTGACAGCTGGATAAAGATCTGCTCATTGCATTTCTATGATCATGGGTTTAATGAACATATCTAGTAGTTCTGACTGGTTAATTCTCCTGACACCATCTACATTTAAGAAACATAGTGAATCATGCAAGGGATTCAACACACCAACTTGTAGTACAGATGTAAAACATCTGTCAGAACAAATGTGACCTACCCAGAAAATACCAGAAAATGGACAAATCTGGGAGACTGCATGAGTAAAAGAAGAGTGGATGACTGGCAGAAGAGGCATGAAGTACATTTTTTTATATTATGTAGTATGTGAATCTGTTCATAATCATTGCAGCGCAGTGCATTTATGGTAGGTATGGAGCACCCAGAAAGCAGAAGGTTTGGGGAGGAAAGCTGAAAAGGTATGAAGCGAAAGTCCATTTTGTCAAGAGTCAATAAAATGACTCCCACTGAGTTTAACAGGCTTTGGATTAAGCAGTTTTCCAAGACAAAGGATGACATTCTTGTGCTTGAAATAAGATTATAGATTTGTTGGCATGTTTAGCAAATTGTCTGATAGTATTGTGAATTCATTTCCACAAATCCCTAGAAAAAAGGATTACTCTCGCAACAAAAAATACTGTTTTTTTCATATTTTATAAATGAGACACAATTTAAACCTTACTTAACATATTTGTAAGCAGCTTCCTATGTGATCACTGAATTTTTATGTAAAATCATTTACCTGTGCTGTAAGAAGTCTGCAGAAATCAAAGTTTTCTAGCAGCAGCAGCAAAAGCAAGCCAATAATTTACCAATAACTGTCAATAACACTTAATCATCATTTTTATACTACTACTGCAATATTTCCTCAACACAAAATGCTTTAACTGCCTCAGATGTCTGACCTTGATCATACTAGATGCAAATTTCTGATTTTTGAGAGCAAACTCAGAAGCCCAGTTCCACAAAGGATTTCCAGCATGATCATTGCTCAAAATTGTATTCATATTAATAAACTGTACTTCTACTATCACGGCTAAACTTCCGACTATATGAAGAGCAAAAATCTGCTTGAGAACCGAAAGCTACAGATTTTGAGAGAGCAATGAAACGCAATCCTTACATGAAAATGAACAGAAAAGCAGCAGAGGTTTTGTGGCTTATTAGTGCAACACCATTTCTAGATGCAACAAGATAGCATGCTCCTTAACAGCACTAAATTCAAACTGTCAGTGCAAGGCTGGCCCTTAAACTTCTCCCCACAACTTATTTGAAAGCCTGGACATTTACCTATGAGTAACATGGGCTTCTGTTTCCATTCAGTATTTCCAGATGAAGAGAGAGGATCAGAATTTTTGTTTGTCCAGGCAAGATTTGCATCGGGTAGCAAGAATTCAGAGGGCAATTGCAAAAAGCAACTGGATTTATAAAGCTTCAAAAAGTGTCAAGTATTTGAAACCACAAGCCCTTATTAGAAAAAGCTACTGCATCTTTTTGGTGTGTCGTCACAGACTATATAGTTCATGGGCCCTAATTCAACTCCCCACAGTAAAGGCTTCCTTCAAAATTGGTTTCAAAGCCTGAAAATTAATGTCAGCATTTTTGCGAGTTTCAGCTCTCACACAGGCAGATCCTGTGAAAATGGAAGTCAAAACAGGAAACCGAATTCCACACACAATCCTGAGATATTAATTAGGACACATTTTTGTAAACAGACTCCAAAATAAACCCTCTTCCTTCCCAGCAGACCTCAGCATTACCTTGGTTACCATTAAATTGTGCATACGTTTTCTTGTTATCACACTGTTAAATATTTTCTCCAAAAGAGACTGAATGACTGAAGCAGGAAAATAAATGTATATTGTAGATTTCAGTTATCCGCTTCCAAACCATAAGATTGTTTGCATATCCCCCTCTTCAGCCAGCTACAACGCTTATAGTTTAATGCATAAAACAGCATAAACCACAGACTCACCACAAAGTACTTGAAACTGCAATGGACTTTTTTTGGTTTTGTATTTTTTTTTTTAAATTGTTTCACCTGCATGCAGCCAAAAGCAATCGAACAAGCATTTCTTAAGCAATTAGCATGGCAGCCTTTAATCAGGAGATACAGTCCAGTTCTCAGAAGACAGATCTCCTATGTTTGTCCCTGTTACCCACACTTTTGAGATTGTTATTCGATCTGGATTTGGACTCCCTAGCATTACCCTTTTGCTAGGGCCACCTCAGATTTCCAGCAAATCCTCTCCTTTTGTGGCCAGCAAGCTGTTTGATTTTATTTCTGCAGCTATTCAGAATATCATGTGTGATCTACTTGAACACAAGGAGTCTGATGATAATTTTATGAAGGCAATGCAAACTCGAAGAAGGCATCCCTGCCGTTCTGGAAAGGCTTTAATGTATTGGTGCAGGAAGATAAGGCGAGAAATGTTGCAATGACTTTATGAAAACTTCACAAAAAAAACAAGAAACGCCCCCATGTGCAAGTATCTTCACTGATATTAACACCCGTTTGCTGTTGCTTTACAGCAGATGCAATCTTCAATGAAAATGCTTCTGTTTAGCACTGAGAATCTTCTCCAAAACTTAAAATCTGCTCATAGGAAGTGTAAATAGTGTAAATGTTTATAAATCCAATTCAGAACTTATAACAAACTAGACTCCAAAACTTCCAAGTATGGATAAACATACTTTGGAACAGAATTACAATTACGTGGTTATGAAGAAAAAGATTTCTGCTTCCAAACTGTTTTATGGTACATTGTATATATGTGTTTTCTGCATTTTTTTTTAAATAGTCATGAGGACCAGATGACAAAAATATTGTTCTCATTCCCAGTGGTATGCAAACTTATTACAGTATTGTATTGGTTTTGTTTGGCAAGGTTTTGGTAACGGGGGGGGGTGTTACAGGGGTGGCTTCTGTAAGAAGCTGCTGGAAGCTTCCCCTGTGTTCGAGAGAGAGCGAGCCCATACTAGCTGGCTCTAAGACGGACCCGCCGCCGGCCAAGGCCGAGCCAATCAGTGATAGTGGTAACGCCTCTGTGATAACATTTTTAAGAAGGAAAAAAGTTGGGACAGGGAGAAACAGCCGCCGGAGTGAGGAGTGAGAACATGTAAGAGAAACAAGCCTGCGGACACCAAGGTCAGTGCAGAAGGAGGGGGAGGAGATGCTCCAGGCGCCGGAGCGAAGATTCCCCTGCAGCCCGTGGTGAAGACCCTGGTGAGGCAGGCTGTCCCCCTGCAGTCCAGGGAGGTCCACGGTGGAGCAGATCTCCACCTGTAGCCCGTGGAGGACCCCACGCCGGAGCAGGTGGGTTCCCGAAGGAGGCTGTGACCCCGTGGGAACCCCGCGCTGGAGCAGGCTCCTGGCAGGACCTGCGGATCTGTGGAGAGAGGAGCCCACGGAGCAGGTTTTCTGGCAGGACTTGTGACCCCGTGGGGGACCCGCGCTGGAGCAGTGTGCTCCTGAAGGACTGCACACCGTGGAATGGACCCATGCTGGAGCAGTTCGTGAAGAACTGCAGCCCGTGGGAATGGCCCACGTTGGAGGAGTTCGTGGAGGACTGTCTCCCGTGGGTGGGACCCCACGCTGGAGCAGGGGAAGAGCGTGATCAGCCCTCGTCCTGAGGAGGTGAAGCGGCAGAAAATAACGTGTGATGACCATAAACCCCATCCCTGTCCCCCTGTGCCGCTGGGGGGGCTTGGTGGTGAAATCCGGGAGGGTAGTTGTGCCTGGGAAGAACGGAGGGGTGGTGGGAAGGTGTTCTGAGATTTCGTTTTACTTCTCATTACCTTGCTCTGGTTGATTTGTAATAAATTGAGTATGTTTTGCAAATTGAGTCTGTTTTGCCCGTGACGGTAATAGTGAATGATCTCTCCTGTCCTTATCTCGACCCGCGAGCCTTTTGTTATATTTTCTCTCCCCTATCCAGCTGAGGATGGGGGAGTGATAGAACGGCTTTGGTGGGCACCTGGTGTTCAGCCAGGGTTAACCCATCACAAGTATACTAACCTTTTACATTCTATCTGCCTGATGTAGGCACAGGCACTATTTTTGGTCATTTGGTTTGGCCGTTTTTCATTTACACATTCAAAATAAGGTATCTCAGGTAAACGGTTACAAATAAAGTAATAAAACTGTATTTTATTTCCAAAAACCAAATCAGTTTGGCATTTTAGAAAGTGTCTTTCAAACACTGCTTAGGAAGAACTACAAATTAAATTATGTGTGCCCAAATTTTTCTCACATGCTGCACAAAGTGTAGCTAGTTAAAACTTCGGGTATCTCTATGGTATCAGAAGCATAGCTACTGGAAATTACTGGGTTTTGCATAAAATTCTCAGCACTAACACAGCTGTGCTAAATTCTGTAGCTCAGGGAACAGGAAAACCTTGGCCCATAATATAATGAACATTTTATGAAGAAGAACATAGTTATTATGCAGTAACAGCACTCAGTTTAACTTGGTCCCCCGATCTAGAGGGCTGTACATTCAACCATCACTGGCATTTCAGACATGGAAAGGAAAATGGACATCAGATTCTTGAAAAACCTGTATCTCATTTTGTTGTATGTAATTATAATGCATGAAATTTCAGAGTTGTCTCAAACATTATTTCAGGAACTTAGCATTTGGGAAGTGTTTGAAATGAAGTGGGAGTTTCCTGTATCTTTCCCTTTTGATTGCTCCCTCCTCTCATTTTGCCCATGTCTCAACTAATACAGTGCTTGTATTGAGGCTTGCTGTAGCGTGAGCCTGATTTTGATGCACAATTCCTCCTTCCCAGGATATAGAGGAGGACTGTTTCTCAGGGGCCTGTATAGCACTGCTCTGTCCTCCTTTTGACTCCATGTGATTTTTCAATTATGAAAGGAAGACAATTCCCCCCTTTGTGAGATTCTGTATCTCTTTATGTTTGAGCTTTTTTCTTGCTCTGAAGCCTTATTTCTAGGTCTGTGTATCTTGAGAAAAGTAGCAAGAAATATGGATTTGAACCCACAGCTGGCATAAGAAAGGTATTTAATTAGTTCTTTTTCCTCCTTTTTAATCACTACAGTATTCCAGCCATTCCTTAGAGCATAAAGAAAAACAATTATCTTTAAAGGATTACTTTTCCCCACACATTAACCACATGTCACAGAAAAGCTACAACTTAGTTTATATTAGAAAGGGGAATGAAAAAGTAACTCTCAATGAAAGATCCTTAATTTATTTCAAGGAGTTTTTGGGTCACTTCTGGACTGCATAAAAATAGAATATTCTATCTAAAGAGCCCAATAACTGTTTGTTCCAGCTCAAATCAAGAGACATAATTAATTTGATAATTATTTCCTGAAAACCAGTTGAAATTAGAGGGTCCAGACTAACAATTGCATCCTCCTTCCCCTTCACATCCAACTCTACAATCTAGGAAATCTCGTGAAGCTATAGGCTCCCAGTGAGGCACAGAGAATAAAATGAGTACATTTCCCCTATAAAATAAAAACTATGACTTCCTTTTATCAGGCTTACTGAAAAGTAAAATCCTAACTGTAAGGCTTACAAGCAAAACCACTACTAGTTCGATGACACTCAAAAAATAATACATCTCCTCTACCAGGTCTACCTGAAGTGCACTCAGCAAAGTAGGCAGCTGGATAAGTACGACACTACAGCAGAGCTTTGTGCCATGAGGGATGAAGGGGGCTACTCTGTGGTAAATTATGGAATTGAGGTTGCAACGAAATGAAGCAGGAAGGAAGCTGACTACAGCAGCACACACCAGCCTATCTCCTTCTACAGCGTGTCCTCTTGCCTCTTCCTATCTCTAACTGCCCGTGAAAGGTTTACAAAAATGGAGGGCAGATGGTCAAAGCCAGCTTGACCATTTGTGTAATTTGAAAGTCGTTGCAGCACAAATAATGCATCTTTATTATACTCCCAACTGCTGAAATCATAAAATTGATGTATGTTCCCAAAAAGCCTTCATGTTTAATTTTTCTCCTGTTAACAAATTTGGACAGTTTTAGGTTTCATCTTCTCAGAATATGGAGCAATGCAGTGATCCTTTTCTTGAATTTCTTTATGTGACTGTTCACCTTACACAAAACCTCCATGAGCATCGTGTACCTTCATTTGTCCTATTTTATGCATGCTATTACCAGTATGCATCATATGCAGCTGCAGGTACATATATGACTATAAACGCCTGTGGTATGTCAGCACGTCTGGCCTTTACGAGACGTCTGTCATTCCATCACATTTGAAATATGCGGGTTGTCATTAAAACATCAATGTCTTGTATATTGCATAGGAAGGACGACTGACTACTGAGCAAAAAGGTGGGCTACACAATACAGCCCTTCATGTTCCTATCTGCTCCACATTTTAAGGCACCTGGAATCATGATGAAATTAACTGCAAGCATACGGGCTCCGACTTACCACTGCTACGCTGATATCTGGCTATTGTTATTTAGAGATTCTCTGTACCCTGAACTAAGGGACTGATTGGTTTGTTAAGTAAAATAATCAACATATGTTTTGACAGAATTCAAACTAATGTTAACACACTAAATGCAACAAAAAAAAATTGTCTTTGCAAGGAAAGAGCGTTGACAACATTTGTCAGTTTAAACACTTTCTGGCAATAGCTCAGCTTGTTAACAGGCAATGAAAGACTGCTCTATTAAGCTCAGGGTGATGCTAAAATGGTTTCATACAAGATGATAGCAATTTTCCTTACCACCAAGTGAGGCTGCCTGTTGAGAAAGGCCGCGGCACGCTGCAGGTCTTTGCTATTCATAGGTATTGATTGTAATGAGGAAGACATTTTATTGCTATCCAGCGTTATACAGAGTTACACGAACAGCTATGCTTTTATTAAGAGCTAGGAGTCACATAAAAATGACTTAGACTACTGCTTAGTTTAATAGCATTTCCTTTTAATTTTAAATGAAGCGATGTTCCATAGAAATAATAAAATAGATTACATAAGCCTTTGTTTTTAATTTAAAACCAGCCTTTGAAAAGGAGAGGGTTTAATAAACGCTACCTTTTAGAATTTACCCAACTATCACTTCCATCAATAAAGTGTTTTTCCTGATCAGAACTAGATTAATTTTTGGTGCTAAGTGAAATTCTGAGTTCTTGGCAGTCACCCAAGTATGTGGGAACCTGGCCTCAGTAAATATTGCAAGAAAACCTTAATGAGGCATAAAAGAATAAAAAAGAACAACAGGAAAGAGTGTCCACCAACAGAGAGGGAAATGTAAACCTGGTTAGTGTCCAGAGGAGAAGAGAAAATTACAGCCTCGGCTCTTTGAACTCATTCTGCATTCTGTGGACTCCAGACATCATGCTGCACAACAGTATTTTTTATTTGGGTATCAATGTTGCCAGTCTAACATAAATCTCTGTTGGAGGGATGTTTTAAACTCCACAGTTTATATATCCTGCTAGCCAAAACCTGGTAAATGCAGGACATGGGAATGAGTTTTATTCTATTTCATACAGCAGTTATATTTTAGTGCCTAGATAAACCCCCCTGCTAGAGGTCGGAGAACTCTGATGAAACCAAACCTCTGAAAGAACTTCCTGGTGGAACTCCTTCATAATCAGCCTGTTGGAAGACCTCAAATGCTAGCTGTCCTAGCTGATGGTGTAGCTGCAGCTTTGCCCTCTCCCATACCTAGAAGATCTGAACGAGATCTCTGCTTTAACATCGCATTGTCCCCATAATTTCCTACTTCCAGATATTACATAGTAGGCTTGCAATGAATACTGGTCTAGGTTATTTGTCCTTGGCATACACATTTCTGAGAACTTGTCAGGAGTGCTTTTATCCTTTACGTCCAGCATCCTCCTTCCATCACAGTGCAGATTTCTGGCTCATGGGAAGAACTCCACCAACTCCACAATGAAAGGAAGCCCTTTCCAGAGAAAGCTACAACATCCACAGGTGCAGAGAATTATGCTAAAAGATAAGCTGTTCTTGGTCACTAAATAATGATGCCTGTTTATTTGCATGTTTAATACAAAGTGATCTGTTTTAATAAGCACCTTTGTAGGACTTCGAAGGAGTGTGCTGGATCATACCTGTGCTGCTGCAGTTTCACTTCAGTCAAATTCCATTTGATTTAACAAAGCCAGACCAGTGTAAGGCTGTTGTTAAGGAGAATAAGAAAGCAGGCCCAGCAATCTATGTAGACTAACAAGTTTCACAGTCGTACTAAGTCTTCATATGGCTGGATGTACATGCTGGATTCTCCATCCATATGGAGCAAGGTAACCCTTTGCTCTCAGGACTATGTGCATAGTTTTGATTAAGTCATCACTGTGTATAAATATGTATAGTCTTGAGATCAGTAAATAAGATTTCACCTATATATTCTTGTATTCTCTCTTCCTTGAATCATACCTGTCATCATATAGGAAAACTTAGAGAAAATAGGTGGACAATGTCAGAGAAGACTAAATTTCAATACAGGGCCACAGAGTCCGGTGCCCCAAATGTGGCTACAATGTCCAACATTTATGAAATCCGAGATATCTAAGTTTGAAGCTTAATGACCTGAAGTTCCCTCTAGCACCAATGAAGAAGGATATACACACTCTTGCTCAGAGCAATTCAAGCCTTAACACTCTCCTCTAATGGTAGAGGGCTCGTAGCCAAGTACCCTTCTAGCTCCAGTGCCTCAAGCAGGCGCCTAAAGTAACGTTAAGGATGAGAATGGCCTACGTTGCCAACAATTAAGAGCTTGTGTTTCTTTACGCATGTAGGTTTGGTACCAAAATTATATTTTAAATATTAATTCATATCCAAAAAGGTGAAACAGTATTTTTGCATGGTTAAAGAGCAAGACTAGAAGCCATAATTCCTGAAAGATAGATCTCAATTTACTATTAATTTGGGGTCATCTTTTTTTTTTCCTTGCTGCAAAAATAACTTAGTTCCAGCTTTTACCAATAAGGTTCTGTGTAAAATTAACCATGTGACCTCTTAGGATCATGGGTTTCAATTTCCAAACCCAAGCATCTATTACTCCAGGAGAGCAGCAGCTGACCCCACTCAAGTCCTGCTCCATTGCTGCCTGGAGCAGAGCAGGAATAAAGGGCAGTTTCTATAGAAGTCCCTTTTTCTGAGTGCACAGGCTCCTTTTGTGAAAAGACTTTTCAAATATCCCTAGTGATACAGCAGAAGTTACTCCAAGTTAGCGTACATCATAGCCCATAGTACTAAACCCCTCAGTGGTATCTACACCTTCAGCGTTATTGGCACTAGAGAATTGCCTATACCACACCAGCGTTTTTTCCTGCGGTGTTATTTCTATTGTGTAACACATGCTTGCACCATTGCTTTAATTTGAATCTGTGGAAATACATGCTGCATAGCAGAGGGCAGATCAACCTCTGGTTTTTAATAAATGATCACACTGACAATTAAAATTCCTGGTGACAGGCGAATTACTGTTAAAATCTATGATTGATTTCTAGCAGAAAAATCTGGAACAGCAGGGAGCAGAGCAGCTAGCAGAAAACCTTAATAAAAATCAAGGTAATAAACCTTTTGCAAATATCAATTTTAATTATTTTTTAAATTACTTTTTCCTCTTCCATCTCTTTCATATGGCCCAATCATGTGAAAAGTTAATCATATTTTATAATAAAAAACATTTACTGTTCTTTTTTTTCATCATCTTTAGTGGAGTTTTTCAACAATATGAGCCATTACACTAAAATGGGAATTTCTTCAGCCATCAGAGCACACAGCTGTTTTATAGTTAAACTGTTTCACATCAGTAGAGTTTTTCTGCACAAGGTCTGCAGCTTCTGGAGCACAATTTTGCTACAAGGTTTTTATTTCTAAAATCCTGTATTTAATTTTTAATAATATCTGTACAATAACTGGCCAATCTCTTTGCTCTGATAGGCTTCTTTAATTTTTGAACTATTTGGAAACAATAAAAGAATTAAATCAGCTTCAAAGTCCTTACAGTTAAAGCAGAAAAGTTTCTAAAACATGCATAAAAAAGTTGCGGAAATTAAGTGCACAGCAAAAAGCTGAAAAGGAGGGCTTCCTTCAAATTCTTAGAAGACGAATGACACAGAACATTTATTTTCATCTCCTACTCTTCCTCTCCCACAGGTTGTAAGGGATTTTGTCAAGAAAAAGCTTTCAAGGTATTTCTGTGCGAGCTAAGAGATACAGAGCACTGCATCTTCATTTTTAGAGGTGAAAGGTAGGAAATTTTTAGAAGTGATTTGTATAATGGAAGAAAAAGTGCCACAAGGGCCACTACAAAGTACCATACAGCAAGGAAATATAAAAACCTCTGGATGCTTACCATTTTCAGTTTCCTTTATCCCTCTTTGTTTCCAAAAGTGCTTTTTACTTACACTGTAATGATCTTTAAATGGGTGGTAATGAAGAATAATGAACTCTGTGATGACTGGAATGGGTCAGCCCTAACTTGTGACTTGCCTTGAACAGAGCGTATATTAAACAGTACACCACAGTCAGGTATTTAATTCCAGCTCCTCTTATTTATTTTATTTGCCTAGAGTACGTCCTGATCTTCTTCAAGTTTTACTGCCATCAGCGTGACCACTGTAGTTTAAATCCAGAAGAGACTGACCTGTTCAGAGGCAGGTAAAGGAGTAACTCCAAACAATTGCTTTATGATCGCTCTGACCTTTGTAGGGGGGCTTATAGAAATCATTGAGCAGTCTGATATTGTATAGCATGTCTTTTCCACAACAAATAAATTTTTCCAGATGGGACATGAAGCCAATTGACCAAGGGTGCATCTTTAATAGGTATTAAATACATGCGTGCATGCGACCACACAAATGTAGACCAGTTTCTTGTGAAGGAAGACCACTTAATTTACCAAAATATCCCGATGGTGACTTAGCATTCCCCAACAAATGCATTTTAAATTCTGACTCTCGGTTCAGCTGGTCTGACTTTCAGAGCCACATACCTTCTTAGCAGCAGCTGAGGATCGTGCGTTATAGCCCCTTTCCTGACACATGAGCAAGGCTGCAGCATACGTGCAGTGCTGCCGCTGCCAGCGCTGGTGCCTATAGCGAGGGTGTGCTACCCACAGCACATATGGGCTGCTGAGGGGCCCGTATGGAAGAGGGCATTCAGTGGGGGGCCACAGCCAACACGATTCAGCTGGACCACAGCATCCTCCCTCCCCACCGCAGGCAGCTCCCAGGAACTGGACGTCACTGGTTCGATGGACTAAATGAAATATCTTCGCAGACCTCAAAAATGGATGAACTCAGGATCACAGTCCTGTGCCACACGCTCAAAGAGTGTAGAGAAAAACAACTTGAGATTGCATGAGGGGGAAAACTTGCTATTTACAGAATGAGTTTATCAGAACTGATGTTTTTTCTAGTAAAAGCTGTTGTACATATGAGCTCCATTTGATGCTGCATTGTTTAGTGGCAGACAGAGATAATACAAAACATAATGCAATTTACCGCTTCATTTCTTCATAAAGTCTACCCAGAAACATTTACTGCTCCGTGTTACAGTAGAGGAGTTTAGCAAAATGAGTGAAGTAGGGAGTCTGCAAAACTATAAATAAAGCTCTCTGCTTTCCTAAATAGTATTTCACACTCTAGTGAAATAACATAAGAAATTTTCTTTCTAATACCATATCTGACCTGAATTATTTGCCTACAATTTCTAAACTTGAGTTAGTCACCCTGGACTAGATTCATATTTATTGTTTTGTCTATTGACAAAATGGACAGCTCAGCCTGCTCTGCCTGTGGACTTTGACAACTGAGAAACACTTGACCAAGTGTCATTTTCAGCTTCTGATTTTGTTTTTAATTACAACATTGCAAGTGCTGAGTTTTGCTCAAGTTTATTCTCAGTTGTCAATCACAAATGATTAAAACCAAGGGATTTTAAACCAAAACAAGGATAATGCTTTATAGTTTTAGTCTGCTTTCTGACTTTTTCACTTACAAATGCAAGATCCTGTTACTTCAGCCCCAAAGTGTGGAATGTCATACATATTCTCCCTCACACACAAACTGTAGACTTCCTTTCAGACACTGGAGAGAGAAAACACATAACCTTTCTGGCTTCTGGGCAACATGGTTGATAACCTCTTCTGTTTGCTTCTCCAGCACCCTCCAGCAATCCCCTTAATCACTTGCCAGGCGTGAATTTGAGGGTTGAATTTTTTTTATTTTATTTTTTTTTCCCCCCTTTTCAACATCAGTTCTGGAAAACTAGTATCTCTTTCAATACCTCTGTTAGAAAGGGTAGCTATATTAACTGTTCCAGTTAATATGCATTTTGGGACACCAGCTAGTGTCTCTGTAGAGTACTGCACTGCGACACATGGTAGATGCAAGTCAGACTAAGGTTAGCAACCTTTGTTCTGTATTCTGCTGCATAGTGTAGATCTACCTTTAGCTATTCTTATAAAAATAAATTGAATTCAGACAAAAGTGTACATTTCCCAATTCAGTAGAGACAGACGGAGATGAATGATAACTTGGGAGTCAGAGGTGTCACTTCAAAGGAAGACCTCAAACTTCACTGAAGATTTTCCAAAATAGAAATTGAAAAAATATTCTCATGATGTATTGGGTCTGTATGGTCAGGTTTTGGGGCGGGGGGGGAGGGGGCACATGGGTAGTTTCTGTGAGAAGCTGCTGGAAGTTTCCCCCATGTCCGACAGACCCAATGCCAGCCGGCTCCAAGTCGGACCCGCCGCTGGCCAAGGCTGAGCCCATCAGGGACAGTGGTAGTGCCTCTGGGAGAACAGATTTAAGGGGAAAAAACCGCTGTGCAAGAGCAGCTGGAGAAGAGGAGTTGAGAATGAGAGAACCAGCCCTGCAGACCCCCAGGTCAGTGCAGAAGGAGGGGAGGAGATGCTCCAGGCGCCGGAGCAGAGATTCCCCTGCAGCCCGTGGGGAAGACCCTGGTGAGGTAGGCTGTGTCCCTGCAGCCCAGGGAGGTCCACGGGGGAGCAGATCTCCACCTGCAGCCCGGGGAGGACCCCACGCCGGAGCAGGTGGGTGCCCGAAGGAGGCTGTGACCCCGTGGGAAGCCCACGCTGGAGCAGGCTCCTGGCAGGACCTGTGGCCCCATGGAGAGAGGAGCCCACGCTGGAGCAGGTTTTCTGGCAGGACTTGTGACCCCATGGGGGACCCACGCTGGAGCAGTCTGTGCCTGAAGGACTGCAGCCCGGGGAAGGGACCCACGTTGGAGAAGTTTGTGAAGAACTGCAGCCCGTGGGAAGGACCCACACTGGAGAAGTTCATGGAGGACTGTCTCCCGTGGGAGGGACCCCACGCTGGAGCAGGGGAAGAGTGCGGAGCCCTCCTCCCCCTGAGGAGGAAGGAGCAGCAGAGACAAGATGTGACAAGCTGACCCCCAACCCCCACCCCTGTCCCCCTGCGCTGCTGGGGGGAGGAGGTAGAGGGAATGGGGAGGAAAGGTAAGCCTGGGAGGAAGGGAGGGGTGAGGGGAAGATGTTTTTAAGATCTGGTTTTATTTCTCATTATCCTACTCTGATCTGATTGGTAATAAATTAAATAAATTTTTCCCCAAGTCAAGTCTGTTTTGCCCATGAAGGTAATTGGTGAGCAATCTCTCCCTGTCCTTATCTCGACCCATGAGCCTTTCGTTGTATTTTCGCTCCCCTGTCTAGCTGGGGGGGGGCGAGTGATAGAGCGGCTTTGGTGGGCACCTGGTGTCCAGCCAGGGTCAACCTACCACATAGGAAGACCTAAATTTGGGCAGTCCCAAAGATGACAGTTTCAGAAAGATGTGAGAATGAGATAATAAAATCAAAGAGGTAGATAGAACACCAATCTGCAACCATAAAGATAACAATTTGCAGCTACTACCACTATTGTTCTTTTTGATTTCAGATGATTTGAATCTACTGCTCATTGACAGATGCTCGGTATCAAAGAAGTTGGTCCTGAATTGAAAGAATTTTAATGGTTCAAAATCTATATTGAAGTTACGCAGGTAGTTTCAAGATAGAGTTATTAAAAACAAAGCAACATTCAAAAGCCAGTGGTTGGCAATTTATCCAAAATGTAGGCAATTTAGCTGTAAATGCTTCATTCCTGTTGGTTAAACTTACCATCTTTTTCTGCACAGGTACTGACTGACTTAAATAGGTCTACATTACTTGATTCAGCAACTTCAATGAAGTTCAAAAGCAAATCACAAAAGATGCTACATGCAGTTTTCAGTTTGTGCAATAAGGATGCAGAACAATCCCCAGACCTAAATCATATGTTCCTACAGAATATACTTCCATAGCTCTGCAGCTACCTTACAACCAAGTCATCTTCAGTGTGTGATGCTCCCGAGTTCAAAATTCACACAGGAACATTTCAAAATAATGGTCAATTAACACTGAAATCCTTTTAAGTACTTCATCCACATTAATCCCAAATGAGTACCTCATGATTAATGTTATTAAAACAAATTCCAAAGGAATTGGCAATGATTAAGTTGTTATTGTAGAGCATTACTATTATTTTTATGTATTTGTAGGGGGTTTCCTGCTTTCTGTGCTGTATCTTTGAAACCTCATCTCAGATTGACCTGAAAGTCACATTACTTTGTATGCAATACGATGTAGTGAAATAAATAATCTGCAATACAAAGTATGCAATACAAAACAGTAGATTACTGCTGACTGAAGAGTTACTGTTTTAAGAACAGGATCTTATCTAGGTGAAGTAACTGAGGCCCAGTGCTTTAAGTATTTTCCAGTGGCAGTGACCCAGCCTGACTGAAATGAGGTGTGATACCTAGATGTCTAAAATTAGGTAAGGTAAATCCAGGCCCTGGAGTCTAACCTGAACGTCACTAATCTGGCAAAATTCTTCCTGACTTCAGCGGTGAGCTTGTTGTTTCCCTTCCTGGTCTGCGTATCCTGCTCAAAGCTTTAAAAATGTTAAGCTATCTGTGAATACGTATGTTCTGGAATAGGAAAGTAAGAGGGAAGCGTCTCAACTCAGCTTGCTTTCCCCACCCCCCAGCTTCGAATCTAGAGCATTTAGAGCCAAGTGCTTTGTCTGAAATAAAGCATTTGGAACTTCATTGCCTTTGTTCTCCTCTTAAAGAACACGGTGGTATTTAACTAACAAATAGGAACCAGAGATAACGCCTCTTTTCTAAATTTATTATTAGGTCCTTTGTATTTTGAGCAGAGATCGCAGAATTCTTAGTTTGGGAGTTTTCTTAGTTTACTCATCTTAGAGTAAAGTTAGCTTAGCTTCAATAAAATTTAAGAGCACCAATAAATTGTATCCTTTTATCTGATGCACATTTTAATCTAGATGAACTTAGTAAGTAATTTTTACTCTCCCTTTTGTATTTTATACAAGATATCTCTTGGAAATACACTTTGTTAACCTATGGCAAAGATGGCTATAGTATGAAAATTAGAAAAAATAAATGCAAAAAAAATTATCTGTGTAGGAGTGGAAAAATTGAGGCAAGGTTAATAAAAATTTAAACAATAAAGAGTCTACAATAAACGCATCTATAAAAATATCATTTTAACAACTTCAATACTGATTCCTTTCCAGTGGGTTTGTAACTCATACATAAGATCATTACAGTCTTTTACTAATGGTGAAAATCCATACCCTCTAATTTGGGGTTGCATCCACTAGAGTTTCTAGAGTAACTATAAGCATTTGATAAAAATACTGGGCCCTGAACATTTCTCAGGAATATATTCTAGAAAACTCTTGGCTGAAAACATTATAAAAGCTGCATGATGTTTTTGATTAGTTACCAAAAACATTATTAGGGCACTGTAGTCTAAACTCACGACCATGGACTATAAACCAGGCACAACTGTTCCAAAGAAGCATGTGACAAATTATAATTATTATCTAGAAATTAAGAATTTATGAAGGTAGAACGAAAATGTACTGGATTCTAAGTTTTGGAAAGAGGCAAAAAGTGTCTTCCTAAAATTCAAAATTGTAAGCTCTACCTTTCTTCCTAGCAACCACTTTGTAAAGAGATCAAAGTTAAGGATACTGGAATATCTATATGAAATGTGCACACATTTACCTTCATAATGAACTATGTACTTTAAAAGTATCTCATTTACATTATTTGAAACTTTTCTTAAAAATATTAGACCAAGAATTACTATTACAAACATGGAAATAACATCAATGACTGTAAAGTACAAACCCAGGTCATCCAAGGTTCAATTCTAAACATGTTTCTCCTTGTATTTGTATCAGGAATTTTTTTCACCTAAAATAAGAACTTGCCTTTGTCATCACAGAATTGTGTTGTTTGGTGTTTTTTTTTAACCTACCAATTTTTGAGTTCTCATCCTGCTTGCTGATTCAGCTTGTCCTCCCCTCCCACTCATGTTGGTATAAATTTAAATAGACTAGTCTTTATTCCATTGTCCATGTCATTACTAAAAATGTGCAATAGTACAAGATCAAGGACAGATTCCTACAGGTCAGCTTGACAGGGAACAATATACTCTGCATTGTTTCCCTACTAATTACACACTCACATAATAGTAGTGTAATTTCTTTTTTCTTTAATGCTTTCTTATGAAAATGTCATGTGAGTTAATGTCAGATTTATTTGTCATGAATTGCTATTCTGTCACAAAAGGATATTAGACTGATATTACACAGTTTCTCCTTGATAAATTCATTTTGTGTATTAGTCATCTTGCCACTATTCTACAGGTGCTTACAGGTCATTTGATTTGATTATTTGTTCAAGTATATTTTATTTTTTTTTACAAAACTTAAATTATACTGATGGGTCTATAATTCCCCAGCTCGCTCTTCCTCTCCTTTATAAAGGCAGACACTGAGTCAGCTCTTTTTTGAGTTTTCTGAAACTTCCTCCATTCTCCACAACACGGAACTGCTAATGGATCTTAAGAATGCTTCATCTAGTTACTTAAATACTACACAATAAACTTCATTAAACCCAGCTCATTTAAAAATATCTAATTTCTCCATGTGCTCTTTCAGAAGCTCTTTTATCATTCCAATCTGACATCTTAGCCCTTTTTTAGGCTTAGTAGTTTTGTTAACTGAGCACAGCAGCTCCAGTTGAGGAAAACCGAAAAAGATATTAAACATTTTTGCAGGTTTAATACAATTTTTCAATTTCTTTCCCTGTGTGTTCGATAGCGTATCAACCTTTTTTTCTTTGCTGTTATTATTAGTGTGTTTATAAAATGACTTTTAGTTTCATTTATGTCCTTTCTTATGCCACGCATAATTCTGTGTCTTGGCATTTCCAGATTGTCACCGTTCATATTAGTGCTACTTCATTTACCCTAATTTGGTAATCTGACCTAGTTTCTACTTTCCAAGGGATTTTTTTTTCCTGGGCCTTAGGCCACTGAAGTCAAGGCTTACTTAAGGGAGCTACTTCCTAAGCTTCACAAGTATTGAGATGGTTTGTGCTTCTCCCTTAAACATAATTTCTTGGGGGAACTGCCAGTGCTTGTAAAGTTTTTCCCTTAGATTTATTTGCAATGAGATCTGACTCATCAGCACTACTAGTTTGTTCTCTTATAATTTATTGTTTTTATTATGATCTGCACTTTCTGTTCCTTGATGTAATAGATCATTTTATGTCCTCACTAAGCTGGTTAAAGAAAGGGAGGGTAAGCCCCCCTTGTGTTTTCCACTACCTTATTTCCAGGGGCTTCCTGCTAACTGCCCTCAAAGAACCACCGAGCAACAGAGGTTGGGAGGGACCTCTGGAGGCGATTAGTCCAAGCTTCTGCTCAGGACAAGGCTAATCACAAAGCTGGACCAGGTTGCTCAGGGCTTCAAGTCAGCGGACTGTCGAAAATCTCCAAGAAAGAGGTTGAAGTTGATTCCACCAACTCTCTAGTCAGCTTTTTCTTATGATAAACCACTTTTGCTCTAAATTAGTGTTATTCCTTATACTCAGTTGAAATAGCTTGCATTGCAGTTTGTGACAGTTGCTTCTCGTCCTGCCATTATGCACTTCTGAAAGAGTCTAACTCAATCTCGTCTACAATGTCCTACAGGCAAACTGCAGTTAGATGGCCCTCAGCATTTTATTATCCAGGCTGAACAAACCATTTCTCTCTGCTGATCTTTGCACACCATCCTCCAGCCTCCCGACAGTCTCGATGGCCCTCCGGTGGACACCGCCCAGTTTGCCAGTATTCCTTACCGCAGGGTCCAAACTGGGACGTGGTTTCCCAGACGCAGTTTGACCGGTGTCAAGCGGAGGGACCCATCAGTCCCTGTCACCAGCAGGCTACGCACCTCCCACTGCAGCCCAGTAGGCACGTCGCCTGCAACGTTGCCAAAGTCCACCACGGATTCACACGCAGGCTGCTATCGGCCTGGAGCCCAGGTCCTTCTTCTGCACTGCTAATTGCAGCCTCTGCAACCTGATGGTTCAAGCCATGTTCCCCCCACCCCACAGTCTACCCCTCCAGTCCACGCTGCCCTCATCTGGCTACTGGCATACTGCTTAGACCGTCTTGCTAAAGTTCAGGTAAAAAGGACAACCATTGCTCTTCTCTCGTATACAGAGACAGCATTTCATTGTGCAAGGCAATCAGGCTAATCAAATGTGATTTTCACTTGGCAAATCCACGCTGGCTGCTCTTGTCTTCAGTCAACTTCTTGTCTTCATGTATCTGTAAATGGTTTCCACAGTGGCTTGCTCCACATTTTCTCCAGGGACTGAGGTGAAACTGACTGGTGTATAGCTCCCCGGATCCTCTTTCCTATTTATTTTTTTTAACGGATGTAACATTTGCCTTCCTCTCATGGGGATGTCCTCCAGCTGCTATAACCTTTCAAAAATACAGCAACATCACAATAACATCAGCCAGCTGCCCACCGTGGATTTGTGCCTGTCCAGCTCCCCTGAAAAGTCCTTAACTCGATCCTGACCTGTGGTGGATAGTACCTTTCCCTGAAGACTTTGCTCCTCTGCCTGATAGACCTGCGATAAGCCTCACCAGCACAGATCTAGCACAAGGAGGGCACTGAATACTCCAGTCTCTTCCCTGCCCTGAATCACTACGTTGCCTAACTCATTTTTCTGCAAGCGCTTCCACATCTTGCTGTGTTCCTCTCCTAGCCCGTGGCTGGAGTTTGCCATTAGCTGAAAATTAACGCTTTGGATAATTCAAATTGTTGTACACAAAACATCCTCATCCCCACAGACAGGGAGGTCACATTCATCAACTTCTAATTTTCAGTGTACAGGTAATGGTATTAAAATTGTAAACCTAATGCAATTTTTGTTACTATTATTTGCAACTCACTGTACAAAACGTAGTTTGAGACTAATCAAGTTTGTTTCTATTATGAGAAGATCACTCTCTCTTTATTCTTCCTGTTTTTCCTCTCTGTTCCAAACACTTCTACAAAGTTCCTAGTTGTCTGCCTGAATTTTTTGCTTAACTCGTTCTATATAACCTCATTTGCTTTAGAGGTAAACTAGCATATATTCTTGTGCATAATGACTGAATATTGTACATTTCTGAGTCAGTCTTAAAAGGGAAACCGGGATACTGCAAACCATCTACTATAACACTGCACTTTAAAAAGCTTTTAAAATTTCCTCCAGGCAACTGCATTACCTGCCAGAGGCTAGTATGTTAAAGATTCATCACAAAAATGTTCCTGTTATGGCAAAGAGGGACTTAATTTTCTAACTTTCATCTGAAACCTAAACCAATAGTAAAACACCAGAAAGAAGACTTTACTATTGAAGTATCTTTGTTAAAGTATAATCTCTATGGCATAACCTCACATGAAGAAGGTATAGCTGAGGCACCCATACCTAAAATGCATAATTGCCTTTGCTGTAAAAAGATGTTTTATTTTCTCTGTAAAACCGAATATTCGCATCAGCACTGAAACCAGAATAAAGGGTCTATAAGGCCATGATATAGTGGGGTTTTTAGGAAGCATCATGTGAAGTTACTTTTTTACTCACGCATATACAGCTTTAGGTATTTTGCAAACCTTTTGCCAACCACTGGAAATAAATGAATAAATAACGCAAGTCAAAGTAAATGACAGAGGGGTGAGGGTGGACCCAACCTGAAGACTGCCTGTGAGGCTGCTCAACTCTCCATCAGGACAAGGCGCATCCCACAGGCTTCCTACCCCACCGCCGACAGCAACTGTCTGACCGTGCAGTCTAGTACCTCCACAGACAGAATGATTGTTGGATACCTCTGGGTACAGCAGCATTAATCCATTTTCATGAGTCATAAATCACACTTCTCCACTGCAGCTCACAGAGTTCAAATCAGGACTGGAGCCTGCCAAGGCAGCTAGAAGTTGTCCTTTGAACTACATGTAGTCTCCCTCATTTTTTCATGAAGGCTGCCCCAGCACATTATGGAGAGGTCCTCAGAATTTGGTAATTTACAACAATCTAGATGTCTTGTTTAGTGTCTGCTGTACAGGGGCTTTAAAATGTCTGTAAACAGTTATGTCTTGGCAGAAATAATAAAGATACTGCAAACAAAATTCAGCCATGGCTTTAAACATACAAAGAGCAAACGTGCTTTTTTCCTTCAGATGTTCCTCTGATTTTTTGTTTGTTTGTTTGTTTGTTTGTTTACATGGATGTTTAACTCTTGAATGCAAAATAAAATTATTTGGGAAGGTAAAAACTTCTTTATGCGGATGGCAAATCCTAGTGTTTGACAAAGATTTCGCAGGTTCAATAACAGGAGTTCATTTAAATGTTTAAAAGAATCCATATCCAACTTCTAAGTGTCAGTAGTATCTACCCAATCTATAGCTAGTTCATTTAATCCCAAACATAATTTAGAAACACTGCTAAGTGAGAAGGAAGTAATTTAGCCAGAAGTTAACCAAGGGTTTCCATTGAAAAAAATTGAGGAAAAAATGAAGATGTAGTAAGAAAAGTACTTTTTTTCTTTTCTGAACTTTGTTTTTTCAAGCTTTATTCTGCTGCATAAGGCCAATGCAATAATAAAGACTAATTTCCTGTGGCAATCATCTTCAAAGGGAACTAAAATGAATGCATATATTCTGGAGCCATACTGATAAAAAAGGTTCAAACAATCTCCATTATTTCAAATAATTTTGAAAAATGATAGCCAAGAAGGGTTTTCAACTTACTTCTAGCTATCCATTTTGGATTAACATAAAATACGCTACTTCCAAGTGTTACTATCCTTGTGCAATGTATTTATATCAATATGATTACTATCTTCAGTAAAAGGTTTAATATCAACATGTATGTCATTACTGGAAATGTTTCAATTTATATTAAAAAATGAAACTGTAAGATCAGCAACAACTGCCTCAACTAAATCAAATGATTCTTCCCGCAAGCCAAATATAAATGTTCTCATTTATTGAAGTTACACATCTCTTTCATAGCAAAACTGAGCCACTCGGCTTCATTTCTAAAATTATCCTTATCAACTTTGCTGACTGTCTTTACACAGGGCTTATATGTAGTTTGAAAGGATCTCTTCTGAAAGCACTTGATCCTTTGTACAGGTAAAGAAAAATTAAAATCAGTAAAATAGAAATTTATGCAATGTCAGTATTCCAATCTTTTACTTATATATGACATCTCTGTACATACTAACATTGCAGTCTAACAATATTCCAGTCAGGTTACTGTCATGTTTTGGACACAATGATTTCCCTTTACAGCTGAGGAGATAAAACCAAAAAGTGTATTTCTAATTGCTAGGCCAAATTGGTTTTTAATTTGAATTAATATGACTCTAACAAATTAATGGAATAATGTCTTTGGAAGATCTTTACTGATGGATCTTAACAAAAGGCATAAGAGAAGAAACGTGGAGGAGAGGATCGTTTCTCTGTCCACTTCCGAGGGAAATAAGAAAACATGCCAAATCTCTCAAAATCAATAAGGAGGACTACAGCTAGGTCTGAAGAAATCCAGTAAGGAGAGCCTACAGGAAAATTTTACATGTTTATTTATATTTTGACACTGTGAGAAATCAACAGTGCAGTCATACCAAAGATTTGTTTTTGCAATAGGGTCAGGCAAAAGGAAGAATAAGGCAATAGTCTACGGTAACATCTAAAAAGCCATGGGGAATAAGAGAGGTATCCAGGCACATGTGAGTCTCCTGACACAAGGTTGATGGATATGACATAGACCTTTTGGGAGCACCCCACCCTGCTGGACCATAAGACCTAGTAGCTGGAAGCCAGGCAGAAAACACAGGATGTCTCAAACAGATCCAAGGTCTACACAGGACATACGAGTTGAGCCTCAGATGGTGCAAAACGTGTTGAAAAACAGCACATGAAATGCTGCTGCTGTTTCTTTAATGACCTGTGGGACAATGGGCAACTGTAACTCTACAGAAATGTCTCCTGGCCCCAGCTTCACCCAGCTGTCTGAAGAGTGGTACAGAAGAGGCTGTGCTTACAGCGCTCACAGGTCACGGCATGACTCTGGGGAAGTTTCTAAATAATTGCGCAGACAACCAGAACGCCACGTGAACCTGGAGAGCCAAAGAAATCTACTGATATAGTCCTAAGTATGATAGTTAAAAAGGGGGTGTCAAATATAATACCAAAATGACAACAGCCTGGAAACTCAGCAGTACGATAGAAAGGGTCTGGGAGTTTATAATGGATCCCTAAATGCATGTGAGTCATCACTAACGGTACATGACACTGCTGCAGGACAAAAGCAGCATCGCTTTGGATTTGTTAACAACCAAACATTTTATATGAGACACTGGAAGTACTTACTTTCTTCTACTTAGCACTAGTGGACCTTCTCCAGAGACCTGTCAGTGTTTTGGGGCAAGTTAGTGTAGACAAATTGGAGAGCCCAACTGAAAACGAGAAGATACTAACGACCAAAGTGTGTAATTTTAATGAAGGAAAGCTGAGAGGAGCCCACGAGGTGCAGCAGAGAGGAAGTGGCAGCAGAAGGGGCAAGGGGAGAGGCATTTGACTAGGGTAGGCAGAAACTGGCATAGAAAACACGACGATCAACTGTTCCTTGTGGACATGGAGGATAAGAAGAGATTATCTTAACTTGCAGCAACGAAGATTCATGTCTGGTCTCAGGAAAAGCTTTCTCACTTTAAGAACAGAATATACACCAGCATCTGTCACGTATGGATGTACTTGATCCTGCTTTCAGTATAGGTGATGAATTAGATGATCTCTTCAAGTTAATTCGAGCTTTACATTTCCATGATTTAATGATCTCAGCTGTCTGAGAAACTTGTAAGTTGTGATACAAGTATTTGCTTATAAAATATAGCTTCTACTGCAAATTAGCCGCAACACCAAATTCTAGCATACCGATTAATAGGTACTAACAAAGCAACGTTCCTGAATTAGGAATGCAAAGCTCACTCTTCTTTATCCCATTTCTAATCCTGTGAACTAGTCAGCCTTATGTCTGTCTGGATGTATCAAAGCAGGATTTCTGTTGACAAACATTGTCGGCATTGTCATCACAAATGCTCAACTCGTAATTAAAAAAAATAACACCACTACAAAGTTTATTACGCAAGGCTCATAAACAATGGTTACCCCATCGCTGGAGCTGCACATAATTTCTGATGTGCTTCATCTCATCTGTTCATTACTGTGATACCAGTTTTTTCAATGTAAAATTTCTGCAGAAGTAGCTTAACAATTAGAACAGTATCAAGTAAAACCCACACATTTTCCTATTCCAAATGCACTCCTCTAAGAAAAAGAAGATGGGGGATTTACAGCAGTGTAGTTCCTTGAATTCAGTGGGAGCAGCAGCTGAGGTTAGTGGCTCCTGATGGAGGAAAGTTTTTCAGGAGGTACTGGCGTAAATTAGGGGCACTGTTTTTGACAAACCAGAGTGGGGTAGCTTCAGAAAAAAGGTATAAAACCTTTTGAAGGCCAAGACTTACACAGCACAGGCTAACTCAATATTAAGGTAAGTGAATGGGTTTTCCTAAGTGCCACTGATCTGGAGACCTGCATAATAGCAGAGGCTGGATGCAGACACGCCGGCAGGTTCTGCTCCCTGTCCTTAAAAGTCCATTTTCTGGTCCCTTTGTAGACTGGTGTCGACTGAACGGACTTTCTTCTCCTTTCTCCTTGGGGTCAGGTATGTTTTAACTCTTCTTCTCATATGTGATCTCGGAAGTGAAATAATAAGTACCCCCACCCCGCTAAGCTCTCTCTCTCTCTCTGACACACACACACACTACTTTGAAGGGAATAAATACCGTTTCTGTGTTGCCTGGACCACCCTTTTCCTCCCACCAGTGTTTCTGTGCTTCCCAGGTGTTGCTGCTGGCCGCTGTGCCTATCGGCTGGGCACCGGTGCCAGCACTACCACGGCCCCGGCTCCCCTGAGGAGCAGACAGTCATTGGTACAGACGACACTCTTCTGCCAGTGGATGAGCACATTTCCTCTGCAATAAGCTAAATTTAATTCTGAAATTCATTCCCATATGGAAAGGAGAGTACGTAATAGCCATTTTACTGCCCACCGCCAGCAGCTAATTGCACAAATATACATGCAAAGCATATATACGCACCAGTAAAATCTGTTAAAAGATGTATGGTTTATTGCTATTTCACAAAACATTTGGGGAATTAGAGTAATAAGTATAAAACAAATGATATATTTTCATCTTATTGGGCAAAATTAAGGTCTGCCTTCTAACATATTTGTCATCTTCTTTCAGGAGGAAAGCCTATTCATTTCAGTAAAATGGCCCAAGAATTAAGGCAGCATTCATCCGGAGCAGCTGAAGTATTCAGCTGTTAATAAAACCAACAAGCTTTTATCAATGAGATCAGATGCCCCTTTCCTTCCTTAAACCAATTTATTGTCAGGCCATATATGAACAAGATCCATGCTAGAATGATCCCTAAGCAGGTACATTTTTCATTCACTAGCCCAGACTACATAAAGAAAATATTGTGTTCTCTTCAGTAATAACATAATCAAGAACAAAAATTAAAAGTAAACATACATTTAATATGCTATAAATTTCTCATCCATCAGAGAGCACCAGCCTTTTAATTTCAGTTCCTATATAGTTTTGTGGCTGAATATTTTGTTTTTACTAAGGATTTAGGGAACTTTCTGTTTAGCAGGTGTAAGAGTTCCACAATGATTTCTAGGTAAACAGTACTGATAAAACCTGGTATTTTTCATAATCTAAAATAATTGTTCCATTTGCAACTTAATGCAGTAAATGCACCTTTCTTATTCCTAGTTTAGTCACCACAAAAAAAAAAAAAAAAAGGTTTTTAATCTTTTGGTTATTATTCTGTAATCCATTTTACAGAAATACTTGGATTGTATAATGATACACTACACTCACAAACGTGAGTAAATTTATTCTTATGCAATATACAAAAACACACAAAAAATAAAAATAAAAAAGAAAGAGGACCTGAATAATCTCTGAAAGCTACTTTCATATTACATTGTTTTGCATTTTACATATTCTATGCAAATATTCCCCAAAACAAGGTACAGAGCATAATAAAGTTATTACAGCCAACATAATGTCACATTAATCATATGAAACCACACTATTAGGAACCATTATTAATCCTATACACTTTCTCTTGCTGTATCATAAGCCTGCACTTTTATTGTAAACATAAGCTTAATAATCAGCTTTCTCTTGTGCAGCTTTCTGATTGTGACTCTTATGTTATTGTCTATTTCAAAGTTCGTATGTCTTAAAGGAATAGTTACCTACAATTTGGTTTTATAACTACTTTAAAATTTATATATTGTAAGGGATTTCAAATCTGTTACTTCTTTTCTGGTCTACCACTTGAGCAGAAAACTTACCTGAGATTCATTGTAACTGTGTCCTGGGTTAACTAGGTCCTAGATATAGATCTGTGAAGACCTGCAGTGTCACGTCACCTTGGACAAAGCACTTAATCTTTCTATACTTCTGCTAATTTTATTTAAAATTAGACAATAATATTTCTATCCAGCAGTGCTTTTTTAAGGAAGTTAAAATATGTGTAGTTACACTTTGCAACTAATTATTTTGTTACAACTTATGCAATTGCCAGTTCACAGTACGTAATTGTTAATGAAAATAATTGTGGCTTAGAAGATGATACATCCACCAGCAGTGGAGACAGCATGCAAAATAAAATAAATACATACAAAGATAGTTAGACAGACAGATAGATAAATGCTTGAAGATACCTCAGATGAGGGGAACTCTAAGAGCTGTTGACATACATGAGCTAAAGGTACCACTATCAAGGAAAACGCAATGGCCAGTGCAAGCCAACTGCCACAGCATGGTCTTATTACTGCAGGGCTGCAACCGTGACAATCGGGTGAGACTGACAATGAAGAACTAACGCTTATCAGCTGGGGCACAAAACTGACCCATTGAAGGCTTTAGATTCAAGGTAGTATGGCCATGTGCTGCTACACAACCTTGTATCATGCCACCAACTCGTTTTGGGTCAGCTTGGTTACGACAGGCTTCAGAGGGCCATGCTTCTACATTCTGGGGTGGAAAATCACCATGTTGTTACTCTATGAGAAGATCCTCAATGCTGCCCTAGAAAGCAGTCTGTCTTTTCAACAAGTGGTAGGAAATTACCAGTCAGTAGCAGTGTTTTTGATAAGGATCAGTATTACAGCTCCACAGAGATCAAGTGGAGCAATCTGGGATTCTACTAAAAATGTTGGACCAGATGGTCTTCTGAGGTCCCTTCCAACCTGGGCTGCTGTATGATTCTGTCATTCTAAAAAGACAAAATCAAACACGAGCCCTCAATGCCAGCTTTGAACTAGATACCTACACTCCTTCCCAACGCAGAACCTAGTCAGCTGCCAACCAGAAGGCCAAGGAAGGTCCAAAGGAAGTAGAGAAGGAAGACTCCACATTCATCTATTATCCCCTTTTTCCAAAACCAGACACATGTCACAGTCTGACAAGAAAACCAATGCCTCTGTCAGCAGTACGACTATTTTGCTTGGCTCGGAAAGCTCCTGAAACATGAATAGCTCAGTATGATCTCGATAGCAAAGCAGGCTCTGCCACAGAAGTAATGACGCTGCTTTCTCTTCTTCATCACACAGAAAGGCCTCTTGCCATTGAATGAAGCTGAATTAAAATATGCAGCTAGTTTTGATGAGGCAAGGGGCAGCAAGCCAAATCCAAGGTGCTGAGGTATAGGGGAATCCTTCTCATAACCTCCATGGCCTTTGGTTCATCCCCTGTTTACCCTGGACAGCCAGGAAGGCTTGGGAGAAACTATGCTTTTTTTTCCTGCAGTAGGGGTTCTGATTACTCTTGATAGATTAGAAATATTCTACAAATAGCATTGATATATATGAGGCTTTACCATAACTTCATGCTTACCCAGAAGACATTTTGAGAATGGTGTTCTTGGAAATTGTCAACTCAGAACACAAATTAAACGGAGCAATTTGTTGAAGAAATTGCAAATTGGTGGACATGTCTATTAAAATAAACTTACTTTAAAAACATGACCTCTGGTATCTATTATCTACGCATGAATGGCATTACCAATCGGAGTAATAGCTTTCCTAAAACGTGTTTCAGTTCATAGTCCCTGTTTGAAGAGTACTATTACTACCTTCTGTAAGTATCAGATAGTATAATGGAGTTTAATTTGTTGTACTTCAAACATTCTACTTTAAAGGTGTTCCATATCAAAACCACTCCTTTCTCTCAAAAAAGTATTGAAAAAGAAAAGTGATTTTAAAAAAAATCACAATCTGCTGACATATCTTTTTAAATTCAAAGTTCAGTATGTCATTTTCTTGGTGTATACTTGACACATGGCCTTCAGTTTTCAGCAGATGCAAGTCATACAAACTTTGCTGATTTGTTTACACTCATACTGCATTTAATTCAATATATAAATGTTTGAAAATGAGACGCTTGTAAGGTTTTACATATCCTGAAAAACAGCATGGATCTTGGTTTAGTTCCCTAAATATACTAAGTCATTTAGTAACTAGTGCTTCTGTGTCACTAAAATATTTCCATGTAATTTAATAGCATCTTCTTCATGCATTCCAATCATATTTAAAATATTTTACCAAGTAGGCTTACATTAGAATTAAAATATTACAACTCTACGTTATTTTGTCATTTAATGCAGAATCTGCTTAACTCAATCAATCCTCCCATAAACCAGCTGAAAACTGATTTTCAGAAGCACTCATCTTTAAATAGAATTTTTACTTAGAAGAAAAATATCTCCTTAAATGATACCAAAAAATGTAGGTTATGTATGTATATTTGCCTCTATTTATGCAAAATATCAGTTAGCATTAATGAAGTGTTGTGTTTTCATCAGTGTAAAATGACAGATGTTCTGAATGGGAATTCATCTGTCCCAATGTTTATACCATAGACATCTACCTCTGAGGAATTCATCCTAGGCACTTCTTCTAGTCAGTGGAGAGAACTAGGCATCTCAGCCTAATGCTGACCAGATTAACAGTGTTTAAGAAGTGTTTCTTTCTTTCCTTTAAATGGCCTTTACAGTTACTGCCCTGCTTGTCTACGATGGCAACATCTAAAGTCAGGTGAGAAGAGCTCTTTTTGTGTCCCTGCTACTTTGTCACCATTCCTCCTTAGCCAACACAACCTGAGCTTCTGGCAAAGGCAGTGTACTTCTGAAGAGCACTGTATAAACTAATACATTGAGAATATTTTGCGAAGATACAGTTTAAAATTTAACCCACTTATCAAGCTCTAAGAAGAAAAACCAAAGCTTTGACTTACTGTTAGTCCCCAGTGGATTTTTATTCCTACTAAAAATTTTTTTATTATCTGAGGATTTTAGACCTTTTCTTGCAAGCTTTACAATGTAGAACTGTTTGTGTGGCAAGGTTTTGGTAGCATGGGGGACTACAGGGGTGGCTTCTATGAGAAGCTGCTAGAAGCTTCTTCCCCCATGTCCGATAGAGCCAATGCCAGCCGGCTCCAAGTCGGACCTACTGCTGGCCAAGGCTGAGCCCATCAGGGACAGTGGAAGCACCTCTGGGAGAACAGATTTAAGGGGAAAAAACCGCTGTGCAAGAACAGCTGGAGGAGAGGAGTTGAGAATGAGAGAAGCAGCTCTGCAGACCCCCAGGTCAGTGCAGAAGGAGGGGGAGGAGATGCCCCAGGTGCCGGAGCAGAGATTCCCCTGCAGCCCGGGGGGAAGACCACGGTGAGGCAGGCTGTGTCCCTGCAGCCCAGGGAGGTCCACGGGGGAGCCCATCTCCACCTGCAGCCCGGGGAGGACCCCATGCCAGAGCAGGTGGGTGCCCGAAGGAGGCTGTGACCCCGTGGGAAGCCCGCGCTGGAGCAGGCTCCTGGCAGGACCTGTGGCCCCATGGAGAGAGGAGCCCACGCTGGAGCAGGTTTTCTGGCAGGACTTGTGACCCCGTGGGGGACCCACGCTGGAGCAGTCTGTGCCTGAAGGACTGCAGCCCGGGAAAGGGACCCACGCTGGAGCAGTTTGTGGAGAACTGCAGCCTGTGGGAAGGACCCCACGCTGGAGCAGGGCAAGAGTGTGAGGAGGAAGGAGCGGCAGAGACAACGTATGATGACCTGACTGCAAACCCCATTCCCCATCCCCCTGCACTGTTTGGGGGAGGAGGTAGAGAAATTGGGAGTGAAGTTGAGCCCAGGAAAAAGGGGGGAGTGGGGGGAAGGTGTTTTAAGATTTGGTTTTATTTCTCATTATCCTGCTCTGATTTGATTGGTAATAAATTAATTTTTCCCCAAGTCAAGTCTGTTTTGCCCATGAAGGTAATTGGTGAGTGATCTCTCCCTGTCCTTATCTCGACCCACGAGCCTTTCATTATATTTTCTCTCCCCTGTCCAGCTGAGGGGGGGGAGTGATAGAACAGCTTTGGTGGGCACCTGGCGTCCAGCCAGGGTCAACCCACCACAAGAACATAAAGACAGTAAGAACATAAAGACAGTAACAAGGGTATTCACCAAACTACAGTTAATGGACCTAGCGTTTCAGGGGCAAAAGAAAAAAAAAATAAACCAAGAAGTGCATCACCAATACACAAAAATCAAATCCAACAAAATAAAGCAGTTCTTCTTTGTTGACAAGGAGGCATATGAATTGCCCTCATGGGACACAATTCAGATGGACCAGCAAGCAGATTAAGCAGTAGTTTCACCAATCCTCTTCCTCCTAATGGGTTTTTACACACGGAAGAGTGCCAACTGCATTCTTATTGTCTTGTGACCCTCCTTGCATCAGAAGACCTCCCAGTACTGCGCCCTTGGGAAGTTCAGGGATTCTCTGCAGTGCTATTTTTTTAAAAGCAAAAAGACTAAGTCATAACAATAATTAATTTCAAAATATTGTCTTTGGAGAGCTTCCTGTGAAACATATACAGTACACTGGAGGAAGTGTAGTGAATAAATGAGATGAAATGGTAGTTAACAAGTACACTTCTTTCTCATCGGTGCTTATAAAACATAATTAAACCCATCTTATCTTAGAAAACATCATCATTGATAATGCTTCCAATTTCACTTCTGGCAGAAGTTGTCTGACTATAGGCTTTTAGTATACGACAATGACCACATCACTAGATTTTATTACCCTACTTAAAACCCCTGTAACAAAAGATGAAGACAATCCTTACAAGAAGATTCAACATTAGCGTTAAGAGCAAAATTATGTTCAAGAAGTGAGGAAGGATTATAAACATATAACCTTGTAAAGCTACTGATGGGAAAATCCTGCTAGTGTGAAAAGTAAATGACTGAAGTTCCCTGTATTATCTCTGAGAGTATGGACAAAATGCCAGCTATCGCCTGAGACTTTAGGCTGTATCCTCAACTGGTATAAATGACTAACTTACTGATGCTAAAATACTGTAGTGAAAGATGTAATAAAAAATATATATTTTAAGGCACAACCAGCAAAAATGCAATGGCTGTACTTATGTGGGGGTTTTTTCCCTCTAGATTCAAATTGAAGTTTATTAGCCCTTTTCCTACATGTACGTAAACATACTGTTGTTCTCAGCAAGGTAACTTAATGCAGTAAAGAAGATGATCAAACATGGAAACTATTCCAGTACTCAGTGTTGCATATATATTCAAGTATCTGAAATTTTTAATTTTAAACAGCTGATTAAAAAAAATCCAGATTTGTCTTATGATTTGTAATTTTTTTTTCTCATAAGTTATTTTCTACATAAATACAAAGTACTTCCACAGCCAAACTGCATAAATATAGGAATATTTTTAAAGAAACACACCTAAATGATACACCATAAGTAGAGAAAATCTATTTGTTTGGAAAAAAAAAAAATATTTCTGCTTCACTGTATTTTAGTTTTTCTCAACTTGGGTGTTTTTCTAGGTATTTGTCACAGTGTAATATCAGAAATTATCCCAGAACAAATGTTTGCTAGTTAAAAAATCAGTACAGAAAACATCTGTAGATAATCCAAAGTTGTTGGAGACATAAAGCAATGAAGAAATAGGTCAAATATAAAGAAAACTTAGATTCCTTGGTAATTTGGAATATCTAGAGCAATCTGAATTTCAGAGGTTTAAATTCAGTGTTGCATCTCAAAACAGATAATGCAGATTATACTCACACAACAGAAGAATTTCAATGGAATTCAGTGAAGTTGAGAAGGACGTAAAATTAAGCTTAAATGAGCAACTAAACATGTACTTCAAGCATGATGCTGCAGCTAAGATAGCAAATACTACTTCTGGATGTATTAAGACATTTACAACATTACTGAAATTTTACATTAATTTTGGTGTTCACATTTTGGAAAGTAGCTCAAAATTTGTTTGTTTGTTTGTTTGTTTTAATTCAAAAGACTGAAGTTCAAGATTTTAAGTTTAAAGCTCTTTCAAAAGAGATCGCGATTAATAATTTTCCGCTGCCACAGAGGTAACAATACTGATGGAGCAACATCATACTCTTCTCTCAATGAGAACCTGACTTACGACTCCCCTCAATGCTGTGAGGCAGGGCTTAAGAGTACTTGCACTAGGGATATTCCTTGTTATGTTCTTGAGAATCCAATATGGTTATTATAGTTTTAATTAAGAAGTAGATTTTTAAAAATACTGTATTTCTAAGACCCATCAATGAATAAAGGTCTGAAATGGCCTTTGCTTTCTGGGAATTTTGGCAGAGAACTACAAATATTAAGTAAGAGATGAGACACTTTGTTTCATCCATTAACAAACTCCTTTACAAACACTGTTTTTCCATAGTTGCTTTCTTATTTCAGCATCTGCTTCAGTATCTCATGTGAGGATCCTTTGTGGCTCTGTGATTTGAGGAAGAACCCCAAATTTCCCTTTCTCTTCCTAACTGCTAGTGAACTTGGGATAAGGGCACTGCCAGCACAACACAGGACAGCATAAAGAGGAGAGTAAGTCTGCACATGTGGCATGTACATGTCACAATGATCACCTCTTCCCTTCCGTTCTTGCAAACAGTACGTCACCGCTGATCCCAGCCTCTCTAATTTCCCTGTCTCTTTTGTTTAGTTCACCAAACCCTACTTACTCACACCACTTCCTCACCTCGAAAGAGAAAGGTCAAACAATAAGTAGATATAAAAGAGTAAGAAGAAGTAGGAAAAGGGTTAATTCTGGCCAGCAGAATGATCTTCAAACAACTGCAGACAGAAGGGAAGAGTGGTATTTCCTTCATTGGCGCAAAAAAAAGAAATTACTGTTTCTGACTGTATTGGGTGTAGGTGGCAAGGTTTTGGTAGATGTGGGGGGCTGCAGGGGTGGCCTCTGTGGCAAGAGGCCAGGGTGGGCATCTGGCTGCTGGCCAAGGTTAACCCACCAGCTCAGGCATAGTCAAGGTCACCTGCTAGTGTCACAATCTGAACTAAAATATCCCCAAGTCTCTAAAAAATCAAACAAAGAAGATTTAACGATGTTAACCTCTACTTGCCCTCTTTAATAATGGGGTCAGAACATTTCCACTACAGATGTTACAGAACAGTGTAGAAGAATCATGGGAAAAGAAACCATTACATGAAAGCCAGATGAGTGCATTAGGCACAAGCTAAAAGGAAACCACTTAAGTATGGTTTCCACTCTACCTCTGAATCTACTACTTATCAAACAATCTGAATCTCTGAATCTACAACTTATCAAACTTGCAAACTTCATCACTTCTCCTTTGTACAAGAATATTTTTCCTAAACTGCTTTTATTTACATGTTCTTATTGCATTGATCTCTGTCATCCATATTACTATTTTGTTATCCATCACAATGACAAAAATGCCACCCTATTTTTCTCAGTGATACAGAATCTTAGTACTGAAAGTGAGATATGCTCAGGTCTTCATTGATATACATTTAGGTGTCTAAATATGAAGAAGTTCCCACCCTCGTAGACAGCTATGTATAGAACCGATTACTTAATACAGTCATTCGAGAAGCTCTGAGGTGCCTGCAACACATGCATGGTGTTGACACAACACAGACACAACGCAGGCTCTGTGGAAGACCTGTAAGCTTCATTAGTATTTATTAGTTTCCGATCAGTGGGATGCACTAGGCCACCTCAACTGGCACTCAGAAAACAAATTCTGCCCCTGGTGTTCTTGAAGACACAGGGAAGAATCTGGCTCCACTGCTCCAACCTCCATCTGGGGCTGGGTCCCGTTCACTAGCCCTATGTGCCTGCCTCAGATATGCCAGGACATCTCAAATAGAATTGGACACCTAAGTTGAGGTAACTGGGTCCAATTCCATCCTTACTCACAAAGTTCACCTGCCGATACCTATAATTAGGTGACAGTAACTGGAAGTCTCAGGCTTCCATTACGGTCTTAATACATCATTCACAACACTGACAACCTCCTTCAACTAATCCCCCACTATTCAGTACATTTGCACTTAATACTGTGAATGGAAGATGAAGCACCAACAAGGCATATACTGCAAACTCAAATACTTGGCGTACAACACAAGTAATTCCATTGCTGCTTAGGTGTACTATTGTACAATTATTACTGTTCCCAGTAACTACTGGCTGATTCAGGTGGGCAGTGTTAGAATATTTAGTGGCACACCTGCAAGTGTTTTTCATAATTTGAAGTCATGTTACTTTAATTCATCACTTTCTGGTGTTCTAAAATGCGCTACTATATTGTAAGAGAACTTAAAAGTAACTGAACTCAATAGCTGAAAGTGCCCTTGGCAACCCTAATGCTGGTGTAAACTTTTGGACAGCTAATGTACGCTTGCTAAGAATCACAAATCAACATTACCACCAGACTGTAAAAGTGCAACTTTGCAATCAGTAGAGGCATGCAGAGACCCGGACAAACTCTCTTGCTGCTTCTATGCTTCCTTTTTCCCATTGCTGCCTGTGCATAGTCCTAAATAACACCTCAGTTGACAATTATACAGCTCGCCAGCTCAAAACCCAGAACTTGCTCTTACAAGGAGAAACAGGACCTAAAAAACTATTCATTACCATACCGTCTTAAAACTCTCACAGGGTGGTTTTCCAAATCAGCCAGCCATCTGGAATCACCCCCAATTTTCTATAAAATCTTGTCATTCTCTTGCTGGTCAGCTGTTGGTTTAGTTTTTAGTCAACAGGTTTTTGGTCAACAGAGCTCTCTGTGGCAACACACTTTAAACCCTGACATTTATGTAGAGAGCAAAGTGGTACGCAGAAGAGGAACTATGAAACAAGCAAGCAGGAAAATGAGGTTTCAGGAAAGAGACTGTGCCAAGTGGAAATGAAGAGAGAAGGGACGAAGTGGAATGAGTATGGGAGAAAGAAGACATGGCAGGAAGGGAGACCAATGGAGAAGAACGAACGAACTGTGGGGGAATTCTAGGATGGCAGAAATTACAAACGCAGAAAGGGTGTATTTCACCAGTGAAACAGAATAGATGCAGCTATCCTACCAGCAAAACTCAGAGCAGCTGGGTAACTGAAAAACTGGCAGCGCCTAGAATGGCAGCTGAAAACTGGCCAAGAACCAGTAAACCCAACGCATCTGAGATTCTTGAAGACTCATGGCAACAGCATGCAAAAACGTTATTGGAAGTACTGGGTGGATGAATAACAAATCAATACAAGAAAACTTGACAGAAACTTTGCAAATGGAAAGAAATTGTTGATCATATCATTGCCTATGAATTACGTTTGCAACTCTACTTGTAATAGAAACATTCGGAGAGACGTAAACTACAGTACCAAAGGGAGTAGGGATGAGAGATGGAAAGATGAATCCTTCTGACAGAAAGACGTAGGCCCTTTTTATTATAGGCATATGTATTTATTATTTCTCTCCTTGATACTTTCCAAGGTGTACCACACTGCTGCGAATTTATTGATTTTAGCTGGCACAGGCACTTTGTAATGGAAGTAATGACCCCAATACATATTTGGAGAATTAGTCATACTTTGTAAACCACCTACTTCATGTAACTACTGTCAAAGGTATACTCTTCAGGTGTCAGTATATTTAAGCTCAATGCTGATGTTTAATTAATTAACTAAGAATGATATCAATCTGACTAATAGCCTCAGTTCTATTACTTTTCAAAACTTTTAACAGGTTATTAGAAACATAAGATATATTATTTAGTTGTGTTGTAACTGTTCATAGATTTAATTTAGACCCTGAAGGAGAGAATTCAGGTTGATAATGCTTATTTTCCATCATTTTTATTATCTTAGTGTATCTCCACAAGAAAAAATTGAAATTTTAAAATATTTCTATGGGTGATATATGCAATTTGTCTGAAAATGAAGGAAACAGAAGGAAAATATTGGCCCACTGTTAAACAGGAGGGGTGAATTAGTCACCAACAAAGCTGAAAAGGCAGAGTTTCTCAACACTTTCTTCACTTCTGTCTTTACCAGCACTGTTGGGCCCCAGGCCTTGGGAACAAAAATCCAGGTTGATGCAAACACAGAACCACTCTCAGTGAAGGAAGAGTTGCTATGTGAACTATTACAGGACCTTGACCTCTACAAATCGATGGGCCCTGACAATATCCACCCAAGGGTGTTAAGAGAGCTGGCTGACATTGTGAGGCCACTCTCCATAATCTTTGGGAAGTTGTGGAGATCAGGGGACATTTCAGAAGACTGGAAGGCAGCTAATGTCACCCCCATCTACAAGAAGGGCTTAAAGGAGGATCCAGGAAATTATAGGCCCGTCAGTCTTACTTCAGTCCCTGTGAAAGTTGTGGAATGAATCCTCCTGGGGGCTATCACAAGTAAATGAAGCATGTGATTGGGAAAAGCCAGCACAGATTCACCCAGGGCAAATCATGCTTGACAAACCTGATCGCCTTCAATGACAAAGTAACCTGCTCGGTTTACGGGGGGCGAGTGGCTTACATTGTCTACCTGGATTTCTCCAAAGCTTTCGACACAGTTTCCCACAGCCTCCTCCTAGAGAAACTGATGCATTATGGTCCAGGCAAGAGGTCCACGCGGTGGGTCAGGGTGGTAGCAAATCGCTCCTTTTCAAACTGGCAACCTGTCACAGGTGGGGTCCCCCAGGGACTGATATTGGGCGCTACACTGTTTAGTATCTTCATAAGTGATCTGGATGATGGGACCAGGTGTTCCCTGATGAAGTTTGCTGATGACACCAAACTGAGTGGGGAAGTGGACACTTTGGAAGGGAGAGCCACCCTGCAGGAAGACCTGGATGGGCTGGAAGAGTGGGCTAACAAGAACCTTATGAAGCTCAACAGGGACAAGTGTAAGGTGTTGCACCTGGGAAAACATAATCCAGGAGTGGAATCCGGGATCTACCTGGCTAGGGAGCAGCTCTGTGGAAAGGGACCTGGGGGTCCTGGTGGACAACCAGCTCAGTGTGGGTGAACAGAGTGCTGCTGCGGCAAAGCAAGCCAGCGGGACGCTGGGTTGCATCAACAAGGGCATCACCAGCAGAGATAAAGAAGTCATTACCCCACTGTACTCAGCACTTGTATTCCACACCTGGAATACTGTGTTCAGATTTGGTCCCCACTATACAAAAAAGATGTGGCAGGCTGGAGAGGCCACAAGGGTGGTCAAAGGACCGGGAAACCTGCTGTATGAGGAAAGGCTGAGAGAACTGGGTTTGTTCGGCTTTGAGAAAAGAAGGTTTAGGGGAGACCTTATCACCGTGTTCCCGTATTTAAAGGGTGGCTACAAAGATGGAGACTCCCTTTTTACAAGGAGTCACATGGAAAAGACAGAGGTAATTGGTACAAGTTACTCCTGGGGAGATTCCAGCTGGACACAAGAGGAAAATTTTTCACAATGAGAACAATCAGCCATTGGAATAATCTCCCCAGGCAAGTGGTGGATTCCCCACCATTGGACAATTTTAAGGTTCAGCTGGACAGGGTGCATGAGCCATCTTGTGTAGACTGTGCTTTTGCCAAGAAAGGTTGGACCAGATGATCCCTGAGGTCCCTTCTAACCTGTATTCTATGATTCTATGCAAATATAAAATTTTAAAAAAACAAACCTAGGGAAAAGCAGATTATTCCATCTAAATAAAACTTATTTTAATGCATTTCTAACTAATAAAATTGTTTCTTTAGGCAAAGAAAAAGTACTATAACCTTAATACTTTTAACTTCTCTTTTTTTTTTTTTTTTTTTTTTTTAAATAAAGTAGAAAGCATGAAGACCACCATGTCAAAAAAAGATATTTAACCTCAAACATTCTGAAAGACATAGAGAACTCAGGATGTCAGGACTCAAGCTCCAGCCTGCAAAGCACTTCAACATCCGCCTAATTTTAATCCCTTGCTTCAGCTCCACCTGCTCCAAAGACGGGCTTACATGCATTGTTGCAAAGAACTGGACCAAAGCACACAGTTAAAAACTAATATGTTAATCACAGATTATAAAGCCATAAAGATATCGGTGATCCTCCAATTTGATCTGCTGCATAATAAAGGACAGAGGATTACCCTGACTTCATTCTACTTTGAGCTATGTGCTTCTAAATGCTTTTTCAGGGTCTGGAAATCCTTTTCATCATCAAATGGAAATTGTTAATAAGATATTTAAGAAGATAGGCTGTGTTTCCTCCTAAGTACGCAGCAGCCACTTGTAACAAAAAGCTTCAAAAATGAAAATAGTACCATCAGTATCAGTTGGAACAAACTAATGATGGCTCATTGTGTCTCACTTTGATATTTGTATTGTAGTACCTTTCAGTATGAGATGCTATACATAGCAAGGTTTAGATGCTTATCAACATTTATAGCACTTCCAAATGCTCATATTTAATTTTTCAGATAGAAGCAGAGGATTATTGATGACCTTGACTTATTCTGGTAACACTGGTTTCAAAATAATGTTATTCAAAGGATATATAGGGCTTTCCTGGTTACAAAAAAAGCTCGCTCTTTGTCAAGAGAGCCAAGCTATGCTGATATACAATGCAAGGGCACTAGGATATTGTCAGTCCTGATAAGCCCACTGCACTATGGATAGCCATCGTGAATGAAATAGGAAGTCTTTTCCAAAGAATGGCTAATCTTCAACCTGGTCCAGTGCGGAAGACAGCCCAGCACAGGCAGGATAAGGAGCTCCAGTCCTCTCACCCTACCAGCAGTAGTTTTTGCTTTGATAATGCACGAAGACTGAATTATACCGAGCATACTTATAAATTAAGCATGCGTATCATTTATTCTCTGTGGAAAGCAATAGGGGGGCAGAAATCAATTATTAGAAATTGCTTTGGTTTTAGTTAAAAAACTGTATGCATAGATATTCTGCTTATCATAATGGTCTAGAAATTTGTAACTTACCCTAGGATGTGAGTTACTCAGCTGACCAAAGGCGATTAATTTAGCTGCTTGCACAGGAGCCTTGTGCCATCTGATGTTTTACGGCACATCCAAACCGCTCCAACGAGGCTGGCAGACAGGACACCTATAACCTTCTGAAACAGCATCTGTATACCAGCAGGGCACCTCAAATGGGACCATTACAGCCAACTGAATCATATTCAATGTGTTAACTTTAATGTGGGCTGAATAGTGCTCCTGGTCACGTTGACTGCTTTGCCTAAAACTACGTAGTCTATATGGGGAGCCTCGACCTCTAGTTCACACTTAGATGTTTATTCTGAAGCTGAACCCAATCTTTACTGAATTTTCAATCATGTGCTGGGAGGCAGGGTAGACAACTGAACCGCTCCTGGCAAATGAAAATATACATATGCACAAGTATGTGCAGAATCTGGTTCTTAGGGAGCGCCATCTGTACAGCAGTACTAGAGAGGCTTGGTACACACACTGAAGCATTGGGAATTTGTCGACGACAGTAATCCTTAAAACAACTTGAGAGCCCTCTACTTATACTCACTAAGCTTATATTCCAGATGCTAGCAGGTGCTTTCCAGGCCCACTGTCGGGTCCTGCAGGGAAGAGCAGACGCTATAGGAACGCCCAGGGTCTTCAAACACTTTGTGAGCCCGCTAGTGGTCTTTGGTATCTGCTGTATACCACAGCCATCCCAACCTTACCAGACCAACCATCACGACATCACCTTGGCCCTGCATTTTGGTGCACCATTTTGCTAAGCTTGATGGCTTGAAACCCTGCGCACAAAGTGCAATGTTCCATTTCAACAAGTGTGTTTCTTTATAGTTGGGAAAAGGAAAAGCTGCAACAACTTTATGCAATTCAAGAAAATTAGCGTTTAATTTATTTTTATATAATCAATCCAAACAAGGGTTTTCTAAGAGGTTAAATTCCTTCCGTAGAGTTCATGGTGATTCAACTTATGAAAGGGAAGTTTTTAATTTCCCTCCACTTAAAGTAAGAGTTGTGTTCTCAGCCTTACACCAAACCAGCAGAGATGTTGGCAGATCACTGCCTACTGCCTAGGAGCATTAACTGTAACCAACAACTACTGTTACTGTGGTACACAATGAAAGTAATTGAACTTGCAGTTATAGGCTTTTTGTTGTTCTTGTTAGGTGGGTTTTTTTGTGTAGGTTTGGTTTCAGTTTTGTTGGGGTTTTTTTGAAACTGTAAGACACAAATCATGAAGCAGTGAAAGCTAATGTGGAAAAAAAAAAAGGAAAAAATATCAGAAGTGTGTTTATTTACCTTGATAACACTCCAGGTAATATAATCCTCCACCTCTACCATGTCATTTCCTCTTAATCATGTTATAAAACCTGTTTTGTGTTGTTCAGGTCAAATTGAATCTGAGGTAAAAAGAAGTAGAAGGGTCAGCAAGGGATGGACCAGTGCAATGGGTTGATACTTTCAGAGGAGTTGGTTCTTAAAGAATGCAATCTAACTTCCTGGAAAATCAGTACAATCTCCAAGAAAAGTTAGCTTTCATATAATTGAATAGAAAATACCACCAAAACATAAATATAGAGCATCAGTCTTGAGACTAGATCTCCCACATTTTACTTGTTCACCTTTCACAGATAACATTCTTTAAAGCAATACCACCTATATAATATCAGGTTTGAAATCTTTTGAAAAAATATTTTTTCAGAGTTGTAATTTAGGCTTTAAAAAATAATATTTGTACACATTTACCAAATAGGATTGGGAATCATTCCAGCTTTTTGCTTAAATTGCACACATTAAAAAATACTGTTTAATTAGATGTTTAAAGTACCTAATCAGTTTGAGTAAATGCAGTAACTCAAATGTAAAAGAAAAAAGTTTAATTTTACAGTAATATAGTAATACAATTTAAATAAGCAGTATTATTTATGCAAAAATCACAAAATTTAGCCTAGCATATAATTAAAGTACATTTTTAGCAAGTATGCTATGCCTATATAAAAATACAGTAATTTGTTGAAACTAAATTGATGATGGTATGCCACAAAATAACCAATTTAAAATTTTAAAACTTACCTTGGCTTTTTCCCTTTATAATATCAAAAGTGAATTTATTCATTTATTACTGTAAAAGTACACATATGGAACAAAGGAGCCTTTAAGAAAACACTGGCCTTTGGTGCCAACAGATCTTTAACCCTTTCCTTAACAGATCAAAACGTCTACTTTTTTCCACTATGCCTTACATACCATAAATGTTATTCCTCCTCAAAGGATAAAAATGAAAAGAGAAAGCATTCCAGCATTTGAGGGCCAAAACGCACAAACAGCATTTTAAGTCAGTCAGGAAATCTGCTCTGGAGCCAATGGTCTAACAGAGGAAGTCCAGTATTTGCATTTTTTATTGTTTAGGTGACTGACTATCTTTACATTATCTGAATTCTTATGATTATGCAAATTAAAAAGATCTTGATTAAGAGAAGAGTCTTGCCTGCAAACCTTAAATTTCTACTCGTATCCATTATTTTTATTCTGTTACGTAAATACAGCAAATTTGCAGAGTGCAAATGTAAAATATACTTCAAGCAGATCATGAAATATCATCAGTGGTTTAAGCTTATACAGTGTCATCAGAAGTCCTACATTATTTAGTATTTTCCTTAGATACCCATTTAAACATAACTATTCAAGACTCAACTTTCATCTGAAAGAAGAACCACTCTTATTATAAGGAAAAAAAAGCCCCAAAATATTAAGAAGCATGTATAAAAAAGACCTACCACAAACATTAAAGTTGTTTTTAGTAAAATTTCATAATTAGGGATTCTGATTTATAACTTCTGACTATATTATTTGATCCCAAAACCTCTGATCTAAGAAAATGAAAAATGTAAAGAAGAATAACTCTGAAAAAACGAAACCATGAAACGATTAATGTTGCAATGAAGGATTTTACGAATCTTGTAATGAATCTGAAGAAGATAATTTAAAGTGCAAAGGATGCTCCACAGTATAAGGGAAGATAAATTTTTCTCCCTCATAGATACTGTTCCGAAGGCACAAAAACATGAGGAAAGAATACTAGTTTTGCATAGAGATAAGTACAGCTAACAATACAGATGAGCACTGGAAATATGAGAACATCATTGTCCTTTGGGTTGGCCACTATTAATCCCAGCTCAGGTACAATATAAGACCTAATATAGGGTATAAAATTAAGACTGAGAAACACTGCATTTATGGTCTCAGGCCTGCTAGGATTTGTTTCAACAAGCAGGAGCTTCTCTGCTGTGGACTGGAGAAGAAGGGATCTCAGTACCCTTCCCCATGACACCCATATGCAGGTACAAGGGTAGAAGACCACTGCCCTTAGACCTTTGTGACCTCCTTCATCAGTCTCTTCTTCAGCTGCACTGGAAGCCATTGCCTTTTTGCCTATGGGACCAAAGGAACCAGCTATACTTGTACCTCGTTAAAATCTGAAACCATGGCTGGCCAGTACATTGCCATATGAAGACAGAAAAGAACACTCCTTGGACGCTTATCTCCACCAACCTGTACGCGCATTTTACATTTTGAATCATGAAAATTATATTACCAGAAGTAACTGCAAAACTTGAAACAAAAAGTATTTCCAAATATTTCTTTTTCTGAAGACAGTTAAGCTATTTGTATTCTGCTCCTGCATTCCTCTCTATTATTGTTGATGCAAAGCTCAGCACGATGACAGTACTGTATATCTATCGGTTTATCTCTGCCCACAGTAGTGAAAGACATCTCTGCATTTTTACATTGCATAATTTACATCACTTAGTTACTTTGCTCTGGAAGAGCTCCTAGTGAAGTCCATGGGCCTGCCTGCAAGTGACATAAGACACATTGTGAGACTTCTCTTTGTTCATTACTAGCATTGCAAAAACTTGTCTGATATTAACCCATCAGAAGAACTGTCTGAAGTGCTTCTGCAGGTACAGAAGAACTAGAGAACATACAGCAAAGATGGAGACGGCAAAGATAAGCAAAGGTATGGATCAGCTTCTGTTTGAGAGGAGATTAGTGTGGTGGGTTGACCTTGGCTGGACGTCAGGTGCCCACCAAGCTGCTCTATCACTCCCCTCCTCAGAAGGATGGGGTGGGGGGAGGAAATAAGATGGAGAAAAACTTGTAAGTCAAGATAAAGGCAGTTTAATAAAGCAAAAGCAAAGGCAGCACACAAAACCAAAGGAAAACAAAAGATTTTATTCTCTACTTCCCATCAGCAGGCGATGTTGGGCCACTTCCCGGGAAGCAGGGCTTCAGTACGCAGAGCGGTTGCTGCGGAAGACAAACATTGTAATAATGAATGTCCCCCTTTCCCTTAGCTTTTATTTCTAACTACGACGTCATGTGGTATGGAATATCTCTTTAGTCAGTTTGGGTCAGCTGTCCTGGCTACGTCCCCTTCCAAGATCTTGCCCACCCCCAGCCTGCCCGTGGGGGGAATGTTGGAGAGAGCCTTGATGCTGTGGGAGCCCTGCTCAGCAGCAGCCAAAACACGGGGGTGTTATCAAGACCCTTCTAGCTACCAACACAAAGCACAGCACTATGAGAGGGCAGCTAAGGGGAAAATTAACTCCATCTCAGCCAGGCCCAATACAATTAGATAAATAAAGACACACAATTGGAAAAGAAAAATGTGAAATCAATACCATTATAAAGATGGTGAAGAGGAAACACTGTGCCTGAAGAACTATGCACCACCGTGCAAGCAGTAGAGGGATAGCAAATTAAATTATCAGGGCATTCACCCAAAACAAGAAAAAGAAGATCCTTCCCACAGCATCTGGGCAATGTTGAACTTTATTGCAACAGGAGGTTATACATGCCAAGTGTAAGTTCAAAAACAATTAGATGCATTTAGATTAAGAAAACCCAACAGTAGTATTAAAAACAAACAAACAAACAAACAAACAAAAAGATAAAAGCTCCTGTTTAGAAAATCTTCAAGCCACAGACTGCAGGCAATAGAGTGTGTAAGAGTGGAAGCATAACTGTGTGCTGGTGCAAACCTTAAACCCTTTTCTAAGCATTCCTTGATGGCTTTTGTTTGACACAAGAGATTAGGGCAGGTGGACACTGGGTCTGATCCAGTATTCAAGGGCTATCACACTTTTTAAAAGCATGAAATACAAGCAGCTAGATGAGGCTGTAAGACTGTATGAGCAGGAGTACTGGGCCAGAACAAGGACCCTTCAAGGTATCCTGTGTCTGAAACAGTATAATGAATATAACCATCATTACAAATCTACTAAATGCAGTACAATCCCACAGTAAGAATTCCACAACATCTGCTCCCAGTTCCCAGAATTATGTAATTTCAGGACTTTTGTAAACTTTGCATCTTAGGGTCTGCCACTCCTTGTGGGAATCTTCTTCCATGAATTCACTCTTTGATCCTCTGTGTATTTTTGGACTCCAGAACTTCCTATGGAAATGAAATCCATGAACTCATTATGCACTGTATGAAAAATATTTCCTTTTCCTCATTTTGTACCTGCTACCTGATAATTTCATTTAATGATCCATGATACTTACGAGAAAAAGTGAATAATCATTTTTCTATTCAACCTCAGCATGATTTCATACACTTCTCCTTTATTCATCTTTAGTCACTTCTTTTTCTTACTGAAGCCTTAGTCTAGTTAGATCTCATTGTCTAGACACAGCTCCATACCTATGATTGGGCCTGTCATCCCTCTCCAATGTTTTATAGAACTATCAAGCTTGAAAATGCATTTTTCACAGTTTTAGCAGCCAGTTTAGAGAAAATCCTTATATATATATAGGTAAGACTGGGTTTCCCCAGCATGCCTGTCTTTGGATTTATCATTACTGAATTTCATCTGCTGTTTTATCACCTACTTACTAAGTATCTTAAAACCTGAGTTCGCTTCTGAGTATACTACCCTGAATAGTTTAGTATCACTAGAAAACTTTATCACCTCCCTATATTGGGATAAATCACTGTGGAATTCCACTATCCTACTATTGCAAATATTGGCCATTTTTATCCTTTAATTTCATTATTATTCTTTCCTTCATATCCTTAAACACAGAACTATGGAAAGATCTTTCCTCTTATTCGATAGAAGCTTGATTTCTTATTAGAAAGTTGGTAAGGAATTTTGCTGAAAGATTTTTGTAAGTCCAGGCAGACTATATTAACTAGATGTGCCTTGCTCCACATGCTCCTTCACTTCTTTCAGAAGACTTTTAGCAGACAGTGACATAATTTCCTTCCACAAAAGTCATGCTCAATGATCTCCACTGTTTCATATTTCTCTATGTGTCCCTCAGTTCCGTATCACACTTACTAGTAATTTGCTTACTCATCCACTGGTAGCAAAGGACAAACAAGTACTATGTGCACCTACACCAATGTCAGTGTCTGGAACTTTCCTTCATAGGATTGTTTCTGTATTTTTCTGTATCAGTACAGTATTCACCTTCATCTTTGTTAGTTTTTAAACGGTCTCAAACAGGTCTCCTGGGAATACTCTCTGTAACCTGGGCAGACACACTCTAGATGATCCAAAACACCCAACACTGGCCACAAATTTGTGGTTCTGTGTGCATGGTTATATTTACATTTTTCCCTCTAAAAAAAAAAAAAAGAAATCCAAACAGAACTTAAATATTCTTCTTTCTAAAAATACATGCAACATATCTTAATGGAGGTTCTAGCTTCACCCAATGGCTCAAATGGGTTCAGAAAAAAATGCTGAGTCAAATTAATCAAGTTCTTTTACTGCGTGTAACATGAGTGATGGCTGAGTAGCTAATCATTCGAAGTACAAGTGCTCTCACATTTCCATGAAACAGCAATATTGAATAATAAATGTAAGGACATGGTCTAAAATGAAAATAATAACAATAAAAGAGATCACTAATACATAAAACATACAGGTTCTTTTTTCTAAGCATAAAAGGAATTAGGCCTTTGAAAAGAAATAAAAAAAACCCAAAACTAAAAACAAATCCAGGTACAGGCACAGCTTTTCAACTGCACGTGACAAAGGTCAGTTACAACAGAAAAATTCTAAACCTGCATAAAAGTTAAATAAATGATTTCTGATGCAGAAACTGGAGAACAGCTTATGATCACATCTGATGAATACCAACTGTCGATGTACTAATATGATTCTCCCCACCACAGCACTACAAAAGACAAGCTGAAGGCCCACGACTGGGAGCAGAGCATTTGTGCACGGTGTACATGGCTGTACTTACAATCGGGACAGGAGCGCTCACATGAGCTTCAATCCAGGTGACCCTGTAGCAATAGCGGTGAAGAAGCAGTAACCATGAGATCAGCACGGGCACGGAAGCCCAGCAGGCAGAGATCCCACTGGCCTCACGCAGCACATGCCAAGACTCATGCCGTCACATTTTACCTATGCTAATAAGACTAAGGTTTGCATGACTCTTTTCACTGTCCATTTGAGTGAACAGCGGAAGATACCACATAAAAAAGTCTGGTCGGAGAAGCTGGCACCTGCAAACTGCTGGGAAGCCAGAAGAAATTAATTTACTCAGGTATCAAACTTACAAACTAAAATTGACACCACTTACTCCAAGGAGGTGTAAGCAAACACTTGGCTCGTCAAAAAATTTACCATGTTTTATGGCCATCAGGACCACTCCAGCACTTCAGCCTTCCTCTGTCCCAGTTTCTGCTGATGTTCACCTAATGGGTGCTTGAGAGAAGTCCCTAGGGCCCTATAATAAGCATTGTCCACCCAGTTAGAAAGGTTAAGTGCCCCTGGTTTAAGCTCCTGTATTTTACTTCACAAGTGCAGATGGCTACAGTTAAGGAGTCATCATCAGTTCCCATAGCTCGTTTGACTGGCAATAGTTACGAAGCTTTGGTGTCTTGATCTCCTGCCATCAGTCTGAGCGTAAAAGATTCAAGAAACATAGCTATGGTCTCTTTAAACTGTGTTCTTATCTTCAAGTATTTGCAAACCTGTGGAAATTTAGAATAGCAAAGATAAGAGACTGTTTTAATCTGGGAATGACAGCATTTCCCAGATTAAAGGGAAATACCAGCACGTAATTATCTCTTGCTACTACAAGATAAATAGGACTTTTTTTGGTTGCTATGCAAGAAATAAAATGACCCTTGTAAGTGGTAAAACTGATAACAAACACAATGACAAGAAAACCAGCTAAAAATTAGAATTCTGCTGACTTCTTTTCTAAAGTTACCTTATCACAAGCTACTCTAAGGCTAACTGATATTTAAGATACAGTCATTTGTATGTGTAGAACTTCTAGATAACCTGTGTATCATATCACTCAAAAGAATGATATTCTATATTCAAATCTTACAATACTTACAGTTTTTATCTGTAGTAATACATCCCACAACACAAAAGTAGGCACTGACTTCAACTTTGCCCTCTATAATTGCTGTTGGTGTGTATCATAAAGTCTGTGAAGTCTTCACACCTTAAATACTAGGAAGTATGTTTATGGTTGGGGATTATTCAACAGGAAATTCTTGCTACATCTAATGAATGTTTCAAATATTAAGATAAAAACTCTTCCTTATCCCCAAATTCTAAAATATTCCAGCTTTTAATAGCAATACTTTATAATGCCATCATCAGGTACAAAGAGAAGTGGTTTATGTATAAAAACCGCAAGGTCGTTTGATCTTATAACTGGTTATCAATGTAATATCAACATTTAACTATCAATTGCTGATTTTAATTGGGAAGCTACTTAATCATCTAGCAATGTTTAAGCAAGCTGCCAGGCCCATAAAGACAAGAATGAGCTCTCCAAGAGTAAAAAAAAAATAAATTATCAGTAACTTATTTGACAGTTACCAATGTTAAACTTTATTTTAAACACTCTAACAATTATTTAAGTTTAAAAGACTACATTTGAGGTTCATGATACTATATAAAGCATTAGGAAAAAAATAAGCTTTTGCTTCATCAATGTTTCTGAAACATGAGGTATCTCTGAGACCGAAAAATTTGAAAACACGAAAAACATTGGAGAATTCTAGATGTAGTCTCCTCTTAATAAATTCAGTTATTCAGAATGTGCATACCAAGAAGGGTTCTAACTATGCTTTCCACTTTACTAATACAACTTCTTTCTGTTATTTCTTCACAACTCTCATAGCAACAAGTCTGCTATCTCAGTTTTGCTGAGATACCAGTATTTGATCCTGCCATGTAGCTCTTTGCAGGCTCTCATGTTAGGTTAAATCCACCACTTTATCCCAAGACTAATTTTGGAGGGAAACTGTAGAGACAGAAGAATTCATTTTATTAGAGCAGTAGTGTGCTACTTCAAAATCTGACAGTGATCATGTTTTCAGTGGACTGACACTTAACTCCAGCGTAGCTGGTGTCGCATGGCCTTGTGAAAAGGGGAGAGAGATGCACCAGTAAAAGCAGTGATCCTCTGGCTCTTGCATAGCTTTTTCCTTGGCAGTATACTTTACACAAGCGTATCCGTTGCCGTCTTGCACAAGGGAACTCTCTTTGTTACCAGGAGAAGCAAGAAAAAGTCTTTGTGTACAAGTGATCACAGACTATCACATTCAACTTACCCAGTTCAGACATCTAAAAGATGTCTAGTCTAAGCTAGTCATTGAGGATTTCTCTGCAGTTCATGGAGAGTATCTTTAGCTTATGATTCATATTGAACTAAAATTGGTATCTTAGGTGGGCTGGATCACACACACTAGATGCCCGTCGTTTTCTCTCCACTTCAACGACTATTTTGGACTGGATGCTCACCTTTTAGGTGTCTCAGATTTGACGTGAAATCCAGCCCAGAGGATTAGGAGGTGCCAACAAGAAGATGAAGCCAAAAAAAAAAAAAAAAAAGGAGTACAGTACTATCCTAGGACTATATGGAGCAGACATTGACAAAAGAAAAAAGAGCTTGTGCTATTTCATAATGCACCCTGTCTGGAATACTTCTGCCCAATACCCATGCAAGTTGAAGTGAAAATGGAAGCAGTGCATGGGTGAATGGGGTTGTAGTCATACGTTTGAGTTATGGCCTAACTGTGGTGATAGTGCTCAATTTAGGGTTAAACACAATGCATCATCCTCTGAGGACCATTACTCAATAGCTTCACTATGTAGGCCTGGTTACTTTGTATAAATGATGCAGGCTTTGCTAATGACTATACCCTTGAAGAAGGAACTAAAGACTGGTAAGAAGGAAACATCCTGCTCCAGAAGGCACCGGATGATTGCCAAAAAAGCATGAACTAGGGGAAAGGTAAGGTAACGGCGGCAAAGGGAGATCACAACCACCAATTCAATTCAAGACCTAAAAGACTTACCCCCCCACTCCTTGAGCATGCACTGTAGAATAAAAGAACACTCTACTTTTAATTCGAGAAAACCTTAGCCCAATAGAACTGGTGGCAGATAAGTGACTACCAATAATGACTTTGGGGAAGGACTTTGGAAACCAAGTGGGTGAATCTGGAACTGCATAAATTGCTTGCTTGTTTAACTGCGGGGTGTGCTAGCTTTATGGAGTTAGTTATAGCTAACTATAACTAGCTAGCTATAGTTAGCTAGCTAGTTATATATGCTAGCTATGGGCTAGCACCCATCTTTGCGCAAATATGAAAGAAATAATGTCTCCCCTGAGTGTGTGATTATTGGCTTGTTGCACACCAGGTGACGAATCCGCTTTTCAGACAACAGGTTAAGCAAGAAGGATAAAAACCATAAGTGGGCAAAACATACTCATTATTTTTAAAATATGATTGAGTATATTCACAAAAGGGACTGCAAGATGTTCTGACTGTGGTAGACACTGGACATGATTATTCAGGAGGCATAATCTAGTAATAAAATGTTTTTAGCGAATGATTAAAATTCTCTTTGCTCCTCATATGCATTCTTTATATTCCTCTAAATTACAACAAACTATTAACAACAAAAAACACTGTGAAGGACTGTATTTTCATATAATAGTGGGTTTTGCATGAGAAACATGGCATCTTCTCACTGAAAAATTATCAGTTTATTATACTTTTTCATATGAAGTATCACTTTGGTGGAGATGTCTCTGTAAATTTAGTTGTATTGTATAGTACTAGTTTTTTGATGAGGCTGTTAAACTTTATGCTGGGTTTTTGCACTTCCCTTGAAAAACACAGGAATTTGAAGACAACCTGGTAGAGATTAATGGTAGCTGAATATACACTGGTTTCTAAAGAACTCGGGGGATTATGAACAACTAAATTAAAATTCCACAAGAAAACATCTGAGGAAAGGACATAAAAAGCATTTCCATGTGCATTAAACAGCATCTACTCTGTATTATGCTGAATAAATTAAAAAATTATATCCCAGATCCATGCTGGAGGGTATGTGACTATCAAACACAAACTGTGCAATATTAGAGCCATCTGTCTGTCTGTCTGTCTCTCTCATTCTCTCTTTCCAGCAATTCTTAGAAAACAGGAAAGATTCTTCCAATGCCAATTTATATGCATATCCACATGTTAAAAGCAAGTTCAAAGGAGCTGGAAGGTGGATTATTCATTAACAGTAGCCTTGTAATAGTCTTGTTACGCCTTGTACATAGAGTTATTAAGAGGGGTTTGGCATGCAGTAATTTTACAAATGTCTTTAAAATGTAAGATAGAAAAGATATTTTTCTTGATCTACTACTCTGACACTATTATAAGTGTATAAACAGAATATCAAATGACAGCAGTCTGCATAAAGGAAGAAGATTTTTTGTTTCACTTCTCCCTGTTAAATCTTGGTAAAGCTATAAAAATATCTGCCACAGAAAGCAACTAACTACCATGGTAAACCTTTGTAAAATTCCAAAACTCTAAACCTACAGTAATCCTAATCTGAACAGCTAATCATGGTGTGAAGCTATTATAATGTGTATCCAATTATAATCAGCATTCTGATAATGGCACCGTCATTAATCTTCTGCGCTATTTCTCATTATTTCTAGAGACACTGCTAAAAGCAAAACCTTGAAGCTATTTACAGGCAAAGGGAAGTTTCAGCACTTGTATCACTCAAAATTTTCTATGACATTCCCTACTTTCAGGAATTTCCAATTTTGCCAATTTTTCAACAAAAAAATTCTTTCACCTGTTATCCGGTTGAGGTTTGTTGTTTAAGTATGCAAAAATTGTTCAGATATTCCATTTCAGACTGAAATTAGACAGGGAAAGTCAGGAAAAGATTTGCTTTGCCAAAGCTTTACGAACTCCTTCTTCAGACTCATCAGATATCTTGTCACTTCACACACTGGAGGAGCAAACTGAAATGTGTAAACAAAGCTGCTTTTTGCGGTTCCTAGAAAAACAGTACCGACTCTGGACACAACACAAACTCTTTTTGAAGACTTCTCTCCTGACATACACTATGGAAATGAATTTGGCAACTAGAGGCTCCAAGAATTTCCTCAGTGCCTGAACGCACCCTGGTTAAGCAGGGCTTTAGTAGGGCCTGTAGCGATAGGACAAGGGGTGATGGTTTTAAACTAAGAGAGGGTAGATTTAGCCGAGATACAAGGAAGAAATTTCTTACAATGAGGGTGGGGAAACACTGGTCCAGGTTGCCCAGAGAGGTGGTAGATGCCCCATCCCTGGAAACATTGAAGGTCAGGTTGGACGGGGCTCTGAGCAACCTGATCTAGTTGAAAATGTCCCTGCTCATTGCAGGGGAGTTGGACTAGATGACCTTTAAAGGTCCCTTCCAACCCAAACCGTTCTATGATTCTATGATCCCCTGGGGTACGCCTTCTCACTTCTCAGCCTCTCAGAAATGCGAGGGATGCCTGATGCTATAAGAAAAACCCAAGTATCCATCATCGGGCCCAGCTTTCAGCTTGGAACAAAACATATATTGGGGTGGAAAGTCTACAGGAAAGCTGACGTGGACCTGGTAAACTGGAGAGAGGTGTAGGAGAGAAGAAAGTTGTGCGGGGCCAACATGGATAGCTTATTAATGGAAACCACACCTAAGAAAAAAGGTGGAAAAAAGAGTGTGAAGAGAAGTGGAAGACGAAGAGGAATACTAACACATTGGGCAGGGACGGAGAGCCTTGCATCAAGTAGGTAAGGAGGAGAAAGCAGGCAGCTGACGCATGGGAGCCTCCTGAGTAGCTCTGCTCCTTCAGCACATCCACCTGCATCCATACCCAGCACGTCCACCTGCATCCATACCCATCCTGGGCCTCTTCTCAGGCCTGGAGAGAAGGTGGCTCAAAAAAGTCTTAATTTTCCCTCTTCTTTTCCAGGCGTGGAGAGCCAAGGGTAGAAATGAGAATGAACTTGAAGTATTAACAAGTTTTCAAAAAGAAAAAAGAAAAGGCCAATGGGAAAAGCGAGCCACCACCAACACTGCAAGGCTTCTTCTGGTCTCATAGCTTTCTGCCGTAATGGTACTGGCTGCTTCCCTTCCCTTTGCCCTGTATCCAGCATCTCCTGAGGAGAGGGGAGGACTGCTGCTTAGCCTCTGAGGTAGGTCAGGCTGCTAACTTTGAGTCAGAGAAGACGACACTGGAAGAGGCTGAAATAAATAGAATAGTCCTGTAATAATGGCTGGTATGCTCCCTAAGGACAGAAAACTTCCAGTGCCTTATTTTTTGTGGTCCCACGAAAATCAGTGAGAGGCTAGTGTAACACAAACAGCAGTGACAGCCTGGCTCTACAGTGGAAGGCAGTCTTTCAAGAGACATCTTTAAAGATTTAAATCCAGTCAATCTGGTGTTGACTTAATGGGAATTCTTTTAAATGTAAAAAACAGGTTTCAGGATGGGAACATAATGCAATTGTTTTGAATCACAGTTGCAAAACAGTTAACATATTCTGCATTACAGTATATCATCTGAAGAAAATAGGTGAGGGAAAGATTTGTTGTCCTTCATTTATCAACACGAATTAATTTAAATGTTTTTTTAATTTGATCTCCACACTACAACTGGCATTTGAGAGGAAAACAATGCATGTTAAAGATATGCACCTGAAATACATTTTAAAAAAAAAAAAAAGTATAAAGATGAGTTACTGAGAAAGAAAAATGTCAGGTCCACCTGATGGAAAAATTGTTGGATAAAGAGATTGTGATCTCCCTCCAAGCCAGACAGAAACAGTAAGAGGAAGAGACAATAATAAAGAATAAAATACTATGTTTAAACACATATAAATAATTTTAATTATAGACAAATATGGGTGGATGTGACATTAACAGTGTTATGACTTGAAGAAATCTCCAGCCTGGGGCTTTTGGGTTGTTTTCTTTTTAATCATTCTTACTGTAAATATTAAAAGTAAATACTGAACTTCCAGTCTTAAGATAAAGCAAAACTACTGTCAACTAAATAAAATTCATTTCTGATCTTGTTGTTCATGGGATTTGGAAGATGTGAATGAAACCATCAGCATGTTGGGACTAGTAGACCAGACTTCCTGGGTAGCCATCATACTGCATGAATAAATGCGGAATGGAAAAAAAAAAAAACAAAACAAACAAAAAAAAACAAACAAACAAACAAAAAAACAAGGAAAATAATTCATATCTTTGACTTTAAAAAAATACTTTCTGGTTTTAGCCTACACAGTAAAGCTGAATTGCAACTCTTTTAGTTGTGATTAATTTCACAGATTGTTTTCCACCTTATAGATTCAGTGGTTTGAAGCAAGGTACCATGAGAAGGGTTGTTTTAAGATAAGCTCTTAAGACAGTAACACACATCTGTGGTTCTACTGCAAACTACAATTGGCTAAAGCGTATGTATTACAGCATTGATAGCTGGTACACCAGCCCATGAGAAACTGCAAACCAAAGGAATGCAGTCCTGTAAAAGACAAGTGATATACCTGAAAAGTCACATATGTATGGATTTGGTATGTGAATACACTTGTCTCTTAACAGATACGAACAAGTAGGTGCCTAGGGTTTTACAGTAAACTTTGAAAAATAATTAAAAATGGCATAAGACCACTAGTAAATAAATGAATAAAAACATGCGTATGAGACTATTGCAAAGAGCTAGTTTCTGTGGCTTTGTTCCCCTGGTATTGGAAGCCTCCTGCTCTCAGTTGTCCTTCTAAGAGTATTTCCTACCTCTTCAATCACATCTTAAATTAGAGGGCAACTCTAATCAGCATCGCTCTCCTGATCTGCATCTCCACAGGTCTCACACGGTGGACCCCTGACCGTACACAGTGCAACCTGCGGGCAGCAACAAACTCCATAAACATGTGTTTCAGCGCACGTACCTTCCTCCGGTGACAACGGCAAACAATTTCTGGCTGCAAGCCAACGTGGCACTGCAGCCTCAAGTTACTGCACTGCAACTCCTTAAACAACCACAGATTTCCTTTATGTTATTGGAATGACTAACAAATTCAAAACGTATTACTGTGATCTTTCTATTTCCGTAGCCTTTAGAAATTCTGTGCTTCTTTTGGATGTTCTGCTTTTCGGTATTTTTCCTACTGCACAGTATGTGTCTATACTGTAAGACATAAAAAAAGCTTTCATATCACACAGCTCATTAGAGGCTTAAATGAACCAGTTTTAGATGTATGATTTTGACCTCATTACTGTCCTCAATCAATGAAAGAAAAATGGCGGTTGTCATAACATCATATCTTGGATACATTGCTCTGGGAATCTGCAATCAGAGTCTGCTCCTCAGATGATAAAACTGCAATTGAATATATTTGCTAGTACTAAGCCTGATTAAATAATAATAGAGAAAAAAGGATTTTTAGGACTCAATAAGCTAATCAAACTATCTCTGAGCAAACTGGAGAGACAGAAACATCCTACCTGCATCTTGCCATAAACTTGGTCCATTTGCAAAATGCTGTAGAAGAAAAATCCTGACCTGACACAGTTCCTTGCCACTGCCTGAACACATCTTAACATGCTTGTATGTCCCATGTTGCAAATGTCGCAACAAAAATCAGCATGTGTCTGAAGTGCTGCTCCGAAGGTGAAAGGCATGCTTTAAGATCAATGACAATTTTTTTTTAATACTCCTCATCTTCAGAATAAGAATATCTCTTTTCTTCATTTTTCTCCACGTCTATGCCAGCCATACACTTAGCATGGGATGAACCACACTCCGAAGATGCCCCTTTCTCTCCACTGACTACAGAGGGAGGTGAGGTAACTAACTTAAGGCTTGATGTTTAACTCTTAAACAAGTTATTGCATTCTGCGCATCTAATACAAATGAGATGGATTATCTATGGCTGCATTCGATTTAAGAAAGTTTTCAGTTACATGTACTAGGTCATTTCTGGAACTTTACACCTCTGAATATATTACTATATAAGCAATCATTATTTGGATTACTAAAAATATACAGATGCTTTCTATTGACTAAGCCTTTAGTTTGCACATATTTGTTAAGGCAGTAAGCTGGTATATGTATACCTTGCCTGTTAAATGTATTGGACATACAATATATGTTATTTTTGAGAGACTTGAGTGACTGGTACTTACCCCAAAGGCTCAATAATTCATGAATAGTCCAGAGCTGACGTATATTTTCCCTTGTCATATGTGTTAAATATCTTAGCATACAGAACAAATTAGCAAACACTTAGACAAGTTTCTGACAAGTCTGCCAAGCCAAAATTCTTCAAATCTTGCACGGTTCAAGTTTAGCTATTCTTATTTATTGATTTAGTTGTACTTGGTGAATAGACTCTGACTGCTTTTGAATTCAGTTTCATTTTTATCATTGAAATGAGGGGGGTGCGTTCCTGACAAGATAATATTTTCTGAGATGTGTGAAGTCATGTTATTAAACAATGCAATAGTTTTTTGTACATAATATTCTTTTCAGGTGAAACTATTCTTAAAAGTTCCTGTTTTCTGAATCATGTATCTCTACAGGATGCTGAGTTTTGACAGTTCTTTTACAATTCAGCCAAATAGCCTTTCTTCCACTTTGTCATGTATCAGTTAAATTCTACAGGCAAGGCTTCTTGCTATCATATACAGCTGGAAGGTCGTACTTCAAATTTCTTTCATAACATACTTCCAATTAGTTTCGTAATGTTCCCTGCTCACCTGTAGAGAAATGAAGCTTTGAACAGAGAGGCAGAGTGCAGGCAGAAGAAAAGACTTACCTGGATCTTCAACGGCAGGTAGGGAAGAAACAAGGTTTTACCTTTCTGTAGTCCTCCCCTCCTTCAGCTACTTTTTCTCCTCACAAGATGGAACAAGATGTCAACCCTCACCCACAGGAGACAGCATGGGAAGGTTTGGGCAGAGAAGGCTCTCTGTAGCTGAATGACTCCTCGCTAAACCTGCTCAGGCGAAAAGCTTCTTTCTAACAGAAGGTGAGTTTTTGGCACTGCCACATGTGTGCTTAGGCGTACTATCTTCCTTAGAAGTAATTGCTTCAGAGTATCCTCAGCTATGTTGCGGGTCTATAGCACACAAATTGGGAGGGGATTTTTTTGGCAGAAGATAAAGCTGACTTCTATCAGGCTGTTTTTAGTCTGGTTTCCTAGGGAAACAAGGCTGCACAACATTATAATACAGTCTGTGTGTCTTCTCCTTCTAATTTTTGAACTATGCAGCCCAATTTTGACCAAAGGTGACTGAGGAGATAGAAATCTCAAGGACAGTTATGCTCTTTCTTATAAATTTTGAAAGCGGCAGCTGCTGGAGAGAAGAGAGTCCAGGATCCTAGCATTAACATGCAGGGTGCTAACAATCTTATCAGCCCATTTCTGCTGTCAAGTGTGGCAGCCTGCATACCATTACCAGAATATATGCATATTCAGAGATAAAAGAAGGCCTCTATAATTCAATTATTAACCAAGAGACATAAATCCGCAAGAAACTGGTCCTTTTCGGTTCTGGTTCTTTTAGCACTTCTCTCTTTTAACTAGTCAGCCAAGATACCAAGCTGATGAGGGAAAAAATAAAACAAAAAGGAGGAACAGTTCAAATGAAAACAAAAATCATACACAATCTGTATTGTAGCAAGAAAGAAGAGTAAATAGGTGGAATAAGGAGTTTAGCAGCTACTATAGTACAAGGATGAACAGCTTTTAAGGTTATGTACTAAGGTACATTTAAATCCCTTTATGATTTTACCAGGTTCAGAAGAGTCCTATACACAAACACAGACAGACAAACACACATACCGGAGATTGCGAGCTTCACTTTTTAGCTACGACCAACTAAACATATTGAATGAACCAACTTTTTTATGCAGATACACGACGTAAAGCTGAAAATAACTTTCTTTCCATTTCCTATATTCCAAAGCCAAGCAGCAACATAAAGGTTAAAGAACAAGGATTCCCCCACCAAAGACATTTTTACAGCTCTTTGGTGATTAGTTTGAGATGGTCTACCATAATTATCTATGCCATAATTTCTCCTTGCCTGGTCCAAAAATACTTCAAAAAATACCGCCAAACACTCACTGATTCATTGCTGAAATGCATGCATTGACAAGGGGAAGTGGTATGACAAGTTATTTGTTACTCAAAGAAGTAGCGTAATTCTTCATTATACATCCAATATTCTGCCAGTATTTACTATAAATAAGACTAGTCTGTTCCAAGATTTCTCAAGACAGAAGATACAAATTCCAAGCTCTCAGCCAAAAAATTTCAAAATCTAGAAAGTATTTCTCAGTTGGCTGTTCCTGAAATATAACTGAAGTTTGATCTCTACCTGTTAATTCTCAAGAAAGAAAAGAAGAAAAAAAAAAAAAGTAAAAAGATGAGCTTTGCTTTCACTCATTTTTGCAGCAATGTCTCTTTTTTTTTGGTCTATAGTGTCAGATATCTTTTCCCTTACATCCCCTCTGCTCATGCTGGGAATCAGGTGAGTGCTGCCAGTAGGATTTGTTAATTCAAGGAGCTGCTGCTGTCCAATTAAACTCGGTGCCATATCACAGACAACCAGATGCTAAGGTAGCTATTCTCATTCCTAGATCAGCAGTAAATGCAACGCCATTAGCAGCATAGCCAGGGTATTAACTCACTCGTTTGTAGGCACACTGTAAGGTTAATCCATGTTGGTCCAAAACTCAAAGAAGTGAAGAAGGAAATAGGGCACTTAAAGTAGGGTCAGTAAAACCAAAGATGCCTATATTCAAGGATGTAATCCTGAAGACCTGAACTCAGATGAAAGTTTACTCAAGGAATCTACTTGTACTATTTGAAAAGTTCCTAGGTGCGTAAAATTTTCCTTTAGCACATACACAGATTTTCTCCAGGCTTGGGAATACTGAGAAAATTCAGGTTGATAATCTCCTGCCTACCTTCCATGAAGAACTGAATTCATTAGATGTTCTTATGACACACTGGACCTGGATCAAGCACCTCCAAAGTTCAGTGTTAACCAACACTTTCAAAATCTAACACGCAGTGCCAGCTTTCCCTGGTTTTCAATAGCTGAATGTAGCTTAACCTATTTTCTATTTGTAGTCTGCAGGCATTAGACAAGAACAGACTCAGTGTAATCCGTAAAAAATAACTAAGAGCAGCACACCTATCATCAATGGACTTGAGTTTGTTATGGATACACATCTCAGCCAGAATAGTATTAAAAAAAAAACCACCAATATTTCAAACTCTTGATTCAGTGGGTCAAGGATATACTCAGATGTTTTCAAGACACGATGGTTCAGCCCCTTTCTTTGTCTACTGCAATTCAAGCCCCTGTCTCCTACTACCCTGCAGGTTACGCAAAGCACCAGGCTATGTGACTTGAGTAAGAAATCAGGTATCGGCAGCACAGCTCCTTATGCTGTACAGTATTACCACAGAAGTAGATACTCAATCCAGGCTGATGAAGGATCCAATTAACCTCAGAGAACAGTGCTAAAACCTGCCTGGAAGCAGTCAGCAATTAGCAAAGCAGACCCATATATACCATCAGTGCTATCCCTCTCTAGATCTCCGCCGAGATAGACAAGACAAAAATCTTTCCTAAGAAGAAGAAAGCCCTTCTTTCAAAACTGTACTTGGGATCACTCTCTTCCCTCAGGCAATACCGGTAAAAACCTACCTGATGTTTCCAGTTCCCCTATACATACTTGTCTAATAGATCCGGTGCTTCTTTGAGGTGGGTGAGCTAAAGCTTTATCCCGGACATCCAACTTTCCTGGAAAGTGTCTTCACAAGTGGGTTGTACATTATTCTGGCTGGGAAAGACCCCCCTCCAGTCTTTTCCTTAGTCAAGAGGAGAAAGAAAAAGCAAAGAACATGATTCTGGAGCTTCGAGGGCAGGTAAGCCCGGTAAGACAGAAATATGCTCCAGTTCCTTCCGACATAACCGTTGATGAAATGTATTCAGCAATCCGTTAACGTAAGGAACTAGACCACTCCGCAGGCAGGTTTGAAACCCTCGACTCCCTGTTTGCCCCGCAGCAGTTACAGTGTCTCGCAGCCGGTTCTCACCCTTGCAGCCTATTCTATTCTCATGCATGAGATAAAGAGCTGCGATGCCTGACATAATTTCCAATCTTGGCATTTAAAGACTAGTCAGTGGCTATGCTCAGCATTCAGCAGCTAAATCTTATTTTTATGAGTGGTTTTTTTTTAAATTCTTCTCATGAGTGCAAAGGCAACTTTACTTCCAACCTCTTTAAAAAGGCCATCCAAAGAAACAGACGACATAACAACATTATAAAAGAGACAAAATTAGCAGTCATGAAAAGTACAGAAGGCTTGGAATGAAACATATACTTGCGGGGTGGTAAGGATATAAAAGCAGTGACATTGACAATGGCATGTGAAAGGGGAATCTGCAGACAGGGTGTCTACAGACACTGAGGTCTGTAGGATACCATACTTAACTCACTGCACGCTCAGTTTGACCTTACTGAGAACAGAAGGATAGGTGAGAGGTGGGTGCTCACGGGCGCTCGACAGCCAGTACATTTTCCCCGTGATTAAGCAACAGGTTTACTACGTTCTGGGGAAGCTCCTCTGCATTTTGTGGACCCCATTTGAGCACTGGAGCCCACGTGTCTAACCCTAAGAGTTAGGCTGTCCTCAGATCCAGAAAGAACGAGCAATATATATCAACTAGCAGAAACAGCAGGAACAGTATTAACTATAAAGCTCGTATTTTTATAAAATATTTAAATACTTACTAATATAGTGTTTTAAACCCAATATATAATGCAGGAGATAAAAGACTTCAGGTAGTGTGAGAAGAAATTAAAAGATAAGCAAGAAGCATAGCCTAGCAATGAAATGAATGAGCTGATCCTCACCAAAAGTGATGCCATCTCTATGAATTCTATGCAATAGTTACCGATTGCTCTTTTCACTGTGCAATACATTTATTATCTGCCTCTTGATAAAACCTAGTGTCACTGATCAGGGCGCGAAGCTTCATCAGGCAACACATTCATGTCGTTTTTATGATGCGTATAGAAAATGAGAGACAACAGTTGGATCCAGCAGTCAGGAAAACAGAATTTAAGCACTGACTCAGAATTACTGCACTCTCATAAGTATGTCTCTCTTGATAGTATTTTAATCAATTGCTCTTGAACTTGGGCAATACATCTGCTGTATTTCCCAAGCTATTATATACAATGCATTTCAATCTGTTATAATTTATAAATAGACCTCACATTGTCCTCCCAGTTATTATTAAATCCAACCACAAGTGACCATTCCATGATGTACTCCACTGCTCTATAGCAACAACCACACTTCAAATTTGAAAAAGGATACTGAGAAGTTTAAAACAGAAAAGAAAAAAAAAAAAAGAAGAAAAAAGTCTCTCGTAAATACAGCCCAGGGCTGCCCAGGAGATAAGGCTGAGGAAGCAGGAAAGAGTTTGCAATATTTTGAGTAGGCACAGTGAGCTTTGTGTGATGACACTAATAATAAATCCCAATTTAGAAAAGACCACAATTTCAACTTTTGCCCGGGGCTCTTTGGAATGTCTGCGTGCCCCTGAATGTCTAATTTAGCAGTGTTTTTATCCTATATTGGTACCTACCTAGTACCATTTAATTAAAGGAATTACAGTGGACATACACTCTCATGAAGGAGTAACACATTTTATTGTTAGACAGAAGCAGACAACTGAACTAGAAAAAGGAAAATGCAGTTTATTCCATGTGAATTCAATTGCTAGTTTTTAATTTTATGATGGTCCTTGGATGCTATGGCAACTCCCATCTCTGCACTGCCCACAGAAGGCAGAAATGCCCCCATGACGGAGTAAGAGCGTATCAGTAGTGGTCACAGGGGCTTTTCCTGGGGACAGAACAGCCCAATTCACATTCTCATGTAGCACCTGGAGAGCTCACATGTTTAGGGCAGTTATTCAAAACAACACCAAATTTTCTTTTCTTGTTCCCATGAGTTTTACGGAGGTCCTCAATAAGAGCTTTTGAAAACTCCATTCTAAAAGTACAGCTTTTAGGTCACCTGTGATGGTACATGAACCATTTCTTTCTAAGCCTCAGCAGACGAAAACCTTTTCAAGAAACCACTTTATAAAGAGCCATAGCTTTCTTTGGGAACTGCACATGTATATGAAGGGACAGAGTTTGTTCCCATTTAGAAGAGGGAGTGCAGTCTACTCACAGCAAGCAATAGCAGAAAGTGCTACTGAAATTACATATATTCTCTAGTGGTTTGGAAAGAGATCTAAACGTACCTCTAGGGTATGTTTCATCCCCTGTCTTGCTGTAAAAACTACCATTAGATCATCACTCCCATTTTGTGAGAAATCTAAGTTTCGAGATGTTTTTTGTTCGTGGAGAAGGAAGTTTGTTTTGTTTTGTCTTGTTTTAATATTGCTTGTCTGGTGACGTTGCCATTTAGAGACCCACTGGCTGAAATCAAACCTGTACAGCAGTCATGCAAATCTCCTGAATCTACTGTGATAAGCTGAACTGTACCAGCATCTGCCTAACCTAAATAAATAGGCACAGGATGCAAGGTGGGCTTCATAAATGGCTTATTATGACATGAATTAAATTGGTAGGATCAATGATCAGGGACTCCCTCATGTATTCTTGTGATTGTGGACTTGCTGCTTCTGAAGAGTTGCCAGACAAAAATGGATGAATTTTTATGACCTCATTTACTGAATCTCTCCCAAGCAATACACAGGAACAAAACAGTGGCTGAAGGTGAGAGTTCCCAATTGCTAAAATGATTTACCGATATTCAGAAATAAGATATGGAAAACAGCAGTTACACCACCTGCATCACTGATAGTTTATCAAGGTTAAAAATTGTTTCTGCGTTTATGTAGGTTGCACAAATCTTTACACCTTTTGTGCTTCAGATTTCTTTTTTTGACGTTACACTACCCGATTTTATTTTTCCAGTCTGAGATTTTGCACTTGCTTTAACATTTTGTTGTCTAAGATACAATAAAAGCTAAAGCTATATATTCCACGTGTCCTAAAAAAAGAAAATCACATCTTACTCCCAAAGCTTGAAACACCTGTTGAGTCATTATATTTCTAATACAAAAGGTAAAGGTACAAAATTCACTTTTCTGTAAATGAGAGGCATATTATAAAGCCCGTTGATCCCAGACAAATCCTTCTAAGTCTTCTTAGGAATGGTTCTCATATGAATTAAGCACACACGTCTCCATCAGGCACTGCTCTGTTCACCACTCTGAAGTAAGCAGCCACTGAAGCATTACTCCGAGAACCTTGGGGAGGAAGTAAAGTAATGCCTTCACCTCTTCCTCGGTACCAGGGGTAGTCATCACCAGGAGTGCTCAGCAAAGAGCAAAAAAGAAAGAGCCTTTCTTACACGAGTAAACAGACAGGAGCATTCTAGCTCAGGGATGGCAGAGGAGGAAAGCACTAGCTTTTACTTGGAGTCATTTTCTTCAGCGTAAGCAAACTAAAAAGGGTCTGCAGATAAGCTTCAATTAATAGAGAGAGAGTCTGTCTTGACAGAAAAGCAAGAGAGATGAAACCTTTCAGAGAGGCTGGAGCAGCCAAGGAGGATTGCTGTTATTAAGCATAGTCTTAATTCTGTTGTTGTATCCTTCTGTATTTAGGTTCCAATAGTGCAAATTTATTTTTTAAAGGCATGCTATGCAGTTCTTAAATAGGGAACACTGTCTGGATGACCTGACAAACAAGAAGACATTCCTGGCAAATCTTTAAACACACTGAAACACTTAAAAGTGCCCAGCCCCACAACAGGCTATTTCTAGGGCATCCAGGGAATAACAAAAGATATTTCTTCAGAATGGGGATATTTTAAGAATCAGCAAAACAAACAACAGGAAAGGAAGAAGCATTTTCCAATGGTTTCCTGGCAATACTTAGGAAAAGCTCTCCAGCACATTGCATAGCAGTAGAGAGAATACTTGAAAACTAAACTAGTGTATGACAGAAGGATTAAAACAAAACAAACTCATAAAATTCTGAGATGTGCACAGCTGCTTTTTTTTTTTCCTACCCAAGAATTTTAAATCCTGTCCAGCCTTTCAGCAAGCAACGTAATAATATTGGTCTAGTCTGGCCTAACTAGATTTAACTTTTCTAACCTCAGTCCCATCTCCGGATCTCAAACATTTCACCCGATTTTAAATCTCACACTTTTCTGTAGTCACCAGCTGTAGCATCCATGCTGCTCCACTGTATGCGACACCGTTACACGGAGACCACAACACATCAGCTACATTCACTCTGCCTGCACAGTCCCTCTCACCTGTAGGCATCACGCTGCTCACAAAAACACCGCAGCTTAAAACCATTTTTCTCAGAGAATTCCTATACTTGAAAACTGGTAAGTTCATTAGTGAGGAAGATCCAGTCTTCACAGTTAACTTGCTTTCAGTAATGGTCAGTGCAGCGGTGCCCATGCGTCTCTCAAAGAAGTTTGGGGCAACAGCCAGCTTTGATCCCACAGCAAACTGTTTGCTGGGTTTGGGAATCGGTGAGGAACCGTGACTACCTGCTAAAGGAGCTGCAAGGGACCCATCCCTAACTGTTGTACTAGGATACAGGCAAGGCACAGCTATTGCTTTTCGGTAACCTCTGGTAAGCATGGTAGTTTTTCAGCTGGTTTGTGCTGAAATACTCCTGAGGAAGGATCACCTGGAGCCCAGATCACCATGTTGGTTGTTCTAGTATCTACAAGGGTAAGTCCCATTTTTACTATTTTCTTACAACATACATAGCTATTTAAAAACCCCTGGCAGGTGATGACCAGGTGGAAAGATTCCATCTGTCCCATCTGTCAGAATTACTTTGGGAAACACTCTTTAAAAATACTGGGGTTCATGGCAGATAATGATACTCTCCTTGATTCAAATAATAACGCGGTTAAAAGACTAGCAGGTAGAGGATTGAATTTTGCATCTTTTATGTCCTCATCTTGTGGGACTCATAACTTTTTACTGGCACTTCACACGTGGTCACAAAAAACACACTGAAAGCAGGCTACCATTAATGTTGGCTAACAAAACCCACAGCTTAACATATTGCGTCATGGGGTGAGGATGGATGCTGAAAGTCCAAGGAAAAAATACCATATGTGCAGACCATATCATAAAAACTTCAACAAAGCAAACACACCATAATTGGATATTGTAATAAAATGCCTCGGCTGAGTTGCGGGCCAGGGGTTAGGGGAAATGGGAACAAGAGAAAGCAGATCTAAGTATGTTTGAAAGTTTCATACATCTTCTAGTGTCAACATTTCATCCACTTAAAAAAAAAATCAGAATATTCTAGGGCTATTTAATGGGCCACATATATACCTGAGGTTTTCCTCAATAAAAAGGTTAAAGGATAGAAATCCCCATCCTTGTGACCTTAAGTCACAGTAAACTGTTGAAATTTCCCTTTCTTACAAAGATCACAAGCCTGTTAAGACTGGCACAGATTTGTCCCTGCAACAAGAAGGCAAAATCAAACAAGTGATTCCCCATCTCATTCCCTGAAGTTTCAATCTGTATCAGCAAACTTTCACAACCAAGTCAATTCAATGCTACATTCCTACGTAACAGACAGTTTCAAATAAATGAACTGAGGAAAAAGCAAAAAGAAAAGATTTCTAGTACTGCAAGAGCGTAAGAATTCACCATAATGACATAAATCTCCACATTTCTACACAGCATTTCTAGAATATTCTGAACTGAGGACTTTTATCACTGAAGAAAGGAAACCTCCAGGTACGCACGGTTACACTTTCCTACCTTCCATCACACTAAGGTCTGTAAATCAATTACTGTGCAATTTTGCACAGTTATGAGCTTGGAAAGATACACCTTGCTTGGAAAGCAAGATCATACTCTAAATATGGAAATTCAAAACAAACCTTATATATTATATATAATTTCTATTTTCCTCTACTTTGTATGACCAATAGCAGAAACGGTCAATTTATATACTGATAGCCATGCATTCACTCCCATAGATCTCAAAATGGAAGTCATGACTTCTCTGCCTCAGATTGATAGTGCCGTTATAAAAGCTCTGATGCCTACCTGAAAGGAAGAATGCTATTTGGATTTATTCTGAAAATGAATGCGATGTGAGTTATAACAGGTACTCGTCTGAATTAATAATGCAATCCCATATCTTATCGGCAAGTGCTTCTAGCTTCAAAAAAGACGTTTGCTTGGAGATTGTGGTTCTACTTCTCTAGTCAAACAGCTCTCCTTACAGTGGTATCTCTGGAAAGCTCGCTCTCTCTGATCTTCATGGGTCTGTAAGAATAATGTTCCAAGGTCTTAGCTTTTCTGGTCTGAAATAAAAGAAGTAACCCTAAGAAAGAACTTCATGTTGTCATTTCTAGGAAAGAGGCCCTTCTTTAAATATGCTGACAACAGCAGATAGCAACTTCACTTACTGCTTTTGTGCTAACTGGTGTAACAAGTCCTTCTTACTGGTCTTCTAAAAACTGTTTCTGCTTATTTATGGTGGCAATTAGTGCACTGTTCTGGAGTTTCTATATAGGGTTGCATCGCTTATGCCTTTCTAGGACTCCCGATTAGGATGAGTTCAGTTTCTTCTTTGAACTAAGATGGCTTTGAATCACAAATTTTTCCTTGCAGCGCGAGACCTCTGGTTATGCTCAGTTAGTCCACAAAAGAGTGGTTTCATAACTCTTCAGGCATCTCTGGTTCTCTCTTTCCTATAACTTGCATTGCACCCCAAACTAGTCTAGAATATGGGCAAGCACATAACACACCCCGTTTTGTCAGTTAAATCAAGTTCTCTGCCAGAGAAAGGCTGCAGTTGTAACAGGGAGGGGGGTTTATCTCCCTTGGGATTTAAGAAACACCAAACAAGGAATCCCCACCTCTGTATCAGATCTATCAACAGAAGTCTGTCTAACGCATCAGATTAATAGAAAATTGCTGAATCCATTGTAACAAGAAAAGCAATCTCTCACAAATGATTAGTTCTCTGAAAGAATAAACAAAGTGTGTATAAGATGCAACTGATTTACAAAGAGTAGCTGGATTTCCAAAAGCCTTCTTTCCGATCATGTCCTTCAAAGGACCTTAGAACTGATATCATGGAAGGAGAGGGAAGAGTCTCTTCTGGCTTAATAGCTGGCTAGCAGATAGGAAGCACATTAGAAATTAATGGTCAGTATTCACAGCAGAGACAGAAGAGCTCCTAACAACCTCTCTCAGGTTCTCGTGTGTCGTGGTTTAACTCCAGGCAGCAACTAAGTACCACGCAGCCGCTCACTCACTTCCCCCATCCAGTGGGATGGGGGAGGAAATCGGGAAAAAAGGTAAAACTTCTGGGTTGAGATAAGAACGGTTTAATAGAGCAGAAAAGAAGAAACTATAATGATAATGATAACACTAATAAAATGACAACAGTAGTAATAAAAGGATTGGAATGTACAAATGATGCGCAGGGCAATTGCTCACCACCCGCCGACCAACACCTCGCCAGTCCCTGAGCAGCAATTCCCTGCCCCCCCCCCCCACTTCCCAGTTCCTAAACTAGATGGGACGTCCCATGGTATGGAATACACTGTTGGCCAGTTTGGGTCAGGTGCCTTGGTTGTGTCCTGTGCCAACTTCTTGTGCCCTGGCTGGCCATGAGAAGCTGAAAAATCCTTGACTACAGTCTAAACAATGCTGAGCAACAACTGAAAACATCACTGTGTTATCAACATTCTTCGCATGCTGAACTCAAAACACAGCACTGTACCAGCTACTAGGAAGACAGTTAGCTCTATCCCAGCTGGAACCAGGACATCGTGACACTGAACTTCCTTTTTTAGCATTTGAGAAAGAAGATGAGTGAAGACAAAGTCTGATGCTAAAAAGTTAATCAGAACAGGAAGAATTAAAGCTGCCATTGAAGAGTTGTACAAGGATCTCACAATACTGAATCACTTGGCAAAAAAATGACAGATGAAATTCAAAGTAGCTATTTGCAAAGTACTGCATATGCAACACAAGGAGGGACAGCCCTAACTGCAGACAAACAATCATGGACTCCTATAACTTTCATTAGTATTAATAGTCAATTTAAACCCTTTGATTATTGTTCTTCATGCCCAGTGGCAGTTAAAAACAAAATGCAATTTTAGGAATTATTAAGTAAGAGGAAACAAGACCAAAATAGAAAATGATTTACTGTATAACCTGACGATGCAGAACATCTGCCCAACAGTTTCAACAGGATGGTATACTTAGAAAAGATATAGAGAAGGAAGACCACAGTGACTCAACATAAGGAAAAGCTTCTGTACTTAAATCTCTGAAAAGATTAAATAGAGAAACTTTAATTTGAAAAAAACAGATTTAGATTTTATTTTAGGAATACTGTGCGCTGTATGCATGCCTTGGAGTAGACCATCTAGTTCTGTCTGATTTAGTCCTACCTTTTCAGGATGATGATGCGGACTCTGCCTATATTCAGTTATATGTGATTGTAGGGATTGAGGATGGAAGTTAAATAGAAGAAAAACATACTAGGGTGTTTTTTTAATTTTGTTTTGCTTTGTTTGTGTTTTTGCCTCTAGTATGCTACTTGAAATCTACTGGGGCACTAGCTACTACAGTTTTGTCAGAAGACAGGAGAGGGAGAAGAGAGAAGATAAAATATTTTCAGCATGCGGGGAAGGCACAATGGAATTATATGTGGGCAGTGCACCCATTTTAGAATTAGAATTTAAACCTTGAAATTAAGCCTTCGACACGAAAGATCTGCTTCTGGGAAATCCATCTGAGCTGTCAGTTGCTGTGGAGATAGGTAAAATTATGGAGAAGGAGGAGCATTTGTTGCCAATGAGTGACATCTCTTACTGACACCATACTGCTGGCTGGTACGAGGTCATGTAGTGCAGATAGAAACTGCACTACGTGCTGCAAACTTCAGCAAAATGAAAAATGTTCCTGAGACCTATGAAAACAAAATCTTCACAAGGCTGAAATAATAATAGGAAAAAAACCTTCTTAAGGCAGATATGGCAAACGGGAAAAGCGGTAATCTGATAACACAGGGGAGGCTTGTACCAAGTGAAACGCATTGGATGAGGGCTACCACAATATGGTAGGTCTCCTAAACCTTGCCACTTGCTCATCTCATATAATTCAATCGTAGCTGTAACCTCACTAACCAGAGAGGAGGAGGAAATAAGCCAGGCTTCTCTCTCTCGTGGACTTTCCAGGGAGGTTCTGAATTTTGCAGTACAATATCCAAAGTAAGTCTCAAAAGGAAACAAAAACAATAACAAACTACTCAATAGTAAATGAAGAGTCTAGTGTACTAAAAGTAAATCATTCTAAGAGAAACATTTGAAATAAATGAATGCTTTAGCCCTCAACTTTGAAGAACTGTTCTCATTTTTGTGGAGTGTTTAAAATAAGTCTGTGTCCCATATGAACCCAGCACTTCCATACCCTTACAGTGGTACTATAACAGCTGCGACGACCTGAACAAACTGAGTTTTTCCCCTCTCTGGAAGAGCTCGGGCATAAACCAAACATTCATTCTTCCACTGTGCCTTCCCCAGCCTTTCTGCTGACATGTCCGCTCCACTTGAAAAATCTGTTTTCTCATTAGTTGTCTCTTGGTCCCTCAGTGACAAACAGTCTTGGAGCAGAATAGGCTTCACAAAGAAGAGGATATACGAGTCAAATCCCAAACCACCCTCTTCATGCGTGTATGGACCTGAATCCCACTCAGATGCTTAAATGAATCAAATTGTACACCATCTGTTTATTTCCCCCCGCCCCTAAATGTCCTTCTAGGGTTCCTCCTAACCTTGCTAAGGCAACAGTGCCATAGTGTATCTAGTGGTGCTGGTTTGAGTATCATTTGAAGCAAATCTCCCAATCTTATCAACCAAAGTCACAGAATGCTTACATGTGCAGCCGATCTCACATTTTTCAATGAATGTCATCATATTCCCTGTCCATTTTAATACAAATCTCGCTAAGCTACTACATACGGATATCAGGGAAATTTATCACAATACAAAGGTCCATAAAGGACTTTTCTTTCAATGAACCAAGATGTGATTTGGGTGGAACAAAGACCACAGGGAGACAGATACGGAGTGAATTTTATACAGAAAGATTACATAGCAATAAGAAAGTCTAAATTCAGGCACCTTCACTGTAACTTTTATAGGCATCTAAGGAGTCCTGTTTAAAGATCACTATGAAAGCTAGGAAATGAAATATTCATCCGATAACATCGTACCTTCTGTCCCGCATGCATATGCATCACAATGGTGAACGGTATAGGACTAAGCTGTTTTTAGAATGAGCGAGATGATTGGGTATTATTCAGTCTGTAGGACAAAAGTCTTTTTTTTTGTTGAACTTGGAAAGCTTTTAGTGAATGGAGATGGGAGTTGCAGCTAGAGAAAGGATAATCTCATGAGTCTGATGGTGAGAGCATTTCCATGGAGAACTGCATTGTACCATTCTTCTTGCTACAGCTTCCTGCATCTCAGCCAAACTTTCACAAATGATTCTCCATTTACATTAATCACCTTCTGGTGTCCAAAACCAGACACAATGGAGCCTGATATGCAGAAGATCTTCTCAGAGACTGCAGCTGAAACCAGTGTTAGTGATGCTCTGAAAATATAAAGTGCTAAGTACTCTTACAACACAAGCTGAGCATCTGAAACTTTAAAAATGTGTTTATTTCTCACCGGTAAAAGGAAAATAACACCTCAGAAAGTATTGTGAAAATAAAGGGGTTTAATTAAGTTTCCAGATACGGTAGTTATAAGAGAAGAGGCTATGAGAATATTTATAGTTGTGTCTTCAAAACAAAATTTGAATAAAATCTAGTCTAAGACAAAGAAAATAATTAAATGTGTAAGTAAGTACCATTGATTGTGTATGAGGATTTGTGCATGATTATACTGCTAGAATTATCTTTACTCATACATACAAGTGAGCTAAACAGAAGCTCCTGCAGCAATCTTAATTATCTGAATTTTTTATATTTGATGTTACAATTCTAAACTTCTAACAATACCCTAGTATATTGTTGTTGGGTTTTTTTTGGTCCTACGTATGAGCTAATGTAGTATTTTAAGTGTTTTAAGTAGAAATATATGCTACAAATGCTATGAGAATCAGTAAATTGTAGAAAAGTACATCACTAAAGCCTGCACCATTCTGTACTTGATTTATTATTGACATGAGAAATGTGTACTGGTAAACTATTCTTTGAATGAATTGAGAACTCTGTTTTCCGGGAGGGAGGAACAATATCTAAATTGACAGTGACACAAGATTTACCAAATAGCTTTTCAGAGAACAAGCTAGGAAACAGAAGTTAACGCTAGTAACAATTTAGATGGTTTACTTAATAGTCCTAGTACAAGATCAAACTATTTGTTTCGCACTAGCCAAGTGATTACCAACAGCTGCATGCAAGTGTGGAGAAAGGTATGCCTCAAAAAAGGGGGTGGGGTTTTTGCCTATTTTCTATTGGTTCATATTTTTTGTAATATTATCAAGTCGCTCTAAAACAACAAACAGTCAAGAGCTGGATTAGTACAGGTGGGGTGCAACCCCATCGCCTTCTCCCTCAAGGAGACTAACTTGCTGAAGGGGACTGAAGTAAGAAGTGATACTCAGCCTGCGCTGCCTTGCTTTATTTTATGATATGAACACTACGAATGGTATTTATACCACCTGCTTTTAGACAGCTAATGTGAACGTTTCAGTGACTCAGATTTAGGCACCTCACTGCAGCACAGCAATTCAGACCGCCTGTGCTGAGGACCCAGACTCGCCCTGTAGCTACAAGGACAGAGACAGCGTTGAAGAAATCTGTGCTTGTATCTACATCAGCAAGCAGTGCAGTGCAAAAGGAGTGAATCCTTAGGGTAAAACACTGGTGATGAGAACCTGACATCCACACTATACACATTAAAGGCTTTGGACCTATTCTCATCTGGGCCTCTGGATTTGAATATCTGGTAACGGTTGGAGCACATCCTCTAGTTACCCAAAAAAATGTCCAACTTGTGTTCTCCAAGACCGCTCTGTGATGTGAATCCAAGCAGAGCAAGTAGAGACAATGGGGAACCTTACTTCAAAAGCACATTCCTAATTCATACTGAAATGCTAATGCAGGAACATTATTTGAATGCTTCCAGGGAATGATGCAGAACATCTTAATTAGAAGTCTTCCCTTCTCCATTGACTAAAAATAACTGCAACAGAAAAAAAAAAAAAAAAGACATTATTTTATATTTTCTTTTCATGTACTATAAAAAGAAAAGAGAAAACATACAGACCATAGAAACCTATATACCTCCAAGGGAAACCGCAGGGTATCTATACATCAGAACACCAGGCACAGGAGTGCTCATAAACCTGATTAAGGAGATGCCTAAATCCAGTTGGAACTCAAAGTGCCGAGCCCTTCTTTTTGGGTGATAAACATACACAGGAGAATAGCACTCCCCTAACAGCTAGCAAGTTGAAGTTTCTGCCCCAAAACAGACAATACAATTGTTTGGGGGGGGGGGGGGGGGGGGGGGCTGGTTTTTTATGTTTTCACAGAGGTCATGGGGTTCTTGAGAAGAAGCTGCCTCAACTACTCTCTAAGATTTTAGTATCTAAATTCTTAAAGTCATGTTAAGTTCCAATTTAGGAGGTCTGCATATGCATAGGTCCTGCATAAGTGGACTATAGGATTTGCACGCAGTAAAACACTTGTAATATGGCCTCTGCTCCACCCTTCACTTCCAGGTGGAACACTACCTTTCATTTTGCTTGCTTTTCTGTTTGCTAGTATCACACATCATTTCATATGTTGAGACTCTCCGATCTCACACACATAGTAAAAAAATGCTGTTTCACAAATGTCAGCAAATGAACAGCTTTGCTTTAACCACCTATACAGACCTATACAAATACATATGTGCACCTCACAAATACAGTACAGAATTCCACCTTTAATAAATCAATTACAGGATTTTGCAAGTATTTGGAAACTGACTGGCATCTTAACACATTAAGAATGTATTAACAAAAAAAAAAAAAAAAAAAAAAATCCCCTAAACTATCCTTAAATGGAGAATATCTTGGAACATGGTTCTTTGTTCTTTTTCAGGTAGTCATGTTCTCTTCATAGCAGGAACATACACTGAGAATCAAAACCTTTAAAACTGCCTTTTCTTTGTGGGATCGTGAACAATTTATATTTAACAATTTCAGTCTGTCCTGGTTTCAGCTGGGATAGAGTTAATTTTCTTTCTAGTAGCTGGTATAGTGTTATGTTTCGGATTCAGTATGAGAAAGAGTGTTGATAACAGACTGATGTTTTCAGTTGGTGCTAAGTAGTGTTTAGACTAAAGCCAAGGATTTTTCAGCTTCTCATGCCCAGCCAGCAAGAAGGCTGGAGGGGCACAACACTTCAGGAGGGGACACAGCCAGGACAGCTGACCCCAAGTGGCTAAAGGGATATTCCATACCATGGGACGTCATGCCCAGTATATGAACAGAGGGGAGTCGGCCAGGGGGGATCGCTGCTCAGGAACTAACTGGGCATCAGTTGGCACGTGGTGGGCAATGGCATTGTGCATCACTTGTTTTGTATATTCCAATTCTTTTATTATTATTATGTCATTTTATTATTATTATCATTATCAGTTTTATTAAACTAATCTTATCTCAGCCCAGTTTTACCTTTTTCCTTCTGATTCTCTCCCCCATCCCACTGGGAGGGGTGAGGAGTGAGTGAGTGGCTGCGTGATGCTTAGTTGCTGGCTGGGGTTAAACCACGACACAGTCTTTGAAAAATGTACTCGATTGAGTGAAAGTGATTAATTATGAAAATCAAAGCAACTGCATGGAAGATTTGTTGAAGGAACTAATCACAACTATGAAGTTCAGAGACTAGGAATACTGTCAGAAATACTCCAACAAGCACTTGTGCCTGATGAGGTTTTGAAAGCAAATACAATTCTACAGAATTCATGTGCAAAACACACAAAAACAAATTAAAGCCTCACATCTGAAGGGAAGGTACCACATGCCACTTCCTTCACCTCCACTTCCCTCCGCGTGCTGCTGTACGTTGTTACGGAGCACCTCTGCTCCTTTCCCATCCTCTTTATTTCCCATTTGCTTTCCTTTTCATCCTATTGCCAGTGGGCTTCCAAGTATATTTCTCTTTAGATCTGCCTCTTTCTCTTGTCCCTAGCATCATACGGAAATACAAATTCAACGACCATCTCAGTCCAATTCACAGACTTCTCTCTTTTTCCCCCCCCAGCTCTGTTTCTGTTCAGAGTAAAGCTTTTTCTACCAGTATCTGCTCATGAATTATAGTGTAAGAAATAAACAACAGTGAGCACAATACCTGGTTCAGTATGTGTATTTGTATTGTTTGTGCCCAGAATCTGAATCAGTAATAACTACCAACTTTCTGCAAGGAATGAGTAAGTAGATTTTTCATTTTTAAATAAACTGTTTCCTTGCCCTACAGATATATAGCAGGACACCAAAAAGCGAACTCAAGGCTGTTCTGCCTACCTGAGTTAGTAAAATAGCTATACTTTGATGATGTTTTTTTTTATATCATTATTATAAAGGCAAATTAGTCATGGGTAAAGAAGGTGGTGCAGAATGCCACCACTATTTAATGTTAACCCCAGAATATAACCTAAGAATAATTTTGCTGATGCAATACTTCTCACATCATATGGGTTCAGATTATAATCACAATATGTTACCATGTTAATTTTTTATTTTTTTTTTTACACAATTAAAAAAACTGTTTTGGTGTTTTTCTCCTAAAATTTGGATTTATTTGCTGTTACTGAAAACACAGTTAACATAAAAAATGTCAAAAACCAAAGTTCATGCCTGTTGGCCATGTGCAGGCCAGGAGAGGAGATTAAAGTAGCAGTAAGCAGATCAGTTAGCCCTGTGGTGCCACACGCTATACGCTTGCATAGTCCTGATTTAGACTGAGGTTGCATCTGCCTTTGGTGTTCCTCACTTTTTGGTAGCAACGGCTTATTTCATGCATTATTCTCAAAACGTCTCCTTTGGGTCAAAAAACTCCACTTTTTTCTCTTGGTAATAAAAAGAGAGAATTTATACTTTTTTTTAAAAAAAAAAAATGAAGCTTTTTTCAAAGCTCATGTGGCTGTTTAAAACAAGAAAAAAAAAGACAAAGCTTTGGCAATTTCATATTAATTTTACATTTGGATTTGATTATGCTGATTATTTTTCAGTGTTATTCAACAGGATGAAAAAGCTATCGGCAATGCTAGGCATCTCCGCTCCAAACTTGGTGGAGTAATTATGAAATAATGGCATTAAAAATTGCCGTGCTAATGAAAAAATTAATTTTCCACTCCCCGAATACAGTATCAACCTTTTTATCTTAAAAGTCACCATCACGGTAAACGGTAGATGAGCAGTGTTTTGCTTGCAGCTAGCTTATTTTCATGGCAATTTTGTCAGTCTTCAGTCTAGCAGACTGTCATTTTTTATTCCTGCATTCTGAAGTGGATTTTGACTTTTCTGACTATGGCAGAATGGCAAAGACAGCGCCTTTTCAACGCATCCTACCACTTCTGTATTGCTACTGCTTTTTTCTTGTTTTGTCCTTCGTCGATATTCTTCCCAAAGCGCTGACGATTGAGATGTAAAAATACATCTGTACTGCTGTTTTCTATTAATATTTCTCCCTCCTTCAAACGTGAGGAAAAAAAATGTACTAAACCTCTCCTCCCTAACATCTTCATTGGACATCCCATCCAAATTGAGGCCGACCCTAACACCCTCTTCTGCTCCGCAGAGCGTTCCTCTCCACACCACATCAAACTACTGCATGAGGCGAGGGGTGCTGTTACACATCCGTAAACATATTCTGCACAGGAGTAGTTCAGGGTGTTTTTAAGGCTAAACTCCTGACATTCTGTGAAGTTCAGAAAGACGCTCACGTACATGTGGCGGGTGGGCCAGCCTGGGGCTCCCAAGCTGCCGCTCAGGTGGGGCGTCCCTCCCTGGGCCACACCACACCGTCTCCAAGTAGGCCGCAGAGCGCCCACCGGTGCCTGGAGTAGAGCCACCAGGACGCCAGGAGCCCAGGAAGCTCATTAAAGCCGGGACTCATCTCACAGCAGGGCGAGGGGACCACTGGGAAGCCGTTGCCATCTCCTCTGGTGGCTCCCGAAGGCCGCCTCCGCGGCTCTTGGGGGCGGACAAGGATTTTGGCGCGTAACGCCTGGGGCCCTGTGCCGCCACGGGAAGGTGGAGGGACCGCTCGTGGTTTTCGTATCCCTCTGGAAAAAGGACGGGAACTCACTGGGTTTAAGTGTCAGGGTCTGAGAATACAATACAGGGACTAATTACAGATGGGTTGTAAAACCAGAGTTTGTAAACAAGATTCCGGTACTGTCAGAATTTAAGCAAAACTGTTGTAGTAACACACAAACTAAAATTACACAAGATTACTTTAGTTACTGCTTCTTTGGTTCCGGTAGATACTGCTGGACTTGGACTGTGTTCCTCTACTCCGACATAGCTCCGCAGAAGCAAACTTGTGTGCCTCGTGCTTTTGCTCCTCAACACTTTGTTCCTTCACAAAGACTGAATGGACCACTCTCCTCTCTGCATCCCCAAGGATAAAACGATCCTTACATATTGGTTTAACTATTGGGCAAATAATTAAAATCTCCAAAAATAAATAGTTCAGGAAAGAAAATTCTCGGCAAAGAAGGAAGTCCTAGCCCTACTAAAATCCAACAGCTTTGACAGACTTTGGTAAAAATCAGTACTGTATCCACCAGTCAGGAGGAGCTGCAATGACAGACCATATCCTCATATGATTTCTGAAATACAGAGAAAACTGAGCTTGTATCTTACAAGGTAAGAAAGCACTCCCAAAAGACGCTGACAAAAAACACACTGAAAGGAGGTTAAATCATGAATGTAAGAAGCCCACACTCGATACCTCTTTTGGAGTAACTGGCTAAACTACAGTTTGGATTTGCAGAAGCAAAATATTAAGATAATCTGAAAAAAAAAGGGGGGGGGGGGGGGGGAGACACCAAAACCCAACAAACCATTAGTAAAAGACTGAGCAACTGGAAAAAAGTGACATGGAGTGAAGCTCCTGGATTTATCTTACCAGGTTATCTTTATAATAAAGACAATTTAAGTGCTAACTCCTGGCAAGGACCAAGGAAACAATATAGGTGGAGGTAGTCAGTCAAAACCAGAGGACACGGAGTAAGCTACTCCTGACTGCCCGAGCAGAATGATTTCTTGATGAGATGGTTGTATCTAATGTGAAACCAAAAATAAGTCAAAGAAAGAAACTCTCTCCCCAGAATGCTGTGCACATGGAACAGGGCAATTGTCTACAGAAGTAAAGGACTCCTTATAGGATGGCTGCAGAGAGAAGAGCATTTTGAGACGGTACTACATTTTTTTATATGTGCTAAGGGGGCTGTGGAGATGCTGAAAACTTATAGGATGTTTAGGGAAGGACCAAAGGAAGAGAAAAGGAAGAGACTAAGGGGAGGGACTTTCAGAAAGACATCACAAAAGACTGATGCAGTTGTCAGTCACTCAGGAACACATAGTCAAAGATATGTGATAAATGTGTCACATTCATTTTTAAGTTTAGTATTAACTAAGCTCCTATCAAACGATTACAAAGTAAGAGAGGTTTGATCCCAGTTTTATTTTTGTAATTGACAGCAATAAGGAGAGAATTCATATTTAAAGTGAAAGCAAAAAGACAATCTCAGAAAGCCTTTTAAGTCCACCCATCAGCATTCCACCAAATATTCACCTCAGTCATGGTTATATCTATGTAACTGCACAAGAAACGCTTCTTTAGTTCCTACGTCTGCCTACATCACAGTTCTGCAGCAAGCTGAATGTAGATACCCCAGTCTTCCCAGCTCACTCTGCATCCTGCTTTCTCTGAATATCAAATGTATTATTAGTTTATGTCTTTTATTGCTCTTCTCATTTTGTTGTTACAAAGCTCCTCTGAAAATTGCCACGTAAGTCCTGAATAAATATAATGTCCTGAATGAATGAGAATATAATGGTGCTAATCACAAAGGAAAACTGTTCGCATTTATTTTAACTGTTCCCTGAAATAATCTTGTCAAAATGTTCCTGGTCTTGTTAAAGTTTCGTTTTAAGTACTTACCTCAGTTCATATTTATATACTGTTTAAATTGATGTTTGTGTTGTTTCTCACATGAGAAGACACTTGAAGATGTAGGAAAGCTCGCTAGTGAAGGCCAACAGCGTACAATCGACAGATTCATCATGTCAGGTATACAGAATTCATCAGAACTTAATTTCCTTAAACTTTATGATATTTGGAACACCTCTTGCATTTTGATGAGCAGCCCCTGGATTTCTTGAAAAGCAGCCCAATTAAAAAATAATGAACCTATTTTTTTCTGAAACTGACTCATTATCCTGGTGGTTTCCAACAGCAACTTAGAGCTCAGTTTTGTATCAAATTATTTTGTGCCTGTTGGCCAGCAATACCTTTGCAACCTTCTAAGGTGCTTCTGAAGTCAAGCAATTTCCCCAGGAGAAAATGTTATTCCCACTGCCGTGTTTGTATCTAGGCTCAGAAAGCAAATAAAACTTCTAGTGGAAATAGACAGAACCCATGGGATGGTTCAAGACCTCTCTCTTTTACCTGAACCTCAGTGGAACATATTAGAAGGAGAATAGCTTCATCTTCAGCAGAGAACACTAAGATTTCTGCTGCTGACTCTCCATGGAGCATTTTTTGTTGTTGTTTTTATAGCATTATTCTTAAAAAAACATATTTATAGGATGAAAAATGTTAAACCCTTTAGCAGGAGTCTATGAGGAACCACTCCACACCACCATCCACTCCCACTAACAGAAAACTAAAAACATCTTCCAAGAATGCTTTCTGTTTTGTCAACGTTTGATGAAGAATCAACCCATTTTTTGGAACTACAACCTACCCAAAACTCACCTTTAACATTATTTATGTGCACTTCCAATAGTTACACCTACTGCTTCTTCACGAAAGACTCACTCTCGCAGAAAATAGAAAATATTTCTGTGCAGGCTGTCATGCCAACCGGGCATCGCTTTTTGAGGATCCTGCCCAGTGGGAGCAGGCAACGCGTACCTTCTGACACTGGGTGCTTGCTTAGAGCAAAATAGATATATCAGAAGGGATTGGGTCGCCTGGGAAACCACGAGCCAAAGGGCCAGCAGACACCTACACCAAGAACCGTGTTAATCCAAACTGCCCCTACAGAACCTCACACTTCAAGGTGTAGATGCTTGTATTCACTGTGGATTGTTCCTTTAGAGTACTTAAAGAAAAAAGGCCGGCTACCACTACTGACAAATCATAACGAGGTGACAGGAACACGTAATTCATTGTACTTTGCCTAATTTAGGATATAATGGCCCAAGCAATGAGTTTCCCATCAAATCCCATGGAAGATTATGCCATAATCAAAGCGTTTGTCGAACATCTTTTAGATTATTGCTGACTGCTTGCAATCTCATATTTGATAACTAATAATCTGAATAACATTATCAGCACAGGAGGAAAACTGGAATTGTTTAAATATTCCTCAAGAGGGAAGAAATAAGGGGAAAAAAACCTTCTATGCTGACCAATTTTCAAGTTAAGTGTTTTATTAAGAAAAGCTTCAAGATCAAATAGCGATGCCAGCCTACTTCAAAGCTACCTTATGTTTAAATAGATTTACCATAGACAGAGTTCTTGGCAAAGAAAAATAATTTTGATATTCTGCTCTTAATCTTTCCTATTACAATACTTTTGCTTTGCACGCAATAATTAGTTCTTGTGCAGAAACAGAGTGAAGAAACTATCTAGCTGAGTGCAGCCTGCCCTCACCTCGCAGAGGGGTTGCAGATCCAGGATGCTGGTTTCAGTCTGTCTTCCAGTAGCTGCCTTACGCAAAAATATTTATGCATTTGTTGGATTGGAGCTAGACAGAATGCTTTAGCTATTTCAAAACACTGTCCTCCGATGTGCCAACAAGCAGGCACAAAACCAAACCCCCTCTCCAGCTTAGTGAACATGATATTATTTATGCACAGTGGAATTGCTTCAAAAGGAAAGATCACATGGATCCCTTCAAAAAGGGCCTTAAAAACATTCTCCCAAAATGTGAGGAGTGAGGACTCAACTCTCTCACTCATCAGCATCACTCATGGGACTTTTCTCCTAGGTTAGATTCACTGGCTGATTACTCAGTTGTCGTGACTAACTCTCCTCGTGCATTGTATCCCGTAGCCTTAAGCACCTATATGAAAGCTTTATCTTGCAAGGCACGAAGCTGCCTAAAAATAAGGGGCTGTATCAGTAAATACAGTGATGGCCTAACTCTTTGTGGGAGCAATAAGTATTCCAGCAAACATAAGTAATGTTAAAAAATTAATTATCTGTTATTTTTTCTTCTTTTGAAATGCGGAGGTACGTATGTGTCTGTAGCAAACACATGAAATATTCTGAGCAGAATAGAAAAGAATGATTTAGAAAGAAAAGGAAGAAGAGTTCCCCATAAGCAATTGAGAAAACATTCAGAATATATTCTGTAGCTTGCCTTTGCAAATTAACTCCTCACTGTTGAAAGGCATGCATGCAGCTTTCTTGGAAAATTAGACCAAGATGTTTTTTCAACAAAAATCTGTTTGAATCCTGAGTTCCTGCTATATCTAACACAACTTAGCAAGCACCTTTGCTCCAAAGGGGTCCGAATGATTAGCACTTGCAGATCACAGCAGGGTGAAATAAAAATGAGACAAATATTTGTGGAATAAATATTAGTAATGTTTACAAATTTGCCTTTCATATGAGAATGTCAAAAATACAAATATCTATTAATCAGAAAATGTGGCTGCTGGCTGTTACTATCATCTTCCCAGGATGATTACTGTTGAAAATTGTAAATAACTCATCTCATATTTGCTGATTTAAAATAATCAAGATTGCACCTCTGTATCTCTATATTGAATTAACACAAAGGTATAGAAACTCTAAGTACCATTCTGAGAAGTTTTATTCCGCTACATCAGTCCTTTCCACACGACTCATCTGAACAGTCATTGCACGCAACAGTTTGATCAGCTCCCAAAATCAGCAAGCCAGAGAATGTAACAAAAAGATTAGCACTTATGTATCAGCCATTAAAATGATGATGATCCTAATCTGCCAACTCGATTAGCCTTTCTAGAAAGGTTTATTGTCTGTGCTGTACAATAACTGTAATAATGATGTTGAAAGGACTATACAAAATAACGTAAAAGTATATAAATCAATAGCAAAGTTACATGTATGGTTCTTCTGCTCAACTGAAGTTTATGGACCTGCGTGAGATTTGTTTGGCATTACAGACTAAAAACTGGATGAATCTGCTCTTAACTATAGAACTTCCTTCATCTTGAGTTTGATTTTTGCTGGTGTTTCAGCTAAAAAGGTGTCATGGTTTAACCCCAGCCAGCAACTAAGCACCACGCAGCCGCTCACTCACTCCCCCCCCATCCAGTGGGATGGGGGAGAAAATCGGGGAGAAAATAAAAAAACCTCCTGGGTTGAGATAAGAACGGTTTAATAGAACAGAAAAGAAGAAACTAATAATGATAATGGTAACACTAATAAAATGACAACAGCAATAATAAAAGGATTGGAATGTACAAATGATGCGCAGGGCAATTGCTCACCACCCGCCGACCGACACCCCGCTAGTCCCCGAGTGGCGATTCCCCGCCCCCCCTTCCCAGTTCCTATACAAGATGGGACATCCCATGGTATGGAATACCCCGTTGGCCAGTTTGGGTCAGGTGCCCTGGTTGTGTCCTGTGCCAACTTCTTGTGCCCCTCCAGCTTTCTCGCTGGCTGGGCATGAAAAGCTGAAAAATCCTTGACTATAGTCTAAAAAATACTGAGCAACAACTGAAAACATCAGTGTGTTATCAACATTCTTCGCATACTGAACTCAAAACATAGCACGGCACCAGCTACTAGGAAGACAGTTAACTCTATCTCAGCTGAAACCAGGGCAAAAGGACAGGGAAATTCTGTAGAGTTTCCTCTTCCACCAAAAGCAGATTTAGCTTGAGAGGCCCATTAGGTATGAAGGTAATGGCAATTACCATCCTGTCAACAGAAAAATGGAAATTACTCTAGAATACTCAAAGAATCACAAACTAATAATGAAAGGAAAACTATGCAGATTTAAAAGGAAAAGTGGACCTCAATTATAGTCCAAAAGTTATCCACCATTTGTAATATACCTTGGAAAAAAACTGTCTGGTGTATGATACAATTTCAGCAGACTTTTTGAATGTAACGGGCTGTTTGGGTACATGGGCATATGAAATTACGCACGTATGTCCACACTGTGGACATAATACTTCTGTGCATTCTTCTCAGTTGAAGAGAAGGCATTAGTGTCTTGGGTAAATCATGAGAGAAGAGCAATTTAAATCTATTCATCAGATATGGAAAAGCTCCACTTGAGCAATGATCTGTATTTATGTGTTTAACTATTCACCAGCACCCAGATTTTGGTATACAAGGTGCAAAGAGTTTGTGGTTTGGCCAGTGTCTGTATTGAGCATAGACTGTGCTTTAGACAATGATTTACAGTGTCCAGCTGGAGCTGCTTTAAAAAGCAAACTCAGACTCTAAATTACTAATTAACAAGGTACAAAGATGCTTCCACAAAGGATCTATCAATCATTGTAGTAATCTCAGTGGGATATGAAGCTGGTGTCCTTTAAAAGGACAATTTAAAAAATTAAGCAGCATATTTATTTGTACTACATTTGTTGTTTACGTAATAGAAAAAGGTTTAAACAGTATGTACGTACGTAACTATGACATTACAGTTGTGTAAGTCTCATGAAGAAATACTGGCATAAATATAAAATGGAAGCTCTCTGCAGACAGGACTGTCCCTTCTTTGTATTTCTTCAGTGTTTCACACAATTAAATAGTAATTTTGAATTTTGATCATTTACTGCTTTACTTTTTAAAAAAAAACCCTGCAATTAATTCTCAATCAAATTCTGCCATCAGCTGCATTCAATGGAGACAGACAGGCAGAAATCAGGTTTGGGGGTCTTTAACTCAAAATACTAGTAACCAAAGTGTGCGCGTGCCCCACAACCAATCTGAATACAGTCAATTTATACATGGCTTTTAGTATGCTGTCTCAGTAATTAAAGACGAAAGAGGCTTTGGAGTTCTCACACAAAGAACAGTACAGGACTTCTGAAGATGAGCTTTAAGAACAAGCTAATCACTATTTCAGCATTCAGTTTCAGGAAGCTGTTTCTGGGAATCCTTTCACTTCATCAGCCATGCTACATTGCAAAGACAGGTGTTTGTATTTAATCAATGCATTCTAGTTCTGTTCCAGGTATTCAATTAACAGTGCTTATTTCCAGCCCATAGCCAGCATGACAGACCATCTTGGAACAGCAGCGGTCAAGCAATATTGCTACTGGCTTTTCACCAATTCAATAAATAAACTTCCCCTATGTCATTCTTTCAAATACCTTAATTTTTAAATTAATTTTGATTTTCTGCACAGAAACACCTAAATCTCTCTTGAGCCAACAAAACCTGTTTTGCAACTTTGATTAGCATGATCTGTCTTCCCTGCTTTTTTTTTGCAGCTGGACTGCTAGCAGAGGATAGACTACTTCACAAAATAAAAAAAGATTTTAAAAAGGAAGTTTTTAGTGTGGGTCAGCTTTGGCATCTTCTTTTACATTTTTGAAACTGCTTTAAATACATGCATGTTACACAAAGTTTGGACCAGATAAAAATACTGTAAATTGCAATGACTCTAACTGGTTAAAGAGAATATGGCCTTAGTCAGAAACTGTTCCAGAGGTGTTCTCCGTATTTCTCTACAACACAGATAATGCTGACAGACAAAATGATAGATAGCTATTTTCATTCAAAGACTCTAAACTGCCCATACACAGTATTATCTTACATGTTAAAGTTGTAAAGCCAAAAGCTAATATCAGAGAAATAAATATTTATATTATGTGTTTATGCTGTGAATCAATTTTTTGGAACAAAATAAGATGCAGTCACTGTTTGTACTTACAGGTCCTTTCTCTGTGAAACATTATGTCAGCTTAAGAGAAAAGACAGAAAACACATCAGGTTTAGCCGCTGGACATTGGCTGCTCATCATCCCGTTCTTTTGATTTCTCACAGCATTGTTTAAACTTCTTAGGGACTAGCACACATTTGAAAACGAGGGTACTCAGAAATGAAAAGACAATTAAAAATTGTGCAACAGCTTCTGAAGTCTGCTGACTGATGACTGTATACTTAAGACACGCAGAGAAGCGTCCTGCCACTGCTTTTAACAATTTATATTTCAGCACTACTATGAGCACAATTTTCTTTTATATGTCAAAGCTGCATGTAACTGGGAATAGGTAACCTCAGGTGTAGAAAAGATGTAAAACATGAAAACAACAATAAATAGCAGTATATAAACCTGTGGTCTAATAATCCGATCCATCTGCCTCATAAACCCCAAATTCCAGTGTGCCATAAAGTCGGCAGACACCCACTAAACTGACCACATTAACTATCATATATCGACTTGGTAACAAGCAGAGAGTTTCCCAAAAGCAGTGAAGCACTCTCAGTATGATCCCTCATCCCAGGCAGATGTTCAGCTCCTTCACTTTTGGAGAACAGATGACTTTGCTAGGACGGCTTGTCAAATTTTGGTGATGCAGTTGGAAAGGCAAGTGCAAAAGTGGGGATAATAGCTAAGGATGCTCAGCTGCTGGTAGGTTCTTCTCAATTATAGTGTAAGAGTACTATACTATTCCAGATTGCATTTTGCTGCCATCTGAGAAAAGATGGACAGTCTTCCTCTTGCAGTTTCATGGTAATTGTAAGATATCTACCTGAAAGGCACCATCAAATGGTGAGCCCCACTTTCTCCTCATGACTTCAGGCACACGTTCCCACATACCTCTTGAGTAACTTCACAGGGTTTTTTGGCGAGTTAGCTATCAGATCAGCTTGCTAGTCCATGCCAGCGTGTCAGACGACTAGACCTGATGCAAGGGAAGCAGTCAGAGGCAGGGACAGGGAACACACAACTTTGCTGACAGCCAGCTCCCATGAGGGGGGGAGATATAAATGAAAACATACTTCTATAGTCTGGACCCAAGCCTTTTACAACTTGTTTTAGGTTTAAAGGAAGCATAAGCCAGAAACTCACAGTCTGCTCTCTCAGGTTATGGAGCACAGTTTTGTAAAATTATGATGAGAGACAGAACCGTGCAAAAGCTGCACTCGTCTCTCTGCAATGAGACAATTACATATTAGATACTGAGCTTGAGTTATTGAGAACTGCCCACTTAGGAGAGCAACAAGCTCTGAAGGAACCGTTCAACAATAGAAATGCCAATACATCTTGATTAGAACTTTTTCCATTTTGGAGCATGATCAGTCAGGTTGCCACAATCTGTTTGAGATGAGATGTTTAACCACTTAGATGGTGAAAAAAAGAAGACATCTACAGACTGTACGGACCAAGACCAAGTGGAGCATTAAAAAAAAAAAAAGAAAAGAAAAAAGAAATGGAGCATCTCTGCTCCCTCCCTCCTACTTTGCTACCTATTCATCCAAATCCTTGCATGAAAGCACTTTTCCAGTCTTTTTCCCTTCTCCTAGGGCTTTAACTGCATGGAAGGTCTTAACACCTAACACAATGAATGCAAAGTGACTCAAGCAATGAGAGAAAGAAGTACTCCCATTCATGTTCCATTCACCTTCCAGTAACAGTCCCTTCACCAAGAATTCATCTTACCCTATATTCTCTCCCCAGTTCTCCGAGTCAGGTTTTTCCTAGGCTCACTACCTCTACCTAGAGCTGTGTATTGGACTCCAAAGCCACACACTGCTACCAAAACCAAAACACAGATCAAAGTGGCATCTACTGGGAAAGAGAAATGGTTTTTCCGGATTCAAATGCTGCAACCATAAATACCAACACTTTATCCAAAATGTGACCGCTACTACTTGATTAGTATGACCAGAAAAATGAAATTTAGGCAAGAGCAGCTCAAAGAGAAACATTTCCTGAAGACAGAAACTGATCCTGAGCTGAACAGAACCTACAAAAAATGTACGCAGCACCTGACAGGAGCCTCCCTGGCCATGACCATCAGTCAGCACCATTGGACTTTCGGTAGGATAACTGCGCATAAAGATCCTTTCCCTAATGTTATGCTTCACTTCTCAAAAAAAAAAAAATATCTGTTTAAGAAAGCCATTTTAGTTTCCTGTGTTAATTACTGCTTAGAGGCTCTCGAAGGAAAACTCCAAGGTCATGAGGGATACCATAACTCAAAAGCCAAACGCAGGTATGTGACATGAGAACTGTAGTGAGGCATTCACAGAACTGCATTTTGCCAGATCTGGAGTACTTCTGCGTACCTCCATAGTTCTCACAACTATAGCAGTATCCATGTACATCCTCACACTATACCGTACTATACAGTCCGATACCCAGATGTGCAAAAGCCTCATCCCATGCATTGACTTCCCTCCAAGACAAACTCAGAGAAAAGCCAGACGGGTGTCTCCGTAGTCTCTAGGATGTCAGAAACTCAACGCACAAGTCAGAGGGACGTGGCCAAAAACATCAGAGAAGTATGTAGCTACCATCATCGACATGGCAAGAGCTACAGCTACGGAGACTGACAATCTGTTTCTGGCAACAGAGAGGTCTAGGTTTTGACTTAGAGGGCAGGTTATATTACCTACTGCTTAGTCAAGCATCAGGCTTGAACTAATTGGACTCCCCAAACAGTAGGATCAGTGTGGCTGACTTAGCCTTTGATCTTTCTGGCATATACGAACTGAGCCCTGTGTAGTTTTTTATTGTGCATATGTTTGCATTCATGTGTGCTTGCCCATGTGTTTTTCAGATGGGGCCCATAAAGTTTCAACCTGGTTTGCAAATACCTATCCTGGTAACGTGCCGCTTCTCTAGCTCTTTCACCGCTTAAATGTGGCTCTGAGACCACTCCAGGTAAAAGCCACGATTTTACCCCCGCACACACGCACAGACTCGACTGTGTGATTCTGTGAGCATACCTAATTTAATGTAACAGCCCTACAGGGCACCTGTTAAAAGCAGTCAAGACTTCCACTTATTTCAGGAGATTTGCCCTGCTATTTTAAATCCAACAGGTCAGCGAGCAGGTCCGAGGCTCCATTGTTAGCTGAGCGTCTGTAGAAATGCTTCTTTCAGGAGGAAAAAAAAAAAAAAACAACAGCTCGGGATGCTCAGTACCCTTTACATCTGCTGCTCAGCTGGAGACGCGGTTAAAGAGCCATTAGAAGCATGAGGTGACGGACCTCGCAGGCTAGGCGAGCCGGAGAGCAATTTGCTGTTTGCATTAGGAGCATCAACCCTCGCCACTTCTTTTTTTTGACGGTCCGAAAGCGGGTCCTGTCCCAAGCCCTGCAAAGGAAGGCCAGGGCAGGCGGCCGGTGGGTCTCCATCCCCGGGGCTGGTGCTGGGCTGTAGAGCCTCCTCCTGGGCACCCGGGTTTCTACAGCAGGCTGGCAGGACGCAAACCCTCCTGGCATTATTAATAACCCCTGATTTTGGCCACCCGAGACTCACTCCGCCGGGCGCAGCGGCGGGGCCCGAACGGCGGTCGTCAGCGGGAGCGCTTTTGCGGCACCTGCCTTCAAACGCAGAGTGCCTTCTGTGGTTTGCAATCGCTCGACAGAATAAAGTACCGCTGTTTCGCTTTGCTGGAAGGAAAAGGTCACGTTTGCTGAAAGCAGCTCATCGGAGAGAGCCGGTGGTCTTTGTGACAGACTCCTATAACGAGAGCTAAAAATTTTCTTATTAGGAAAGCTTATTTTTTGGATGCGTGCAGGAGCTCTGGAGCAGTAAGGGGTGAAGAAAGCAAATCTTAGTTTTGGTAGGTTTTAGGCTGTTTTTACATACAGAGGAATAAAGTGCTAAGATTTTTACCAGGCATATGTTTTCCTGCCATCTGCAACACATTTTAAATTCCTTTTGCATCTTGTAATGTATTCTCTCTGTTTAGCATAATAACTATTCTGCCTTTAAACACCAACCTTTATATGCTGTTCTTAGGAATTTGTGGAGAAGTGTTAATTCTTTTACACATATTTAAGCTGCTAAAATAATTACGCCTGGTAGTACAAACAGTCAAACCCACAGAATGAAGGTTCCCTTCCCAGGGAGATAGCACCCATTAACCAGGTACGAAGGGGAGCATACAGTCATAGTTCATTGAAAACGTAATTTCATTTTGCTAGTAATGGGAGTGCTGATACTTTGATACCGTAATGGAGTTTTAAGCACCAAGCTTGTTATTTCAACTAGAAACTTTAATGTAATTATGCATTTTTACTTTACTAAGCAGAAAGGAAGATTAGTATGCATAGTTTTCTTACATGTATCGTGGGGAATAAGACAGAGATCTCTGAGTGATACCGCAAGATGCTCAAGTCATTCAAAAGAAATGGCAGGTGGTAATTTTAAAGACAAATTACCCAGAAAAGCTTTTATTGTTGATCACTTGTTATAAGATTTGCCATTTGCAAGTAATTGTACATTCAGCTGAAACTGACCTTTTATGGGAGCCAAGTGGTAATATAAATGAAATGAATATATTCTTTATTGCAGTAATATAAAAAGAATGGCCTGAGCTTTTAACATAGTGCTTGACCTCTCTGGTGTCTGAACACCACCTAATCTCAGGAGTATTTCACAATAGCATATGATGAAATAAGTACTAATACAGCATTAGAACAGTTTAACACCTTAGCACTTAGAAGTGTAGAAAATATTGTAGCTTTAGGTATGCTTTTTGATTATAAATCAGACTGACAACAGAAAAGATTATGAGAGTACAATACACTGAAATTCATCATTACACTAATTATTAAAGCATTGCCTTTTCTATTTTAAAGTCCCTCTTTCCAAGATACTCTACCATAAAGTCACATCGGGAAGCTCCAGATGCTGAGATTTAAAATTCTCAGTCAAAAATGAATTATTTATAAGCATTAAAAACATGCTATTTCTCCTCAAAGGCCCTGATCTTACAAAAAACACCTTTAGGTTTAGATATGCATATATAAGTTGTATTCCCTTTAACGGCACAAGTCACATACAAGCCAATAAATACGTACAAAAGTGATAGCAAAGCCAGGTCTTAGAAAAGCTGTACTTCCTCCCAGCTAAACGCACACACCGGTTTATTACATGTACCATGCACTCATAATGGGAAAATAAAGGAGGCTGTAAGGGGAGGTGACCAGAGCCTCTTGATGCTGCAGTTACTGAAATCACAGAGGTGAGGAGCAGTCATACACAATATGAAGGATACTACTACAAAAGCGCTAAAACAAGAAAAGTACAGCGTTTACGTGAAATTTCATGTCCATCTTCATTGTCATCACTGAGATCAGGAGTGAATTAATCTCTAATGGCCCAATTCAGGTTTCTCAAAGTTGCACTGATTATATTACTGATTTCAGTAAGGCTGAAATCTTTTTTTTACACTCCTGAGGCAACCACACAAGGTGTCTGTGAATCCCCATTTGCCTCCTGGTCTACAGGCACTTTCTTCACACACCTCTTGGTGACAGCAGTAGAGAAACAGTGAAAGAAGGCTTTAATTAACAAGTGCTTTGATACAGACTTGGTCAGGAAGATTTTCCGCTGTTCTCCTGTCAATCTGCCATTACATTTTAGAGCTACTTAAAGGAAAGCAAAACATTCAGAAGGAGTATCTTGGGAACATCTGACATGGACTAATAGCTCAATTGCATGAGTGACTACTGAGTTTATTTTTATTATTATTATTACCACTTCAGAGCTACAAGCAACTGTGTTATGTTTGCTAGCTTTCTTCAGTCAACGCCTCTGTATTATGCCAGTAGGAAGCCCATTCATCAAAGCACAATTTCAAGTGACTCCTGACCTTCAAAATGAAGGGTTTGCTTCTGCTTTCATTGCAGTTACTTTCACTATGGTGTCTCTGTGTTGCCAGAATCTCACCTCGTTCATCATCTGCACAGGAGAACAAAGCTCACTAACTTCTTACGCAGCTTTTAGAATTCAACACCTTCACAGTTGGACGCTTTACCAGAACACTTCTAGTCTTTCTCTAACCACACTATTATTCTGCATCTAGTTTAAAAAAAAAAAAAAACCAACAAAAACCAAACAAAACCACAACCCACAAAACCCCACACCCTTCACTTTTCAAAATCTCTAGATCAACTGGAAGTGGAAAGGCACACATCCATTACTTCTAAACAGTCAGACATTCACTTTCATTCAGAAAACTCTGAGGCAAGGACAATGCTCCACCTTTAACTTTGATGTTTCATTTTCATGGCTTCCCCTAAGATGCTGTAAGTGACTGAAATCATGGTTGGAGTTAAACAAGTATTGCTAACAGATATGTGCTGTGATTTCTCCCTTCTGTATTGACTTTCAAGTGCCAGATTTTCCTCCAGCAAAACATCTCCTGCAAAGTCCTCAGGAGCTCCACTCAGTGCCCGTGAATGCTGGGTCACGTCAGCCTGAGTCTGACAGTTCAACTCTTCTTCACAAGCAGGATACTCCGCACAGCTCTGCGAGAGGGCAGATTTTACACGGACAGCCCAGCATATACCACAAGCTACTGCTACCCACCCAGCGGGTGACTGACGCACAGAATCAAGCCCACAGCGGTATATGAAGTATACTTCAAATTTTCTTCCTCCCCCCCTTCCCAGGCAAAGTTCCTTTAACGAGAACTTACTTTGACAACCTATGTTGGAAACCAACTTTGTACGCTGTACTCCGATGAGGGTCACAGCAGCAGAAGTTGGTGATCAGACAAGACGTCAGATGCAGCAGGTTGATTACAAATAAGTACTACACAATTACATTGAACGATTTAGCACTGTTGTAAAAGCATAGCAGACAACCGTAATCGCAGCGTTACCAAGTTCAACACATTTCACGTGCAACAAAATACTGTAGGAAAACCTTGCCTTACAGTGCAAAAACTGGCAGCTTCTTAAATCTGTACCTTCTACCTTCTCCATTCCAAAGTGAGTGCCAGTATAAATAATTTTACAAAACTTATCTAACAAGTCTGGCTTTGCAGGTCCATTCAACAGAGGGGTATCTCTGTGTCCATAGCCTCTCTAAACAGATTCTTTAGCTTTGTGCATCAGTACGTACAGACTTTGCATCGGTACGTACACATTACCTCTTCAGTTTACCAAGTTAAAACAGTCCTAGCTAGAAAGTAGCTTTTGAACAAATAACAACTGAAAACATACTCCTACTGTTAAATCAAAACACATAAAGCATACTGCATATTACCACTTGCCATCATATTATCAAGCCGTTGATGCAAAATCTTCTGAAAACACAATGTTTGTCCAGAGATACGACTGCAATTAAACTTCTTTGAACACTTTAAAACATGAGGCATTTGACGGACTACACTTCTTTCATAACAGTAACAAATTGTTTCCTTAACCAAGCCAGTACAGTGGAAAAAGACAGAATGAAAAAAAAAAATATTCTGAAACCTGTACGTTGATTGCTTTAAACTTCCAACGTTGCACCAGATTGCAAATACGCAGCTTTCACATTAACACGAGCACATGCTGCATGAACGGTTCTTACACAACCTCTAAGCAGCACCGCAGGAGTACGTACTCCAAAACACCCGGTAAAGCAATCCTAGTCTTCCAACACCCAACTTGAATAGCTACACACAGAACTGCTCAGAAGTCGATACACCAACTAGTAACGAGGCAGATAAACCACAAAGAAAACAACTTGCAATAGGAAGCTCAGAAAAAATAACTCATACCTGCATAAATCATGTACTTCGTAACCATAGAAGTAGATATTACTTATGAAGCTTAGCAGGAAACTGAAGAGTAATTTTCGATTGAACTACTGTTAAGTATTTACCTACCACGAGTCTTTCTGTACTGATACATGTGAACAGAAACTTGCAAATGCTGGGATTACTTAAAAATTGCATGGCAACTTTCCACTGTACATTGAGAAAATAAATGAGACAATAAAACTCCGTGAGCTTAAAGCAACAAGTGTTTAGCCGAAGTTACTAGAAGTCTGAAATTCACTGGAAATTACTATTCGTTTTTTTTTAAATGGGACAGGGCATATCCTACCACCGTCTCAAAGCAGACGGAGTTAACAGGGAGCGAAGGGAAAGCCTGACTGCATATTCAAAGGATCTGTGGCTCACAGCAGAGATTTCATGATTTGATATAACTGATGAGCAACCTGAAGAGAAATCTTTTAAAAAGAGCACAGAAAGACCAGAGAATCGGTAAGCCTGAGGGAGGAAGGTGCCCGTGGAATAGTTACACCCGGAGACCCTTTACTCTCCTGCTCTGTCCCAGAGCACGTCAATGGGTCGGACTTATGTGTCCGAAGGAACCGACGTGGCTATGCAGAGGTCTGGTCTGTTCTGCATTGGCAACGTGGAACAACCTTCCCCGTATTTTTGTGAACTACATCCTCGCTGTCCTGCGATTTTCCACATTTATCATTCCTCATGTAAAGCACTAAATACTGCACACTGAGTAACTGCGGCTTTATTTCACCTCAAGGAAGATAAATCTACTGCTCCCAACTTTAAAAAGGAAGCAAGCAAACCGAGGGGCATCTAATTCACTCTACAAACAGCAGAGCCTAACAGCGAAGTGCCAGTGGCAATGCAGAAATCTTTCTCGAGGGCTCCAGCAGTCCAATTTAAGCAGCCCAAGCTCATGCCCTCCCGTACCATTTCTCTCTTTTTGTCATGCTCTCCGATTGCTAAAGGAGCATCTGCCCCGGCCGCGTTTTTATTCACGCAGTCCCAAGGATACACCAGGGATAAGGTTGTTGGGGAAAAAAAGCAGGAAAATAAAATTACAACAGCAAAGCACCCTTACACCACCATAGGGCAGACTGCGATATAACCTGTTGTAGGCATGTTTCGGCAGAAGGCAGAGCTAAGTAACGGGCTGCCGGGGGGCTCGGGCGGCGGAACCGGGGGAGGCGGGGGGGGGGGGGTGTCTCTCCCCAGCAGCAGCGGGCTCCGGGAGGGGAGCAGGGCTGCCTTCCCCTCCCCCACCCTCCTCTTCTTCCTCCTCCTCCTCCTCCTCCCTCACGCCCTGTCCCCGCTGGCAGAGGGCAAAGTTATTCCCCCCGCGCCCGGCGGCAGCGGGGGCAGCAGCCACTGCGGAACCGCTCAGCGCCTCTCGCAGCCCGGCTGCAACTCTCCAAGAAGTTTCTGCCGGCGAGCAGAACCGCGGCTGAGCTTCGCCCGCGCTCTCCACACCCCGCACCCCCCCTTTTTTTATTTTTTACCCCCCCTCCTTAGTTTTTACGTTCACTTAATCATTTATTTACACACACCCACGCCCCGCCGCCAAGCCCCCCCGGGGCGCCACCCGGCCCGGCAGAACCGCGCAAAACAACGCGGCGCTTCCCGGCCCCGCTCCCCGCGGAGCGTGCGCGCAGCCGGGCGGCGGCGGCGCTCCCCTCCCGCCCCGCTCCGCTCCGCTCCGGCCCCTTACCTGCGATCTCCTGGTAGGGCACGCTGGCCAGGCTGAAGCCCTTGGCGCTGTACGCCTGCCGCACCTCGCCGCAGCTCCGCGCCTTGCCCTCGGCCCCCGCGGCCGCGGGCAGCAGCAGCAGCAGCAGCGGCAGCGGCAGCCCCGCCAGGGCGCAGCTCCGCGCAGCCCCCTGCGCCGCCGGCATGGCGCGGCGCGCAAGTCCCGCGCGGCGCGCAACTCCCGCGCCGCCGCCGCCGCCGCGCCGCCGCACCGCCGCGCCCCCCGCTTGCGGGGGCGGCGGCCCGGGAGCCCCCCGGTCGCCGAGGCAAACTTTTGCGAGGCGGGGGGGAGATGTGCTCGCAGGCACACACATGCGCGCAGGGCGGGGGGGGCAGGAGAGCGGCAGCTTCGTTTCTCTCCCCCCCCCCCCCCCCCCCCCCCGGCTCCTTTTCGAAAACGCAAAGCGCTCTCGCCCCTCGCCGGAAAAAAAAAAAACCAACCAACCAACAAACCACCAGCCCTCCCCCCAAAAAAAGGAAAAGAAAAAAAGGGGGCTAAAAATCGGGCTGTGGGCTGTGGAAGCGCGGGCGCGTTGCTGCGAGCGGAGTCCCGGGGCAGCGGCAGCGCGATCCGGCGCGGAGCTGCGCCCGCCGCCTCGGCGAGGCTGGAGGTGGTTGGAAAAGCAGCCGGCGTGGGGCCGGAGTGGACAGCGGCTCCGTGCGTGCCGGTGTGTCCGTGTGTGTGTGTGCGGGGGGGACGGGGGGGGGGAACGCGCGCGTGTGTGTGCGTGTGCGTGCGTGTGCTGCACTGGCTGCGTGTGGCGGTACGGACGGGGAAACCTCTGCTCCGCGCAGCGCTGGAGCAGCCCCTGAGCCAGGCAGGGAGAAATCCTGGAGGCAGACACGGCGAGGGAGAGCCACGCACGCACACACACACACAAACACACACACTCACCAAAAAAAAAAAAAACGTGCTACACATTGCATCGCCGAAATACAGGAGCACAAAGCAAATCCTGGCGTGGATCGCTGTTTGCTGGCGGAAGGAAGGAAAAGCACCCACAGTCCCGAAAACTTCTTCCTCCCCACGAATCCAGCCGCTCCTAGCCCCCAAATTACAAATTGCCTGCTAGCGAGAAGTCAAAAAAAGATGCTCTTCGGCGGCATTGCTCTCTGTAATGCCAAGTTTGGGCCCCGTACTCTTTTTGTCATTAATCATTATTTGTTGCACGCATAAATACCCAAGGTGAAGGGCTAGAACGAGGATGAGCCTCGTGTAAAGGAGAGAGAAGGAAGGATGTTCTGTGCATCAGACAGAGAAGAGTGAGGAGGAAACAAGAAGGACAGTCCTTGACCCAGGTAATTCGTGCCACCCTAGGAGGGGAGAGCAAGGGACAAAACCATAAATCCCCTCCTGTAAATGAGCATCTGCAAAGAACTGAATGGGGGAAGCAAAGAAAATTCCTGCAAGGTGAATTCACTCTCTGCTTAGAGAGAAACAAAAATATTCTGTTCTTAGGTATTTGATAGTAAAATCCAAAGTTACAGTTTGAAAGGATTTACTGCGGTGCTTTTTATGAGTACTGTAGAAGAAGTGCGGTGGTTTGTCAAAAGTATACGGACAGAGCTGTCAGGCCCAGGAGGAAGCGAAGGCGGCCAACAGGAGAGATAAAAGACCATCAACTTGGAGACGCACTTATCAGTGAGGAACCATGGAACAGTATCATGCCACTATCATAATTCAAATGCATTCAAATTAGAGGGAAATTATGAGGTGCCAATACTGCTGCAGTGTTAGTCTGGAGCCTGGGCCGGCGTACGCATCCTGGTCCCACTTGCCGTGGTGTGTTCCCCTAGCCTCCCTTACCGTTTTCCCTCTCCCACACTGTCATTCCTTTTTCCCTCCCCTTTTCCCCCACCAAGCCAGCGGTGATGCTCTGGCACTGCTCGTGTACACAGCAGAGAAACAGCAGTTGTGTGCGCAGCCCTTCTCCTTCCTCTTCCTGGCAAAGTTCCTGCGTGCGCAGGGCCAAGTCGGGGCCAGGAAGGAGTGGGTGAGCAATGGATTTGATCAGAGTCCTGCAATCCAGTCAGAAAGATGGGCTCAGCACCCATCCCTACAACCTCCCCCTACGGCGAGATGTCTCCAGCGGATAGGTGCCAGGCCCCGCTGAGATAAGCTTGGAAGGCAAAGGCTTGGGGAGGGGGGGAAGGCTGGCGAGACGGAGAGATTTCCTTCCTTTTTCCGAGTCCACAAGCCCTTTAAAGCTCCACGGACTTGCCGGCTCGAAAGGTTTAATTATGTTCCACAATCCTTGCTAGGGCTTGTTCTGGGGGAGTGGGTGACTAGGTGTGGTAACAGCGCCGAGTGCTATCATCCAGCCTCGTCTCCAGGAGGACAGGATGGAAGTCACTGCTTTAGCAACCACAAATAGAGAGCTCCATGTGTTACCAGCCCACTACAAATCATAAGGCGTTAGCACGTTAGTGACCCCGTATTAATGAAAAGTTAGGCGAGGTCTGTATATTTACTATGTGGAAAACCTTTGGCAGATCTGTATGTAAGATCTCACTGTATGTAAGATACATACGGTTCACCCCATGATAGGATCAGGAGGGTGTTACAAATGTTAGACATGCCTCATTTCTTCTGGATTGCTCAAACTCTCCTCTACATTGTGGTCAAAGCAGAGAATTAGCTTACCACATATCAAACATGACAGACTCCCCCACAATCCAGGCTTCTTCAACATTTCTTCAACCCACAGGAAAGTTGTTTGACACAAATTCAATGATGGAAATGAGAAAATCAGCAGACTGGTTTGAAGTGCAGAAGTCATCGTAAAATAGCAAAAGAGATTCTGTGATTAACTCAGGACTGCATCTAGGTAAACGTTTTTTAGGAATATTGTAAATTTGCTAGAAAAAAATGGGGCTTATTCACCCCTGCGTTTTTTTGCAAATACCAGTTGAATTCATACCATTGGTAGCACGATAGCACTTTTATATAAGGCGATGACAGCATGATATAACCTTTATATAACATGGGAAACATGCTGTGGGAAAATCAGACTCATTTCCACCCTTGAATCCTGTCCCTGACATAAATAGCCTGGAGCGCCAGTTGCATCGTAGTCCTGCGTGTTGAAGGAACACCTTACTCTCCCAAGAGCTCAAGTTTAAACACAGATATTTCTACCGCTTCAACGGATCTCCTACTCATCACATGGGAGAATCATTGTGTGTTCTCAGCACATATGTAATTAATTTTGTACAAAATAGAAGAGCTCCAAAGAAAGCCCCGGTCGGAACGTGCTCTAAGCCAGTGGCTTTAGCAATCCCTTAGAAACACAACACCTTCTGCCAGGCACATCATAGGCACGAGCTAAAAGCTCTCCTATGGTCACACCATACCCGTCCTTTTTCAGCTGTAGCTTATAAAACCCCATGTAACTAGTGTGTTTCACAACTAGTGAAAATACCTCTTTCATTTGTTCTTTCAGAAGGAGGCACAAGCGACCACTGGTTGCTGAATTGGAAACAATTTAACGTATATAAGGCGGTGAATGAAGTTCTCCTTCCTCCTCCTTGGCGTGATGATTAGTGTCTTCCAGGTTAAAGTGTTCTCTGGCAGAGGTGGACTTGATTCTGAGTTGCCGCATATCAGCGACTGCTCAAAACTCTAAGTTGTTGGGTAAAAGGCTGGCTTTTCCTACATCAATTTTGGGAAGCAACGCATTCAATTCATTTGCATAAGCACCAAAATGAAACATTTTATTTTAGTTAAATGGAACATTTTAATCACCGGGGAATGCTTGTGCTTCTTTTGCATTTCTGTTGAAAGAAATAATAGCACTTAAAAAAAATTTGGTTTTAATATTTTTGCTTGCTTGGCAGGCGGACTGAAAGTCAATCATTTACACACTTGGAGAGCCCCCTCCACCGAACACATTCAATGTAGTAACATAGATGACTACTTACAATGAAGGTTTTGCAATGCATCTACCAGCCAAGTTTACCACAAGTGAGCTTTTTTTCCCCAAGTTATTCCAAATAGAAGGTGTTCATTCGTATCAAGTTCTACTGATTGATTTTTTTGCAAACTTTGCCCTAAAATTGTGCCAGAAATCTGGAAGACAAATGATTTTTAACCTTCATTTCCAAATATTTCTATAAAAATAGATTAAAAATAATCATTCACACCCCATCATAACAAAAACGTCAATGCAAAGTGAAGCAGCAGCCAGCGTTAATTCCTCCAACCACTGGAACACTCTGCCCCTCATGGCTGAGGCAGTTTTATGGTGTGCAGTAAAGGAGCTATGGAATCTCTAAACAATAAGGACAAAAATAAATATTGAATTGCTGCGTCATTTGCCAAGCAACCATCGGCTTGAGCTCTGAACAATTCAAGGACATGGTGGAAAAACACATGATTATGGATTTTAAACATTTTAAGATGTAGTACATAGGTGTGAGATTGAGATTGCACAAGGAAGTTTTGCTCTTTTTTTTCATATTTTTGAGTTATTTCACTTTAGAAACAGGATAAATGATGTTATGTTGAAAGATACACTGATTTATTATCAGGTGTTATCAAAAAACTCTCACTGATGTCATGGGTATTAAGGGGACCGCATAGGCAAAAGCATCTTTCACCTGTCTTGACAATAAAGCTTTGGCAAATGTCAAAATGCTCTATAACTCAACTTCAAAACAAAAAGAATCTGACTTCTAGATTCACCATTAAATCTATGTGCTCCGTAGATTTGCAGCTTTCACATAATGGATTTCTAGCAAGAAGGTTTCACAGATTGAGGCAATAATTGGTGAGATTCTCGGATGTCCAGTAGAATTATTGCTGGTGAAAAGACTCCGGCGTTTCTGTTATTTCTGCAGGTGGAGGACTACTGCTGTGCCGTTAGCCCCCATCGTCAGCAGCACCAGGCCCTGAAGCACTGCAGAAGCTGTAGCTCCAGGGGAGGGAGGTGGGCTGGTAGGATCCTGCCTTCATCTTAGCAGGAGATCCATCGCCACACAGGTATCCAATGCATATTTTTTTTTAGAGTACAGAACACATCCTTGATATTGAGGACCAAGTCACCCACACTCCAGGTTGTACGCTCCAACAGGGAAATGTGAACGCGCTCCTTTTTCTGTAAAACTGTGTGGACAAATATGGAGAAGTTACATGAAGAAAATATTCTTGTTCTAGGTCTACAGTGTCTACTCCAGGTGGATGTGGTTTTTTAAAAGCCCAGAAAATGTTAATTGTATGGTGATGAGGTAACACTCTGAAACTGAGCTATGAATTTGTTCCAGTAAAACTTTCCAAAGGTCAGTTCAATGAAGGCATACATTGCAGCATCAAAAGGTCCCTTTTACATGGTTTTTCATGTGGTGTCCAGAGCCTTCATAGAAAAACTTTCTTTACACAGCACAAACTGCTCTTCCTTATCTCTCCATGCTAGAAGGGGAAACCTTTTTTTTCTTTGCACTGTATGATATTTGCTGCAAAATTAATGCAAAGCCCAGTTCTTTCCAAAAAGTAAGCTCTAGAGGCACAGGTGTGAAGAACTGATCCTGCTCTTAAAGTTGCACTCAAAAATAGAATTGTCAACACAGCTGCTAGATAAGTCCTCTTAGAAAAGGTTTTGAGACTCATGGCCAAGAAAACAGACCTGCTAAATATACAGAATAATGAAATACAACTAGCTTTCTTTCCTCTGAAAGTTTTCAGAGACAGAAGGTAAAAAAATGATCTAAGATTCCATATGCTCAGTTACGCATAATATAGGAGGCTTAGGCTCCCATAAAAAAGGTTTATAAGTGGTAATCAGTGATATCATATTAATTACAAGCAGTAGTGGTTGCTCTTGAAATCTGCAGGCTATGCTATTTTGGGCAAATAGCAGCATTTTATTTTAGCTGTTCATTTTATGAAACCTTTTGTGAACAAATGCTAGAAGTTGATGCATAGCAACTGAATGGGTAAGTTGAAATGCCTGGGTTTTGCAGCAACAGTACGCAAAGGCTGGACAGAACCATTGGTCCTTTGAGGTGAGGATTACAGCAAACAATCTGGGGCTGTTCGTAATAATAATTTTTTAAATATATATTTTTCTATTTATTTATTTAATGTCCTTTAATCTGCCCATTTTTAATAAAAACAATGGACCACAGTGGCATTCTCTCTTAAATAAAAAGCCTACAGTTTGTATTTCCTTAGAAAATACCAGTTCCAAAAGAAGGGGAAAAATGAAATTATTTTTAAGACCATAACTTTTCATTACAATAAACAGTGAAACCATCAAACCGAAGTGCACATATATAAATGAATTCTGTCCTTATGCTCAATTTCACTGAAGTCCAAAACATTTTTAAAGCTTGAATAAATGTTGGCAAAGTTCCCAAATCCAACAATTTACGTATTTGTGTAGATCTTACACTGATCAAGGAATAGCATTTTAAATATTATGTACTGCTTCTTTTGTGCCATTATGATGCTTCCCTTCTAAGTGGCTGGTCGCCAGCTCAGGCAGGATTTTGACATTATGCTAGAACTTTCAAGAGCAAATGCCATTTTTCATAAGAACAAATATATACAAGATCAGGTTCATTTTCAAACATATACTTTTATGAATCCACTTCTCTCTAGTTAATCCATGGATAAGATGCAACATCTGTTCTGATTCTTAACTGTACAAGAAGATTACCTTAAAGATTCCTAAAAATGGCTAGGCATCTTTTTATCCTTGTTTTCTTGCACCATCTTACTATCATTAGAAGGTAACAATTAAAACAAAAAAGCACTTGACATACAAAGTTAAAGAAAAATGTTAATTTCCAAACAGCATTTAGACTGTAGGTTAATATTTTTGGGAAATATTACTTTTACACACGCATATATAAGATACCAAACTACAGGGTATATCGTAGCAATATTACAGAGTTGAAAATATTCAATATGCAATAAATTAACACTAGACCAACTAGCTTTATTTAGGTCATAGTCCCAAGTAATGTAAAATCTAACAGGTGTCCATTGGTGAAAATTTTCATTCATATCTTATCAATTTGCAGTATCATTTTTTTTTCTGTTCAGCTGAAAGTTGAGGCAGTGTTATGCAGTAGACAGAACATGGACATTATTTTTGGTAGAAAGGTACAGCCTAATATATGCATTAAAGCTGTGAATATAAGGTTTATAGTTTTTAAATTGCAATTTCCAAGCTATGTGCTTAAAAGTATATGATACGTTCTCTGACAAAGATCAAAGGGCTTAAGATATTTTGTAAATTACAGCTATATTGATTCCATTTGCAAAAGATGTAATTTACTGGTCTATTTTCATAATAAATGGGTTCCTAACGAATCAAACAAACTTATACATTCCGCAAAAATAAGAGACGTCTTAGACTTGACTTGGAATGTGCATTATGATAATAGTTGAGATTTTATTGGAGACTAAATTTTTTTTTCATTTCTTGGCATGCTCACCTTGTCAGCTTTCTTGGCTATTTTAGTTTTCTAAACCAAAATATCTTTTAGGAATATCAGCAAATGCAGTGCAAGAGGAGGTTGTAACGGTGCATTCATTCCTGTGCAAATGCACGTGTACTGGAAGGCTGTGACAAAAGAAAGGCCAGGTTCTTAGGTAAAGATAGGCAAGAAACCTCTTGTGAGGATTAAAGGAAAATGCACCTCAGACACAGTTACATAATTTCATTTTTCTTGGCACTTTTAATAGAATGATATCATCGCCTTCTTGTCATGGGGTGGGCATGGCATGCCTAATAATCAAAATAGAATGTTGTATAGCGTGTAAAAGAACAGATAGTTTGGTCTCTTTCCCGTGGATGTTTAATACAGATTTACGTGGGTTCCTGGAGAGACTAGACAAGCTAATGGAAAAGAAATTAGCTGAGAATTGCTAAATATGTAGAGTTGACTTCTGACTCAGGAATAACTTGAGTGACCAGTTGCTCAAGATGACAGATTATCTCTATAAATTAGTCCTCTTCTGTGCTTTCTGTCAGTATGTTCTTTGGGCCACTGTCGGAGAAGGAACAGCCTGCTACGTCTACCCTTTGGTCAAAGCCAGTATGGCCATGCGTACATTATATTCTTAATTTGGCTTTGATCTTAGGTGTCTAGAACAGAAGATAACCTAAATATAAAGTAAATGCTTACCTCTTTGGGTCTGGAAAAACATACCAGTTTCTAAAGCGCATTCGATGAATTCGGACCTCCAGCAGGAAGCAGTGCAGACCTCCCCCTAGATGCGCGCTCCTTGTAAATCCTTCATAAACCTCCAGTTTACCAACTGCACCCTGCAAGGGTTACAGAGATTGTCAAAGCCTGACTTTTTTCCACTTCCCACAGTCAGGGCAGTTCACAGGAATTACCATATTCTACAAGACCACTGGCTGGACAAATACACTATCTTCCTTCTAAACGTATGTTTTTACTTCACAGGAAAGCACAGTCCCTCCCTCCCTTCCCGTAAGTCCCCCTAACTTGCTACTGAGTGGTATTCCATGGGAGAGAAATTTTTTTCAGTCCCAGCATAGTTTCTAGTTTGATTCAACACAGCTCATGTCCATTTGACCTTTAAATGGCAAAACTGGTAAGATTTTATTAATATCAATGTAAAAGTCTTAGGGTTTTTTTTTATCCTTAGGACACTAAATTCCACACATTTAATTGAATAAAAAGATCACTCCTCTGAGGGAGAAGAAAGCTCACAGATCCTCTCTTCTATATTTACCCACCTACTGTTCAGATAAATACCTGTCTGCTAACAGCCTTATGTTTGTGTTCAGCAAGCTACAAATCCAAGATTAGTGGGACAAAAAAACAGTTGGGTTTTTTTCCTTTAGAAGTTTACCCCACTTCCTTCAGGACACTTTTTGCAGCTATTACAAGGACTGTATTCTTTTAACAGTACTCATGTTCAGGGAGTCCTGTTGATTTACAATTTTGATATAGAAAAATCAGATATAGCTATTGATCTGTCCTTATTCAATTCATCGTTGGTTAATTTAGTGGCAGCTAGCTTTTCCTGTACTGCTTCAGTACTGCTTTGTAGATCCCAGCATTACCTTCAACTCTTCTGTGAAAGTTAGGTATCCTATTCAGCCTCCCTCCAATCATCAGGCAGTAGCTGGCTTTAATTATAAACTGTCTATTTGTTAAGTAGCTCAGATGCTTTATTTTTATTTCCAGGCTCACAAGTTTTAGGAGAATGCCTCTTTCTCTGGAGGTTATTTTCATTACTCCCACATGAACCCTTCATCAAGACACTTCAGTGTATCTTCCTTTGATACTTTTTACCTCTGTCAGCAAAATTATCATTAGTATAATCATATCACCATCTTTATTTTTTTTTCTCCCAAAGCTCAGAGTCTTAATGTTAGGATTTCAAACAAGTGCTAGGAGTGGGAAGGGCAGGAGTTTATTTGCAGAAAGCAAGGGAAAAAAAAAAAAGAAAAAAAAAGTGGGACACTTTCCCACTGCAAGTACTCCTTTGCAGTTTTCCTCTGCAGCAACTACAAAATGGTGACCCTTAAAAATAAGTTAGTTCCAAAGCAGATAAAACACAGTAAAGAGACTGTGGGAACCCAGCAGATAAAGGTGTGCATATTTGTATAGGATCCATCAGTCTACCTGCTCCTTACACGTGGCTTGTTCCCCAGTGATACCTAAGGAGCCTCTGACCCCATGGGCATGTAATGCAGCATGGCAGGTGGCCAGCTGCCTCCAGGCAGCCTTTGAAAGACCATTTGCCTAACTCGACAAGCTGCAGATAATGGAGTAAAACATTTCTGTTATCTGATAAAGTCTTAGGGTGGTGTCTTTGTGAAGACTGTAGGCTTGTGCCCTGCCTTCCCTAGAAGAGAGAAGGTGCTGAGGTAAAAAAGAGCCTGGAAATCGGTGGCTGGGGAGTCACTTTCAGCCTCAAATCTTTGAAAATAAGTTTCTCTGCAGAGTCAGAATATCAAGTCAGATACCAATTCCTTTCGAATAAACAGAAGAAATGTAAAAGACATTTTTCTGTGTTATCTGTGATTCCAGTGGGAGTTTTGTATATGAAGATTGCTGAATATGCAGAAGGTCATTTATAAGCCTATTTGTACTGTTCTCTGCGATTGCTAGAAAAAAACCTTGCAATTCTTACACTTCAGTATTGTATTTTCAGTAGTGGTGGGACCAGATTACTTTCTGAGGTCCCTTCTAACATAAATTATTCTGTGACACTGTGACCTCAATGGGATATGCTGATTTTTGTGTAAGAAAGTCATACAAACTAAAAACAAAAAGACTTCTGAAAAAAAACTTAGCATCAAGTTCCATCTTTCTTTGTGGTTCCATAGGACTGATCTCAGCTATAGGAGTCATGAGCATGACTCTATTGACAGCAACAACTCCTTCCTTGCTGCTTGTCAAAACAGAACGATGAAGCTGGCTTGGGAGGACTAAACCGGGACGTACTTCTTTGAGGCTGAGCAGAACAGCAGCTCTGCGATTTCCATGCCTAAAATGCAATCTTCTGTATTCCTTTCTTCCTGGATGTTTTAATTGGCTCCTGTTGTCTTTCAGTGCACGTGTAGCAACTGGACTCATCTCGGCTCAAGAATTAGCATTAGCTCATACCCTGTTATATTTCTTTAATAAGCATGTTCTTCTGTCTAGCTGAAATGGCTTCCTGCTGCTTGTCTTCAAGGTAAAACATGTATAAATCCTATCACAATAAATATTTACAAAATACATATCTGACTCACTATTCTTAGGGTGCCTTTGGAGACCTTAGAAACCACAGGTATCTTAACATCATTTTAAGTGAGCATTGGTATCTTGGCATATACTCTATACAGATCCTTTTGTAAATCTGATTTCCCCTTTTCCAAAGAAGAGCTACAAAAGTCTCTTGATGCTTTTCCTACATTGTGTACTTACTTTTAAATGCAAAGCTCAAAAAACCTAAGAAAAGCTTTTCCAAAAACCATGAGTTTAAAAATAAAAAAAAGGCATTAAATTACTCTGATCTCGGTAGAAGTATTGCAATTGATTTCTTCACAAATACTGTCCCTGCTTGTAGCTTACTATATGTATGCAAATTGCATATGTTTAAATGGGTATGCTAAACATTGTATAGTCAGTCTAGCCATGTGCAGTAGCCTGCATTTAGATACGCATAGTCTATCCACATGCAGAGTCCTTTTCTCTGGATTTCAGGTTAGATTTACTGGAGACTCATGACTCTAGCTGTTGAAAAATTTCAGATGACTAGCCAGAAAAATAACTCAGGTCACTGTTAACGTGCAAAAACATGTTGCCAAACAATAGAAACTAAGAACCAGAACAATTGACAGATATAGAATGGACTAATGCACCTTAGATATCTAACCAGACAGTAGAATAAAATAGTGTGTGTGTGGGGGGGGAACCCCAACAGATTCCTTGCTATTGCTATAATTTGCACATTCCTCTTTCTAATAAATCTGTGCACTCTTTCAGATTATCTAAGATTAGTGTTGCAAACCAGTCCAGAAGTCAGCCCTTGTTTCTGGTAGAGAAAGAAAGTCATGCCCTGAGTACCCAGTGCTATGATCCAAGAGCTTCAAGGAGCCCCTGAAGTTGTGTTTGTCCGTGTCCTGGAGATTCCTTTCTGTGCATCTACCCAAGGACTTAATCTGCATGCAAGCTAAAAACTTCATACAATCTTGTCAGAGAAGTTTGGGGCAGAGCTTTGCAGCATCATATCTGAAATCTGCAAGTCTGAACACCACTTGAATACTAAACCACACACATCTTGCAAAAATGCAAGGATTAAGCAGGAGACTCAATAATTTAAGTCTTAATGCAGGGGACAGGTAAGGTACGTGCAAACATTTAGCTGAAGAGCACATTTCCATACACCATATGCAATATGCGCATCCCACGATCCTCTCATTTTTGTCAGTTTGTAATAAAGTTACACTGGTATTTTCAAATACAGTGTGATTACTGGAGTGAAAGAGAGCAGGATGAATACTGTGCAGTGTACATTTTCTGCTGTGGTGGGTAAGAAAGATTTCACTCACTAACTCCATTGTCATCTTGAATTCAGCCCTGAAATACTTTTGCAAAGCTTCTAGAAATATGTTTATGTGCTCTCATAAAAGTGGCAGATCATCTGAATTTGAAAACCACAACTTATTTCATATCTTTCAAAGTATATGTGGAAGTAAGCACTGATAACATAAGAAAGAAATCTGCTTTGCACTTGGAGAGATAGTGTAAGGTTTCTGAACATTAAAATAGGATATTGTTTTAAAGATAATTAATGGCAAGATATTGAATACTGCAAATAGGCATATAAGTGTCTTTACAGAAGCTACGCTCATCCCCAAGTTTATGCTCAAGTTGCTAACTTAAATTTACCAATCATAAATTCTTTTTTGAAGAGAATGACAGTTTATCATGAATTTATGGGATAGAAAACATATTTATCATATTTTCATCCTATTTGATCAAAAGAAAAAAAAAATAATCAAGAAAATACTGGATCTGTTCCCTGACCGTCAAGAGCAATGGTGCCATTCCTTGCTTTGAAAGGAGATTTGAATGATAAACTTACTTACTTAAAATGATGCTTTAGGTTTAGAGTTTTCAAACATGTATTCTATATATGATGCACATATACTTTGCATTATGACCTGAGTTTAGGCTTTTGTTACACAGAGAGATTCGTTACTAAATTTATGGCTAATAAAGTCAAGCTTAAGACAAATATCCTTTTTCTTTCCCTGAAAATCCTTGACAGTTGCATGCAACTTCTATGAAAAGAAACAGGAGAGTTGCACCTCAAAATCTCATTTATCACATTTAATACTTGGGAGTTTTGTTTGATGTTGTTGTTGTTGTTTGGGTTTGGGTTTTTTCCTCCAAGCTTTACAAAAAAATGAGAGGAAAAAGAGACAATTTAGGCTTAAGAACTTTACTTAACATAAGGGAATTGGATTGTGGTTTTATAAAAAGGTTACATACTGTAACATTCAGAATAACAATAATTTTGGCTATTAATTGGAAAGCAAAACAAAGATGTAATCCTTTCATTAAATGAAAATATTTGATCACTTTTTAGAAATGCTTTAAGTTAAGTGGTTACCTGAATGGTTAAGTTACAATAAAATTATAATGAGGAACATTACAAACTTCAAATTCGTATGCATAAATGATTTATTTATCAAATAATCACATAGTAAGAGACATAAAAAATAAAGAAAAAAACCCACATCAAGTAAATAAAAGTAAGGTTTAAGAAACGTACCTGAGAAGAACTTCTTCAGTGATTTCTTTCTTAGCAATGTTTTTTAATAATTGGCCACTCAGTTCTGCCTGGTTATGTTACAGGTAAAGAAGATAAAAGCCTAAAGTCTTGATGGGAAATAATCACCAGATTTTATCAATAGACTTTTAGTCCCCATCTGTATTTCTTCATTGTATCTGCAGTTTAATTGATTACATTTCTCTGTTTATTGCAGAGTCTGTGATTAAAGATACAGCTAGCAAAGGTGACCAGTTTTAATCAGATCCTACCTTTTCTGACAGTGATCACTGCAAAAATATTCTCAGTGTAAAACAACCATCAGACCTGTACCAGGAAAATATTTATGGAGGTATTAGTTCAGCAGTAGGTGAGATGTTCTGCACCTCACAAATCTTGACCAAATTATTAGCACCTGAGATTTTTACAAGATAGTTACTTTCCAAAGGAAATAGAATATTTAAGCTCAACAGGAGAGGATCATGTTTACAAAGTCTCTAAATAGAAAGATGGTGACCTCAGCTTAAACAATTGTTAACAAAATGTTAGTGACCTATTCAGTGACCCCATATATTTCTGATTTACCTTATCTGTTTAGCCACTAAATTTATCTTAATCTCCAAAAGGGCAAATCCAGAATGCTAGTGATGTAGTTGATGAGCGAAGCCAGACATTTTCAGCTGAAAGATCCCACAAAATATAAACCTGAAAACTGTTTCACCCTATGAAGCCCCCAGTATGAGTTATCTCATCTGCTACTTTAGGAAGGAAAAGACTGAATGTAATATATGTGGAACTAATATTCCCACTGGGGGCCACCCCTCATCATATTAGTGTTTCCTCCTTTCTGATTTTCCTACATAGAGTATTCTGTGCATGCCACAAACCATAACATACAGACCACACCTATACAACTTTCATCCACATCAACTTAACAAAAACAAAGCTAGCTGCTCTTTTTAAGGGGATAAAACCCTTATAAAACTAACTGGTTTGAATTCACCGAAGACACTATTTCTCACAAAGGACTATGCTGATGGAATTAAATGTTGTCAAAGTAATAAGAATATTCATTTTAATATTACAATTGAAAATAAATAGAATGAATATTCACAGCAAGTGATCAAAACCTTGGATAACAGGAGGAAAATGGGAAAAAGACTATTTATTCCACAATAATAATACTATATAGGATGAATAAATCCTTTTCTTTACTAGAGCTTTATAGAAAACAAGGAAGGAAATAATCTTCTTTTAAAAAAAATGCTTAAAGTAGATATTCTTTTGATTCAACTTTTAGCATCCTTGCAATAGAAATGTTCCTCTAACACATTCATTGCTAGAATATGTTTTTATCTTCTCAATCCCTCTGTGAACTCTGAGCAAAAACATTCTGTGGGTGGTAGAATAATGCCATTTGAGTCATAGCATAATTCTCCAGATGCTGGAAAAGGAAGAGTTTTACTGACAAATATTTACTTATTTAAAGAAGCCGACAAAAGTATATAGTATTTAATCATCTCAATTTTATTACTTATCTGAGATGGTTTAATGTACTGAATCCCAGCTTACAAAGCATTTAGAATTCCAATGCAGGAACGAGTCTCAAAGATTACATCCCATCTCTGTGAAACAGGAGAAATAATATGTAAATTTTACAGTGGGATCACTCTTCCTGCTTTCACCATTATTCAAAGGTCTTCTAAGTTATCTCTGAAAAAAGCAGAGATGAGAAAAAGAAGAAGATTCATAAAGCATAAATTAACATTCCTATTTTCAGGAAAATCATTCCTTATCCTTCCTTTGAACAAAACCCCACACTTGCTACACTATGCCTGCCCTCCTGTACCTACTTACTTTTATGGGATTGAAAAAAACCCAAACCCTAAGACATTATGTATAAAGGAAATGGAAATATACTCAAAGTACGTTAACACAAGTTTTAAGGCCCCTTTTCATAAAATGAATAGACTTTAGTAGAACTGCAAGACTGCAGTTTTTAAACATCAGTAATAACTTTTGTGTTTTCTAACCATGCAGAGTAATTTATTACAATGTTTGATCCAGTCATTTACAAACATTTCTTACGCAATGAAACTGTTATTGGGAATAAATGACTCTGGCTGGAACAGCATCTGCAATTCTGGTATTCACCCATCAGAATACCTATGGAATCATTAAAGTATTGGGGTGACATGAAAAAAATCTCTCATAATAAGAGATTTAAGAAGCTCCATTTCTTCACTTTACCTAAAAGAAAGTTAAGAGAGATTACAGTCTACCTATAGCCGTATAGGAAAAAATTTCAGATCAATTGCTCAAAGAGAAAGGTATTACATGGTGCAGTTCTAGGGAACTGAAGTTGGACAAATCTAAAACAGAGGGCATAGATTTTTCTCTTACAATGAGGTTATTTAATCCTCACAAGCTTACACTGGGAGGTGATCCATTCCTTATCACTTGAAAATCTTTAAATCAGTTGTATATGTTTAAAAATATGATGGAAGTTATAGACTGGATACAGAGATTATTAGGTGGGACCTTATGCAGTTATGAAGTTAAGCCAGGGTCAGGGTGTTGATATTTAAATGTGTATCCTATTTTTAAGCATTTGTTTGCATATAACTAAGCTGGGGCAGAAACTGTCAGTGAACCTAGTAGTCCTCTTTACGTGCAGAAAACATAATTCATCATGTACATGCGATTTATCAGGTTGAATGTAAACCCATTCTCTTTCCCTGATGCCTATACCAACTGGCAGTGAGGTCTTCTGGTGTGCTCATAGTGAGCAGGTGGGAGCATCAGTGACTGGAAAAGTGCTGCCAGCCGCAGAAGGCTCTCAACATTGTTTTTGTGTTCCTCTTCAATCGTTCAATGTTCTTTCTCATACTTTTGCTTGGGAGACAGAGCATGGTTTATTCTGGGAGATGTCTCAATTTTTAGTGTCTTTTAGAAGAGGCGGGTTTTATTTTTGTCCTATTGTGTACACTTTAGAGGAGTTGGGCAGACTCTGCTAGATATGGCTTTTTAGATATTTAAATCTTTCTGAAGTGTCTCCTTTTCATCCTTCCTGAAGATGTAATCATATAGCTCCGTCTCCCTCAAGGTGAAGATTAACAGAGGGAGTTTTCATTACTTCCACCCCATTTTCTTTCATGCTTTTTCCACTCTGTGGGTCACCAGCACAACTTGCCCTCCCCACTGATGTCCTTCTCCAGTTCCATGATATCACAAACCAAATGTAAAATGACCCAAACTTTGACTGTGCTTTGGGAAAAGAAGTGGTGGCAACCCAACAACTAAGGAGCAAGGAAAAGGGCTATTAAAATAGCAGAGGGTGGGGCTGCATCCCATTTTCCTATCCAGGAAAACTTGGACAAACATATGGGGGCATGCAAACACTCCACTGCAGTGGATGCATCGTAATTTATGTAAGGTGGATTTCCACATGTAGCCGGCAAGCAACCCCTCTTTTGTCACTAAATGCCAAGCAGAAGGACAAGATGGTAGACAGTAGCCATTATAATGGGAGAAGGATAATTCCTCTTCCCACCCAAAGCTCTGTAGCACACATTGCCCTCTCCTGCCCTGGGTGGTCTGGCAAAGGGAACATGCTCCTGTCACGGATGCCCTACCTCCCTAAACTGTTCCCCACAGAGCAGCGCCTGTCCCTGCTGTAACCCCAGTGGCTGCAGCTTACACTATAAGATTGTATTAATGTGTTACATATTAATGTACCAACCTGTACAGAGTTAAAGATAATAGGTTAAAAGAGCAAGTACTTATCCTTTACAAAACAGATTTTATCAGATTAATCAGTTCATGGAATATAGTTTTACTGACATCCAGTAGCTGTACAGAAGAGTAATAATCAGTGTATTAAAAATTTATAGGAAAGATTTTTTAGAGTGACCAATAATCCTGAATCAGAAAACTTGATAAACATCTTTCTACACCTACTCCTCATTATCCTAAACAGTACCACCTCCCTTTTGTCTGCAGAGAAAAGACAGATTCAAACCACCCAGTCAGCCTCATATTCTTTGCTTTTTGACACCACACTTTTTTCAGACTATATTCCATACTCTTTGAGACTTGGATTTCTTCATCCAGTTTCTTACCATTTTGGGTTCAAATATGTGGCCAGTACAACAAAACCAACGAAGAGACTAGTCACTCACCTGATCCAGTCTGATACGATAAAATTTTAACTCAGCCCTTGCTATGTTTCAGTCAGTAATAAAAACATAACAGAAAAGAAAACAACTGACTGGGCAGTATGTAATGTAAAAATACATCAGCAGCATATGACAATGTACAGAAGCAAACCCTTGAGAGAAACACCCGTAACTCATTCTTGCCATAACAGAACAATATTTCAAATCAATTTACTTTATATCCATGCAACTTGTTATCCTTGACTGTATTGTGAGGTTGTAAAGACTGTCACTTGTTGACATAAAATACATTGTGGATTCAGTTAAACAGACTAGTGGGATTTAAAAGATATAACCAGAATACTTCAAAACACTTCCTTTTACTAACAGTTCAGAGTTGATTTAGTAAATGGGGAGATAGAATATTAATCAAGCAACACTGAAAAATATGAGCTGACCTTAATAAAAATAACTAGGTGAAGTTATAAATTAGTTTAATTAACAGAAATTTAATATTAGCTGATTCAGATAATTTACCATGCTGACCATTCAAGCTTATTTCACTAATGGAGAGGGAGTATTAAAAAAAGGATGCAGTAAAGCACAATAGTTTAGTATAATTTCATAATTTTCTCCAAACCCCTTTAGCAAATTGCATATCTTCAAATGAAATTCCATTTCGCATTCACACAACAACATTCAAAGAGCACAGAAGCTCAGAGGTTATTGGTGACCTACTTGCATAATGCAAATTCTGTAAAAATACACAGGATCTGTAGTGAGTAAACCCAAGGACCTGAATTTTCATTGGGACGGGTAGGAAATCTGGAAATACAGAGCTATGTTTTTCATGCTTATAATTGCAAACATACATTATTAAATCATTATTAAATAATCTCAGTATACCAAGTAAAGCCTCTCAAACTTTGTAAAGCACTCACCCCAATGATTTAGCTCTAAAGCTCAAGGTTCATTCTGGCTGCCAAACTTGCAGCCACTTCAGCGTATACCAAGTTGTAAGAAATAACTTGTCAACAACAGTTGACAACATGGTTTCTGCCTAAGTAGAAATGTATGTGCACGAGTCACACATTGCATGCATGAAATTATCATACTGAAATCAGTAAATGAGGCACTAATGGGTGCCTCATGTTTTTAAGACTAGCAGACTATTCATAAAATAATCAGTATTTCTTTTGTCTTTCTCTCTTAAGAGATATGTTTGATATTTCTAAATATCAATAGATATGTTTAAAAAGCTTACACATGCCTTTTTTCTCATGGTCTACACGGCCTTCAAGTTTTCTAGAATTCATTTGAATCTGAAATTTTCAGACCTTTTCTCATTAGTTTTTTTTTTCTTTCTTTTAAATAAATGAAATGAAAATACAGGCAGTATAAAATATAAAATTTACATGGTCATTTTTTGCTTTATTAGTTTTGACCATGCTTTGCATTCAAGGACTGTAAGCATTTTTTTCTGGCTTTCAGTCCACATAGCTCTTGTTTCATGCCTGGGCATTTCAGTATCTCAAAGCCTTCTAGTCATTCTCCTTGCAGCTGCAGCTCAGGGACAGCCATGACTGTACTGTCTACGTTCAAGAGCAGAGTGTTATTTGCTAGCATAACATATATGCATTCCTGAGAGCATTTGCAGCCCAACTGACATGGATGATGACAAGTTCCCTGGAATGTCCAACATCATCAGGATTGTCAGGGAGAGTTTTAGAGAAGAGACTGAAGATCTGGCCTTCTTTGGTTTCTGTGCTGCCCTGTACTATCCTGGAGCAACCTTAAGGCTCAGAACAAGACAAAACTCAGAAAGCATTATAATTTAGCATTAAGAAAAACCCCCAGGCTCCATGACTACAACATTCATAGTTCCTTCAAGGAGTCATGGAGCTGTGGGGTTTTTTTTGTTTGTTTTTTTCAAACAATACCATTTAAAAAATTGTGATATAGGGTTCTTTCTTTTGGCTCTTTCATTTTAGCATATAATGTAGACAAGGACCAAAAATTAAAACTTCTAATCAATTAAAGCATGACTAAAATCATGGTTAAAAAGAACAGGAGAAAATTAATTTTATTGAAGCTGAATCTTATTCTGCCCTGTTGGTATTTGACAATATATTATTCATCTTCATATTTTATGAAAGTTTTGGCTTAGATGCGTGGCTTTTTCATGTAGTGCAGGCTGAAACTTCACAGAGGCACTGAAAACAAGAAAAAAAAATGGTAGGCCAATAAGCAAACTGAGATAACATTTCAGAGGTAACTCCTTATATTTTAATGTTCCTGTGTTGTACATCTGCTGCATGAAATCGGCTTATAAATAAAGCCAATCTTAAAACATCTCAAAATCCTTTCTGCATTTTTATTCTAATAAAATAATCTATATTTATTCTAAAGCAAAGTAATTTTAACTGTTTTCATTCAACATTAAACTAAAGGAAAAATCATTAGTGATTTTTACTAAGACAAGAGAATAGTTTCTTGGTAAACATGGAGCTACTCCAAATGCCATATGGAAAAATCAGTAACTAGAAAACTAGTTTATTCGCAACATAATTGCCAAAACCTGTTCATTATTCCATCACCTCCTACCTCTTTGTGCGTTAGTCCATCAGAAATAATGCAGCATGCCTATTTATTCAGAGACCTGCTCCTGCTGAAAACTAATTTCCTCACCTTTCTTCCAAAAAAATGCCAGCAAAAGGGAGGGGTCTGGGAAGATTTGGGGCAGGGGAGAGGGAGTGGAGCATCTCTGAAGGACCAAGACTGAAATGCCATGGTACTGCACACTGTATTGGAGTGAGTCAGCAGAAAGTTTAGGAAAACAGCAGGAACTATAAGCTGCAGCTTTAAGAAAACCATACAAGCGAACACATTTGATGTATTTAAAGGCAAAGGAAATGCCAAAGAGTGAGGAGATTCATGCTTAATTGCCCCAAAATCCACATGAACTAGTTTGGGCAAACAAGAACACCATCTAAAGAAATAAGTTCACCTTTAAGGAAAGATAAGATAGCCATACACTTTGATATTTTAAACTTTCTCCTTCTTTTCATGGCCTTAGGAAACCTTATTCCTATTGGCATTAGGACAGTTGCCACATCAGTCTGTTCCAGCGTCCTTGCAGATTCCCAGGTGCTAGACCCGGACCATCACGGTAATCACAGGGATGTACAGTACAAGAGACAGTACGTGAGGTCTGACACAGAAGTATGAGAATTGTGAGATTTTGTCTTGGTAGGCAAAAAGGAGGAAACCTGACAGCAAGGGAAGCGTAGCTGGTGCCACTGCAAATAGCACTGCATGCAGCTAGCCGTGTGCAACTGTTCCACCTCTATATCTTCATAAAACACAAAGATTGCTTCATATCTATGACATGCAGCAATAGAAAAAAATAAGAATAAAAAATAAGCAGGAAAATTTCTTTATTCAGCCATAGTAATTGTATTGTACCAGGAAAGCAACAAGAGATCCCATAAACCCACAAGACAATGTGACCTGTGTGCCACATGGAAAAAAGCTATACCGTGGGTAACAGAAGAATTGAGTTATATGAATTTATGCCCACATTTATAACTCAAGTAACTACTCACAGACAATCTTTGCCAATTCTGTCCTTGCCACACTCCCTTCTATTTCGATGCCAATAGGAGAGTATAGAAAAGTATGCTGTTATTCCCTTTTGTGTTATTTTATTGACACATCATAACCTCTGAAAAAACTTTTCAGTTTTAATGTTTAATAGTTGTAAATTATTTATGTACTCCTTTTTTCCATGTGTGTTGCCTAAGGATAAAACTCAGGGTTATTATTGCTGGTACTGGGAGAAGCAATCCTTTGGGTATGATCTTTGTTTCCACTCTCTCTGAAACCCTTTAGCTCACTGACTACAATGATGCTGAGTGAGAAGAATGTACCTGTCAATCATCTAGGGATTTAAATCTATCGAACCCTGCTAGCCACTCAACTAAGCAAATGCTTTTTCATTCACACAAATTTTAAAATAGCCTTGCATCTCCTTTTTGGAGAAGAAAACATGCATATAGAGATATCCAGAAGCACAAAGCTAAAAAAGGAATTCAGTGTTCAAAGGCAAACACAGCAGTGGGGTTAACCTCTTCCACAAATTCTTCATTTATGAGCATGCATGTGAGAATATAAGACTAAAGGGGAGGCTATTTATAGTGCTGAGTGTGCTCAGGACTCCAAGATTTCATTTTGAGCTGAATGGGTGCATGGTATCAGTTAATATCCAGGGAATATAATCACAGAATAATCCATTTTGAGGGAACTGAGCCCTATCTTCAAAAACTTCAAACAACAATATTTATAGGAACACAGTTCTATAAGAGTAGAGTGTGAATCTTAAAAAAAAAAAAAAAAGAAAAAGAAAAAAAGAAAAAAAAGGCATTTCACTGTGGTAAAAAAAGGGAAAAAATAATAAAAAATGAGCTCAGGTAACTATCTTTATCGTCATGTAAATTAGATTAATTAGTATTTTTGTAATCTTTTGGGAAAAGCTGATAATAGTAGCTGCATTGTTTGTGCAAATAGTATCCAAATATGCAAAATGGACATAACCAGATTATAAATTAAACTTCAGCTAAATGATTAGCCTGAGTCTATCTCTAGAAAGCAGAAAACCTCATTAAAAGCATTGAGTTTACATTAAAAAAAAGGTGGGGGCGGGAACTTTCTATTTTTTCTTTTATAATGTGCGGGAATAGTATCTACAGAAAATAAATCTTAATATCACCTCAAATCTTCATTTTCCTCCCATTTGGAATTGATTTTGAATCAATGCAAGTTCTTTGACAGAACCTGTCTTCCAAAGGCACAAGCACAGTTTGCTGTTTAAATAAAATAAACCTGATCTTTACAGCAGCTAGAACTCATCAGAATTCTGAGTTCAGTATGCAGCAATATCCCCCTTCCTGAAGAAAAATATGAAAAAATAGCTATATTGAATTAATTCCCCGGCTTAACAGAACAAACATATTATCAGGGAATATTCACAGAAGTTTGTCAGGCATTGCCTTTAGTTGGTAGTGCAGAAAAACTAGGAGATAATATTTTACTCAAATAAGAATTTTTATCATTTATGTTAAATTTTTAAAGATTAATGATTTTGGTTGCTGAATCTTGAACTTTTCAAAAGCAATAACAAAAAAAAATAGGAATATTTCTTTATTCTCCTTCAGAAAGTACAAAATCAGTATTATGAAAGCATCCTTCTTTTGAAGATTTGGATCAAAACCTCAACATCAAGACAGATTATTGAAACTTGAAATGACCACAAGATTGGCCTTCAAAAATCAAACTTACTGTGCTACTCCCTTATATCTATTATTTTACCTTTATAAAATTCCTCATTTATTCCCCCACCCAAAAGATGAAACAGACAGCAGTAAATACATCACATCATGATTTGAAAGAGGTGGAAAAAAAAAAATTAGCATGAAAAGGATGTGTAATACAGTGAGCAATCAATGTGCTACCCAAACTTGCATCAGCAGTGTGCCACAACTACTTACAAAATTCAGTTTGAGTTCCAGTATCAGTTCTGTGTTTCTGGAAAAAGTGTTGATCCCAACTCTGAGAACTTCCAAAATCCTTAAATAAGAAATGTACAAGACACAGCTTGATCCCCTTCATCTCAGATGTATAGTCTCATGGATGTGCCATAGGAATTTTGTTTTATTTTTTGTAGGACCAAATAGAATTTTTCACTTAGCTATAAATAGCAGAAAGGATAAACCAGTATACCAACAATGAAGTTGTTCTGTCCTATCTCTGACAGCTTTATATTTCCAAATACAGCCCTAGTTTAAGTGGATACCACTTTCTTGTCCAAAAAGTTACTTCAAAAAGTGTGCATAAAAAAAGTAGTCTGCTGTAATAATTCTGTGAGCTTCTGAGGTCAGCAGGTTTAAAATAGAGTGGAAGAGTTGTGTATTCCAGCAAAAGAAAAAAAAAATTAAAAGCAAGTTTGTGCCTATGATAAGCTACCCCTTATTTCAGTTTTCCATTTTGCTCAACTCTGGAAAAGAAATTGGTTCTGAGCTTCTGGTTTTTTTTTTTCTACTCACAGTTCTGCATTGATTTTACCCCTAACTAATACATAAACAATTTTAGCTTGAGTGACTTATTTTTGGTTTGTCAAGCTAACAAGAATTGAAATCATGTTTTTCTTTCATTTTTTGTGCAGTCTGCATATACACATTCTTTTTTTAGAATTAGTGTGTTTTATTTAGACATCCATGAAATGTTGATATTTCAGATATTTTTTATCTTGAACTAGGAAAAAAAATCTCAGACTACCTGCTCCCAAATCAAATCAGGGGGTGGCAGAGATCTTTTCCTATCTAAACATGTTTCTTAGAATGATTATGGGATTTAAGCATTGGGAACAGAGGATCAATATGACTGCCATTATACTTACATACGCCTTTAGAAAATATGGCTGCTTTGAAGGAGATAATAAGCAAAAAGACAGTAAAGAAGAGAATTAGATTTAAATATGTTTCTTTGAGTGATTATGGGATGTAAGCACTAGGAACCTCTGTTCAATGCTGCTAACCATTTCATTACTGTCTACCCATACAACAACAAAATAGGAGTTGAAAAGACAAAAAAGTAATGATACTTCAGCAACTAAAGTTCTCAGATATAAGAATATGTGAGTGTTTCTCAGCATAGATACAAGTTATATTTTCTGATTAACAGCTAGAAGACTTGGACAAGTCTATTTGACTGCTTTTTCCATAGCTCAAGTACTATGCAGTTGTATTGTTCAACTCACATAGCATACAAAAGTATAAACAGCAACAGGATATTAAACAGCAAAGGTCAGCTTCCACTTGGGTAAGACAGCTAAGCCAAATATACTGCAGTTTATAATAAGATCATGTTTATCCATAATAAGCAAAACCAGCAAGGATCAATAGCTACATTATACTCAGACTCAGGCAAGGAAAGAAATAGCAGACCCAGGATCCACTAGCAGCTTTCTGAAGTTCACAGTATCAAAGTCTCCAAGCACCAGTCCAACTCTATCTAACATTACTAACTTCAGTTACAGGCCAAGAAAACAAACAACGTACAAATGTCTACCAATAACTCCCTCATGACACAGCTTCTGGCCTCTTCAGGCAACATTTCTGATCTGCATCTCTTTCTCTTACTGCCCAACCTACTATCCTTTATCATTTTTGTTAGTGGGCTTGTTAGCTAGACTTGAGGCTACCTGCCCTGCCTGCCTGCCTGATTTGGTAACGAGGGTCAGTTGCCCTCTGTAAATATATACCAGCTGTAGAGAGATTGATAAAATCTAATAATGTGTGTGAGGTGTTTAAAAGCTTCTCCTGAGGTCCTGGCATCAGTCACAAATCTATACAACTGTCTCTGAGGACTTCATCCAGGCTGAAAAAGGAGAGATTTCCTTTGTGTTGAAGATAGCCAGATTAACTTGACAAACCCACAAGACCTTTCACATCACTCACCAGAAAGATAGAACCAGCCCCTGGTTTTTCATTGTATGTATAAATGTTCTAACATTGGCATGTACAAATATAGGACATCTAAACATTGTGGGCAGCTTTTAGCATTTTGGAGACTCCTCCATGTAGGTTTGTGAGGAGTGATTCACAAGAAAGCGACATACAGGATCTCTCAGTCCATCTGTAGAGTAGGTAGCTTGTACTCAAAGTTACAGGTTTTGTGTTTACATACAATGTTGTATACATTCTCAGGGTATGGGGCTTGCATTTTGGGTGGTTGTGTTTTGTAAAGGTCCTAACTAGGCTCCGTGTTGGCAGACTTTGTCCCTGTGTCAGGAGGGTGAGACAGATGCCCTCCCTGAGCACATTACAGTTTTGATCCTTTTGTACAGATCATGGGACTCGCCTGAATGCAATGCAGCTCCGTCTTCCCATTAAAAAAAAACAAGTTGTGGAGAAGGGAGATAGCGTGTATGTCTGAGATGAGCTCAGGGTGTAGCTAGGATGGATGGGAAGAGGTTCCAGATCTCACAGACTGGGACAGATGTGCACGCAGTGACCTGCTGATTTTAACAAGTATCTTGGTTACAGAGGCAGGCTAAAGGGAAGTTCCCTTTCATTCAGACAGAGTTTGAGTCATACTTTCAGGTACTGTATTACCACTGAATACTCCTTGAATTTATCATTCCCAGAGATAGAGGCCAAACCCCATGAAGGCCTGTTCTGTCCTCTGGCAGATCAGAACTCAGAAGGGGAATCCTAATACAGCCGAGAGGAGAAAGTCCACTCCATCAAAATAAACCAAGAAAAAAATTAAATGTTTAATGCAGTGGCAGGCCTAAAGGTAGCCAATGGCTACCCATACCTAAAATCCCAAATCTTTTAGAATTACTGTTTTCTTAGGAAACTGTTTTGCATTTGTGTGGCGGGGTTTTGGTAGTGAGGGAGGGTCTGCAGGGGTGAGCTTACTCTGAGAAAATGCTGGAAGCTTCCCCATCTGGGAGCCGGAGCTGCCTCTGGGAGAACAGATTCCAGAGGGGAAACCTGCCGGGAGTCGGGGGATCGGGATGGGAGAGGAACCCCTGTGCAGATCCCGAGGGCAGGGAGGAAGGAGGGGATGCCCCTGCAGCCCGTGGGGAGACCAGGCGGCAGGCTGTGTCCCCCCATCCCACGGAGGGGAGCGGGGGAGCAGATGCCCACCTGCAGCCCGGGGAGAGAGGAGCCCACGCTGGAGCAGGGGGTGGAGGCCCCACAAGATGGCTGCCGCTCCCTGGGGGCAGGCTGGGACTGAAGGACTGTGGCCTGTGGGAGGGACCCGCACCGGGGCAGTTTGTGAGGAACTGCAGCCTGCAGGAAGGACTCACGCTGGAGAAGTTCGTGGAGGGCTGTCTCCTGTGGGAGGGACCCCATGCCGGAGCAGAGGAAGAGTGCAGAGTCCTCCTCCCCCTGAGGAGGAAGGAGCGGCAGAGACAAGGTATGACGGACTGACCCCAACTCCCATTCCGGAGGGAGAGAGAAGCGGGAGTGGGGGTGAGCCGGGAAGGAGGGAGGGCTGGGGGAAGGGGTGGTAAGGTTGGGTTTACTTCCTGTTATCCTTGTTTTGATTTGATTGGTAACAAATTAAATTGATTTTGGTTTTTTTGTCCCCCCACGTGGAGTCTGTCTTTTGCCTGTGACCATAAGTGGTGAGTGATTCCTCCCTGCCCTTGTCTCGATCCACAAGCGTTTCTTTGTATTTTCTCCTCCCCATCCCACCGGGGCTCGGGGGGAGGAGCGAGCGAGCGGCTTCATGATGCTTTGTTGCTGGCTGGACTTAAACCAGGACAGAAAGTAAAATTAAGGGAAAAAACCACAAACACCTTCACCACTTTGGATCCAGATCCTGGAAACCACATATATGATTATGCACTGAAAGACTGAAGTGAGCTGATGAAGGATCAGGAGAATGTGGCTGTGACATGCTTTTCAGGACTTGTTTACAAAATTAGTAAAGCATTCAACCACAAAATAAAAAGCCTGGATTCTATTCCCTGCTCAGCTAGAATGAAATCGGAGCCTCATCTCCCAGCGGACACATTGATTTGCTTGTTTTCTGGCCCCTGGAACTTTATATTCTTCAACACACACTGCCACAGCCTCATTGCATAGAAAGGAAACTCGTTTCTATCTTGATGCTCTAATAGTAGCCTTAAGACGTGGATTTATAGCTCCTTAGTCTGAGGAGGGACAGGTATCTAGATCACCTACATCTGTTTGGTAAGATGCAGCCATATTCATCTTCAATATTTTAAAAAGAAAATAATTTGCCTTTAGTAAGGCCTGTGTACTAGATGTGTTTAAAGCACACCTACTTTATCAGGCTTGTAGGGATCTAAAGTGCTGCTGCTGCAAAGCAAACTTGATGGTGAAACTGTCCGATGTAGACAAAGAAGAGCCCAGCTGTAAATGCTTGTAGAGATGGCCATCTGTTAGTTTTGCACCTGCGCATTTAAAACTTGCCTTATACTGACTTAAGAAGTGTAAGCCTTTCTTGAAGCTGGCCCAGGTTTGTCTTTTTACTCAACTGTTTCTAGTCTAGCACCTCAGATTTTTGTCAAAGACAAACACAGATTGAACAAACAGGTCAATGCATTGCTTGACTATCACAAGATCATTTTAAACTACTCCAGTTTTGCCAATGGAGCAGTAAAAAGGCAGATTTTCTGGGCTATGCAAATTCTAATTTAAAAGCTTACTGGAATTGTATATAAAATCCAATGAGAATTGTTTCAAATATGCAGAAATAAACAGAGTTAACATGCTTTAGAAAATTCTACTATTTCTTTGGGAATAATCTGCATACAAAGAAGGAATTAAAATCTGAAAAAAGCATTCATCATGGAATTACTAGCCAATTAAGTCAGACTAGAGGCAGTGCTGAGAAGAGCTGGGTTGTCATCGGTAGTCATTTACTGATAGTCATTTATTTTTCTCATTTTCTTGACAACTAAGACATTTAATGAAAAGGAAAAGATTCTCAGTATTTGAGCATTCAGATTCTGATGGAGGGATGTTTTTATCTGAAAAGTAACTGCAGAAGCATCTATGAATAATATAAGAAATCATACACATGAACTTGAAGACAAGTTGAAGACACAATGAGGGGAATTTCTAATGAATATTACAAATTGCATTACAAATGTAGCTCCAGCTTTAATGAAAGCTGAGACCACAGTCCAAATTAAGAACCTGTATCTTCCAGTATCTTTTTCCTTCTGAAATAATTCATTAACTGGCAACAAGGAAAGTGTCTTTGGTGATTTAGTACATATTCTGCCATTGACAAGCTAGTTGTCTTCTGAACCTTTAGCCACCTGGAAAAGTGAACTTTCATGAGGAATTTGCATGAGTACATGAAATTCATAAATACTGTAAGGCTCTTGCATAAAAAACCCTCTGTAAATGCAAAATAATTCAATTTTTTAATGGCAGTCTCCTTTCTACTTTTTCTTTGCCCCAAAGGGAGAGAAATAACGAACCTTCCCACAGATCTAATTTTACCAGGCTTCCTCAAGGCTGTCCAGTTCTTGCTAGCTGAAGATTTCAGTGGTCTCAGTGTCAGGTCCAGAGTCTCTAGTAAGTAAAAGAGAAACAAGTGATTATTATACTATTATAATAAGGTATTATAATAATTAAAGAGGACCTCAAAGCCAAGTGACACAGACTATCTTGCCTCCAGACTGCTTGGTTCTATCTGTCTCTACAGCAGCTTTGCCTTGGAAAGAGCTAGCTGGAGCAGTCCATAACAGACACAAAGGAGTAAGTTAAAATATAAATGCTGTGGATGGTCAGGGGTCCAGGTCTTGAGTTCTGTCTTGACAGTGTTTGTTAGTGCCCAGAGTTTCAACCAGTGTGACTTTCAGCATGGATACCATACTTTAAAGTGCAAACCTTGTAGCAAAATTAAGACTCTGGAGTATGGTAGGGCCTAAACC